>NC_137607.1:29582507-29717507 GCF_963280865.1 Gymnoscopelus braueri
TGGTTATGGTCAGACATAACTTTATTACAACTCATTGCCTGCTTTAAGTGAAAGTAAGGGAGCATTTCTCTTTTTAATGATATCTTCATAGGTATAACTAATTAAAACGTTTAATTAAACAAAAGTTATATAATAAATACATGTACCTATCAACACATTCAATTATATGGTACTGTAAGTATATTGTTATGGGGCCAGTCAACGCAGAAGGCACTGCAGGTATCTGAAGGTGACTTATTGGCTGAAAGAAAGCAAACTGCACCCCGAATGGTCAATGCCAGGCGGTGGGGGGCGGTTTCTGGATGTTGTTAAGTTGTTGCAGAGGCATGAATGTTCAGGTTCATAGACTGCACACGTGCAGAGCTTGGGTGTGTCAAGCCCAGAGAAAAGTGTGAATCAACCCTTTACCGCACTGAAGCCCATGCTAAACGCCCTGGCATCTATATATTGACTGTCTAGCCCTTGTGCAGCCAATACACCCCGAGGCTTCCCATCCCGCGCTGTCATGAAAGGCAGCACGGCCAGACTGTGATGAGCTCTCTAATGACCTGGAACTGGAAATATTGCACTCTTTATTTACAGGCCATTTAGAGCTTTCCACTGGCATTCTCACTCTCTACCCAGAAAAAACACGCCTGCTGCACGACTCACTCACTGAGAGGCACTCTTGTGTTCGCGCGCGCGTGTGTGTGTGTGAGAGTGTGCGCGCATGCGTACCACCCCAAAATAGTATCCGTGCCCCTAATTACTGCTGCAAACACAGGTGTGGAAACCAGGACTCCCTCCGCCCTGCTCCCAGAACTGCCGAGCAGCACACAGAACCCTGTGTGTTCCTGTTTGGTAGAACAGGAAGTCCAAGCCACGCGTTTGTGTGTCTGTGCATGTGCATTTGTGTGCATGTGCGCACGCATGCCTCAGTGCACTGGTGTGTGTGTGTGTGTGTGTGTGTGTGTGTGTGTGTGTGTGTGTGTGTGTGTGTGTGTGTGTGTAAAACAGTGTGCGAATGCAACGTGTGTATTTGGCTACTATGTGCATCTGCGCGGGTGTGTACGAGAGCGAGTTTGTGGGTCTGCGTGCGTGCAAGAGTTTGTGTTTGTGCATGAGCGAGTCCAGACCATATGCTTTGAAGTAGGGTGTGTAGTGTGCTCGGGTTTGGGCACGGACGCACAGCCCCTCCACTGGCGGCCTGGAAACCCTATACGCCACATCAATCAGACCTGCCACTCATACATTATTCATATCTCACAACACACACACACACACACCCATACATATTCTCATCCCTGGCATCTGTATTTTTTGCCCCCCGTCGCTTTATTTGGCAAAAACAGAACAGAATTTTGAGTATTTTTTCCCTTTTATATATATTTTTTCCTTTTTACTTGATGATGGGTGTCTGTATGCATTCAACCCAGGAACCCAGGAAATATGACCACTTCATCAACCAGGAGATGGAAATTGAGGCATGGTTCTTGAATGTGGAAGATTCTCTGTCTACACCACTGCAGGGTCTGGGCTAAACTCCTATAGTAGTTAAACACATTTTGAATCCTTCAAAAAAAAGAAAGAAGAAATTGACAAGGATCACTTGATTTATATTGTCCTGGAAGAGATGTGTCCGCTTTTGGGCTTGTTTAAATATCTGGCTCAATAAATCAAGTGTGCCTCAAGAAGTTCAAGCTTTTCATACCCAGGTCAGATCTACAGTATATTTCGATTTCCTTTATATCGTCTCTGGAAAATGAATAGGCTATGTATGGAAAACCATCCATCACCCCCACCTCCGTCCGTCTGTCAGTCTGGTCTCTGTCTCCATCTCGGTGGTTCTCAAATGTTTTGTGTCTATAAGTCAAAATCTCAAGGCACACGTATTCATATCACTGCAGAATAGCCTCTTAACACGTTTTATCACTCTTATCACTATGTGAATGTTTATTTGTGTTTACAAATACCAAATAAAAAGATATGATGATTGAAAACAATTGATAACAAAAAAAAGCCAAATAAAAAGTTTCACCACTTATGTTTTTCACAAATGTTTTGTGGGAAGTTGGTGAAAAGTAACTTATTAGTATATATATTTTTTTATAATTAACATTTTAATATTAGGCACAGCTGGACTTGTCTCACGGCACACTGTTTGGGAACCACTGCTCTATGGCACTCTGCTTTGTCTCTTGGTATATGTGTGTGTTTTTGTCTGTCTGTCTGTCTGTCTGTCTTTCTCTGCCCCCCCTCTCTGCCCCCCCTCTCTGCCCCCGCTCCCTCTCTTATAGTTGATATTGTATAGTCCAAGAAGCCGAAAATGAGTAGTGTCGAGTCCAAATGGGTTTCTTCGTCCCCCTCAGTGTGTACTGATGTTCTCCGACCGCGGTCTGCATTTGCTCCTGCGCTCTCTCGAACCGCAGCCTGATGTCCATGTGAATCACAGTCAACAACAAAAAAAACTAAACAGGACTGTTAACAAACTACCGCCTTCACAGTGAACTCCCAAAAAAACTAAAAAAAATCTACTGACAAAAATGATAGACAGAAAGTCCTCTGTCCAGGCTAAAGACATTGAGGTAGGTAGACGGGCAGACTGAGCGACGACAAACAACAGACAGACAGACGGACATAACAGTGCAGGGCAGGCAGAACCTCAGCAGAAGAGCTGGGTTTCATTGTGAGAATTTGCTGTTGCAGAAAGACGGGAGCTATGAGAAATGGCTCAGTTTGACAGGAGACTTAGCTATTGTAAACACATTTTGAAGACGGGGTCAGGCTACTAACACCCCCAATTGTTTTATTCTCATCTTGTCAGGAGAGAGAGGGAAGACAAGTTTGGTTTAGCAACGCATGATCTCTAATAGGATTTGAGATGTTTTGGACTCCGTCACACCAGTTTGGCTGAGTTGTGGAAGGGTTTGCGCTTATTAAATTTTAATGGCTTGTTTGTGTTCACATGAGGTCACTGTTGAATTTCCGATTAGTGGAAAAGTGCGAGGTGGGCCCGTTTGTCTGTTTGTCACCGAGGAAGGGTGTTCCCACTTTAAAACGGCAGCAGATGCTCTCTCTTGCTTTCTCTTTCACTCTCTCAATCTCACTCATTCTGTCTCATCCGCACTCTTTTGTGGTACATCTGGCTGTGCCTGTCTCTTTCTGTCTTTCTCCATCTTCGTTTCTCTCTCTGTCTGTCTCTCTCTCTCCCTTATAACTTTCCTGGTTACAGTCTGAACACAGTGAAGACAAATGGAAAGTGACCTTTGGCAGGCAGCCGCGTGTTAAACACAGTGGGCCACTGTCAAGAGAGAAACATGCTGGCAACGTTGACCAAACACACTGGCAAGTTATTCAGACTGCGTTTGGGGGGGGGGGGGGGGGGGATGCTCTGGACTGTTTTACCCAACATAGCACAGCCCCCTTGGCAAAATGCTACACCAAGTTATACACACAGTGTTTTGGTGTACTGCATTGTAAGCGGGGTGGGTGTCTGAAATGTTTTAAAGGCGACACTCAGATATTGATTTGACAAATGGCCCCTATTCTGTGTCGTGGACAGCGTTTTTAATGCATCCTGTGAAACCGTGTGAAAACAAAGGCCATTGTTGAGTGAGCGATTTCACCGGCTATCAGAACTGCTACAGCTATGCTTTAATGGTCTGCAAGCGCAGTTACAGTAGCCAAGGGGCCCCTTCTTTTGGAGGGGGTTTGGAAGTAGGTAGTGTGTGTGCGTGCGTGTGTGTGTGCGCGTGTGCGTGTGTGTGTGTGTGTGTGTGTGTGTGTGTGTGTGTGTGTGTGTGTCCATGCACTGTGTGTGTGTGTGTGGGCCAGGGCAGGATATGAGGAAACCTCCAAGCAGCTCTGTGGATATTTGTTCGCATTAACTTGGAACGTTTAGTTTAAACAGACATGGAGCTGGGTTCAGGTCTAGTTCGCTGTGTGTGTGTGTGTGTGTGTGTGTGTGTAGATCTGTTTGTGGGTGTTGGTAAGTGTATGTGTGTGCAATGGTCTGTGTGTGTGAGAGAGAGGCTGTTAATGGTACTCATAGTTACGCCTCCTGTGCGTGTGTACAGTTTTGCAGCAGATTTAGAAATTTACATGAGCGCTGACTTAAACTTACAGTAACACAGTGGTTAAGGCCTGATGTTAGCTGTTAGTGGAATATGTGGACATGACAGTCCAGTCTGGTGTGATGAGCCTGCTATAGAGACCACCGTTTGTTTTTACTGGGAACCAGATCTTCCTGACCCTGTCGAAACCCCCTCACCACCCCCCACTGGGCGGTGCATTGCTGGGGCTTAGCTAACACACACACACACGATAGCCAATAAGGCACCACTGTCAGTCCAAGGAACCACAGATGGTGCTAGCTAGCATGTTAAGATGAAGGGTCAGATATGAAGATTCCAGATTCCTGCCCATTGTATATTTGCCCAAAGAGCGGAGATTCCGAGTCCTGCACCCGTGTTAATTTTACTGGGCATTAGTCTGAGTTATAAGGAGATTATGGCAGCTTTGGCATAGATTATGAGCAAAAACCATGAGCTATTGCATTTCATTCCGCTCACAGCTAACGGCTGAAACATTATGAGCATCTTAATCCATTTCTCGTTCCTGAAGGTTTTCACCTCCACTACCTAGAAGATCTACTTTCCTGGCAGGAGGAGGATGTGCGTGCAGGTCTAGTAACTAGGCAGCTTTCATTGGTATCACCTGTCATATGTTGGCCATTAGCTCGGTATGCTACGGGCTACGTGTTAGCCCTTGTGAATTAGCTTATAATAATGCGACCCGGCCGCGCTAGCCGCTGACCCCATCCATCTTCATTAGCGGCTGAGTTATCGGCTGTAATTGTAATTGCCATGCCTCTCGGGCTCCATGAGAAACACGGGCACACTGACCGCGGTCTGCCTGTGACCATAACTCATCGCCAGAGCCCCCCGAACCCAACCACCTACTGTACCGCCAACTATCACCACAAGCCCATCCTCCACCCACTGAGGTCAGCGTGGGAAGGTCGCGGGGGACCGGGATGGCGGTCGGGGGAAGCAGAGAGAGAAGGGCTGTCAGCCTTCACTCCCAGTGTGCCGGGTTGAGGTCAGTTGTCCGCCGGCCACGCTGAGGATCATGGGAAAAGATGGCAGACGATTAATCACGACCAATGAGGCGGAACCAGTCCGCTTGAGACAGCACTGTCAACAATTACTGAAGAGAAAGAGAGTGAAAAAAGACAAATGGTGAGAATGGGAGTTTGGACATTAGATATGTAGCGATGTGTCTGCCAGCGAGCTGTTTGACCACTGACATCATATTGACCGTGGACAGGGAAATCTGGATCTGTTCATTTAACTCTGAAAGTGTAGAAATCGATCTGTAAGGGTCCATTTCTGGACTTGGATGCGTTGTGTCCACTGTATTCACTAAGTTCAATTTGTTCTCTATCCCTGTTAGACAGCCCTTGAACTTAGGTGCAATACTGATGTAGAAACCCTAATAAAGGCTCAGTAGTACATTGCTTGTCCAAACTGAAATCTGTTCAACTCGAAGTGAGCGCAACAACCACCCCCGGCTTGTAAGAAATGGCATCATTTGGATCTCGGGATCCACATGGGAGCGGCATGGCTCTCGGACTTGGCTCCAATGTGGATCTCGGACTTCATGTGGCCAGCTAGTGACATCAGTCATGTATGATGTCAGTCATCTATTATCTATGACTCCATATTTGGGCAAGGTTTCAGCCCGATCAGAGCCCCATTGACTTACATTAAAAGTTACACATTTCAAAAAGTATAAAACGTACTGTATGGAAGAAATGTGTGGACTACTGGCAGTGTGCATACAATGAGTGGTGCTCATTGTTCGAGCAGTTTTCTAGATTATCGCTGGACACACACACACACACACACACACACACACACACACACACACTCTCTCTCTCTCGTTCTCTCTCTCATTGTTTTGAATGGCTGTAGTCAAACTGGACGTATCAAGTGGGCCCGTCAAAACCTGATGACGTGTCTTTCAGAGCTCTCTTCAGTTTTTGAGTGTTGTATTAACTGGTGCTGTCTGCATAAAAGAGAAAAAATATAGATGAGAACAATGAACAAAAGTACAAGTTCAAGAGTGACCTCATGTGATATGCATCATTGACACTTTCTATTTGTCAGGGACTTTACATCTGCTTACACAATTACATGAAATGAGGAAAACGTAAACTTGCTTTAGTTTGTTAATATGATGATCTTATTGCTGTTTTTTTCCTGTCTGTTAAAAATTATTAAAAACATTATTTTAGCATTCCTGCAATGTACTGTAGACTACATGTCATTAAACCTTGCATATTATGGTTCCCTTAACTAATTGATTTGTTTTCTTTCTTCTGCCTGCTGTCCACCTGGGGCCTTGCTGAACCTCTTCTCTCTTGTCACCACTCAGGTAAGACGTGAAGACTCAACCTTTGAAGTGAATGTGTGTGCACTGCAGCATTGAGTGAAAGTGTGTGTGTGTGTGTGTGTGGGTGGGGCATCAAGTGTGTAAGTTGAAGTAAGTGCGAGTATGTAGCTCTGAATGTCAGTAAACTCTCATCTCTAGTACAGAACAGTCACTGAGTCATTCCTGCACCCTGAGCTTTTACAACAGCCGTCTGTCCATGCTGGTGAAGCGATGACAGGTGTGTGTGTGTGGGGGGGGGGGGGGGGACCTTTGTCACCCACTGAACAGTAGTCATGTAGAAAGCAAGGTTTGTAGGTGTGTGTGTGTGTGTGTGTGTGTGTGTGTGTGTGTGTGTGTGTGTGTGTGTGTGTGTGTGTGTGTGTGTGTGTGTGTGTGTGTGTGTGTGTGTGTGTGTGTGTGTGTGTGTGTGTGTGTGTGTGTGTGTGTGTGTGTGTGTGTGTGTGTGTGTGTGTGTGTGTGTGTGTGTGTATGTGAGCGGTAACAGAGACCCAAAGCAGACTGCAGAGTGCTGAAAGCAAACCAGCGAGTTGTGACGGATTTGCAACTTCTTTCAAACTCCCAGCCTCGTCTCTCCTTTCACTGTCCGTCCTCTGTGTCTCCCACTGAACATTATCACCTCTTTGTCTGCTCTTGTGCGCTCCGCCGTACCGCAGACTCAGCCGATGACAAGGGGCCTGCGGCAAAGTGTCACGTCACGTCGTAAATACAACTCTTACCTATGCGCGTGTACGCGTACACACTTAAAGGTCTCGGGTTCTTGTTTTCGCAGCTACGTCTCTGCGCTACACATGGCGCAAAAGCAAAACAGCTGGTCAGAGAATATTGTGGTTAGCGTGTTGGGCTGTGTCACTGACCAGACGCAATTTTAGATCAATACAGTAGCTTTGTTTATTCTAGTTCTTTGGAGTGAGTGAGTGTGTGTAGGCATGAATGTATGGACACTGTTTCGGTGTAAGTATGATCTCCGTGGTTACGGCCCTCGCGCGTGACACACGTATGAAGTGTGGCCAATGGGTTTGTCTCTCCCCTGTCGATCCAAGGACCATGATTCATGCCTGTTTTGTGTGAGTGAGTGAGTATTGAGCATGAGCCAGATAGTGTGTGTGTGTGTGTGTGTGCATTCGTACTTGCGTGTGTGCATTGGTACTTGAGTACTATTTTATGTGCTGCACGTGCACGACTATAACATGAGTGTGCAATCATGTCTGTGTGTGTAATATTATCCAGCAGCTGTCCCCTTCTCTGCTGTGTCTCTGTGAAGATTTAAGGGTGGTGTAGTTGGGTAGAGGGCCAGCGACTCCCAAGACACTCCTACTGCTCCCATACACTCTTCTAAATGTCTGTCTGTCTGTCTGTCTGTCTGTCTGTCTGACTCTCTTTGAAAACCCACTGTCCAGTGTCCACGGCACTGGAGTCGCCTTGTCTGTCACTCAGACTTAGGGGCGTGTGTGTGTGTGTGTGTGTGTGTGCGTGTGCGTGCGCGTGTGTGTGTGCAATCCTTGTTGGGACCACAAAACTCCACAAAGATAGTAAAGATAGTCATCAAAATTGACCTTACAGGGACTTTCTTCTGGTCCCCACCCCACTCCCAATGACGGAAAGTGTTATATTGGCTGAGATATTTAGGATTACAATTAGGATTAGTACTCAGCATTGTGGGGTTGAGTTAGGCTTAGTGATGGGGTTGTTTGAGTTTGCATTGCGGTGAGGTTAGGTTAGGCTTATGTAAAGATGGCATTAATGAAAAATTGCTCTTGACGTCCCCACAATGATAGTGTACAGGTATGTGTGTGTTTATGTGAAAAGGTCTCGCTGTCAATCTCTCTAAGGTGTGTATACTGGATGTAGGGCTGGAACTATCTATTATCTACTTAGTGATCCGTAGATCACTTTTTTGATTCTACGGATCACTTTTTTTTTCAATTAATCGAATAAACAATTAAGCACCTAAAGGAGTAGTTCCCCCCCCAAAAGGTTTCTATCAATTACACACCCCATGAAGCCTTGAATTAGTGGAGTTTTTTTTGTTTTTGTCGCATTCCAAAGACAATAATTTGATGACCGGCTCACCGACTCAGTCTCCTACTCTTTGAGTCTCCTACCGCAGACTCTGCTGGTCAATTATTGGCTTAGGAATGTGACGAGAAAAAAAAAATCTCCTTGAATTCAAGGCTTCATGAGGTGTGTTATTGATAGAAAATAAGTAATTTTGCATTATTATTTTATTAACTTAACAATTGATTATAATTTTTAATAATCGATTACATCGATTAGTTTAATTAACTGTTGCACTCCTAACTGGATGTGTGGTTCTATGTCAGAATTTCCTCAGTGCTAACGGCAATACACAAGTGAGAGTTGTGTTAAGCAACTTTCAGAGTTCGGTTACAATCCAAACACGTATATATCCATCACAGCATTCTTAGCATTTTTGTTTATATCAAATGTATCAAATGAATCTCAGGACTGTTTACAACCGGAGACAATGCAACATTACCAGCAGTCTTAATTCTTGCCACTATTGGGTCATCTACAGTACAGTACAGACAGACACATTGCAGCTTTGATTCATCAGCTGCCAGTTTGCATTTCCAATGTTATTCTCCCATGACGATTCACTCCCATGATTATTGTTCTGGTCCGATGAACTTGTTCCTTTTTTAAAACACTGCTTATGCGATACTACTTGACAGCTACTTAACAGTGTCTGTCTAGGTACAAACCAGGAGCTAATATATCCAATCGAAATTTCAGCTGCCTTGCAAATGCTCAAACGGGGCTCGCTGGTGACTAAGGAGGGCCCGTATATCTGACGAAACGCACCCTTGGCACCATTTGTAAAGTGAGTTCGTCTCACAGCTGGTGAGGGACAGAGGAGAGAGAGTGAGTGTGTGTGTGTGGGGGGGGGGGGTGTATGGTGTCATCAGCGGGATCTATGGCCTGGGTTGGTGTCATAAATCATGAGCGGTAATCTCCGTGGCGATAGCATTGGTGCCGGGGTCATGAGGGTGGCGTCAGTGTTGACGAGTAATGTTCTCATGTGCTAGCCCTGAACTAACATGGCACCACAACACACACGCACAGAAAATGCATGTGCAAACACCACATACAGTATGTCATGCCATGCAGGGACCATGGAGGTTACCAGCAAGTTACACACACGCACAGGTCAGGTGGCCTTAATTTGACTCAATCTCAAAATAAACCTGAAACTAAAAGTCATGACAGAGCACACTATAGATACAGTATGTTATGAAGAAAACACCACGAGTGAGAGATTTTTTTGTGTTTTTTGACAAGCTGGAACCATAGAAAGAAAGGCGACAGTCGGCAGATATCACTCCATTATTTATTTCATTTACGGAAATAATTGTCATTTGGTTGGCGGAGCGTGAAATGAAAGATGTTTGATTCATGCAAGTTCCCTAGGAACCGAGAACCTAAAGTACATGCCTCGTTGACAGGAGTGGCTTTTTGACGTCAAAAATAGTATTAGTATCCATATAGCATGTTGCTCTCGTATTTTGAAATATGCTGATAGTTTGAGAGCTAGCCTGTAAGATATTACTTTTGTTAAAAATAACTTGCGCACACCATGGCCTTAAAAAGAGCTAAACGCGATTCTGTGACGGCAGTGATCCGCTGTCCAGTGATTTGTGGCTGTGTCCCGTCAGATTGTTCTTTAGATACATTCTACTGCCTCTTATAAATCATCTCAGCCTCACTACAATGCCAGAGGAAGAACATGCCTCTTTCTCCCACTGTCAGCTACTCCTCTCTGTCTGTCTGTCTGTCGGCCTTTCTCTGTGTGTGTGTTGTTTCTCTCTGTTTGTGTGTTTCTCTCTCTCTCTCTCTCTCTCTCTCTCTCTCTCTCTCTCTCTCTCTCTCTCTCTCTCTCTCTCTCTCTCTCTCTCTCTCTCTCTCTCTCTCTCTATTCTCCGCTGCTGTCTGTCAGTGCGCCCACCTTGCTAAGCCTTGTGTATGTGCTGTGGCCCCTGACTTACTGACAGACCGAGAGCCCCAAAGGGCCCAATGTCACCCAATGGCCCTCCCCCAGTGGCGCTGAGGTGATAAGTGACTTAATGAGCTTCCATTGACACTAAATGGGAGACAAACACACCAGCCTAATGTCTTCACTCAAACAGACGAGACAAATGCCCAGTCTTAGTCTCTTACCGGCCCTACTTTTCTCCTTTTCTTCCATCTATACTCTCTTCTCTGTTCCCTCATTCATCTCTCACTCTGTCTTTGTCCGGCTGTTTTTCCACATGCATCCCTCCCTTCTCCCCTGTCCATGATGAATCCTGTGTTTCCATGCTCCATTTCACCGGCCCATCCCTCCCCAAAGCCCAGAACCCTGCATTATTTTTGGGCGGTGAAACCGCCCCTATAAGTGAGATTTGGAAAAATTTACATTTTCCTGCGCTGTGATCTGGGCCCAGGAAATTAGTAGAATTATCCTGCGATGTGATTGGCCAATCACAGCCTATTCAGGACTGTGATTGGCCAGTGTCACATGACACATGTGCATAGCCCTATGTATAAGCAACCATAACTTGAAAAAAACCAAATATTGGTTTTTTTCAAGTTATGGTTTTGTCCATCATAAAGAGTGTTTCAATAAATGTATTTATCCTTTGTACATGATTGATCGACTCCATTCAGTATTGTGATTAGCTAGCAAGACACCGCCCACTTCACACAGGGTGTGATCTTTTATATATATATATATATACGGCCCGTCACGGCCATGCGGTGCACTGCTCAACTGACTCCCCCCTGAAACGGGGGCTTAGGAGGAGAAAGGGTCCTGCTGTGCTGAGAAGGAAGCGGGAGGGGAAGAGGAGGAGGAACGGGAAGGGAGAGGAGCGACCTGGGTGTTCCATGAGAGAGAGAAGCGGACCTCTGGGCTGTTATGCTTTCTAATTCCCCCCAGCGCCGAACGGCAGGAGGGCAAAGAGGACAGAGGGAGCGGCGAGAGGAGGAGGATGGTGAGAGTGAGGGAAGAGCGTTTTCACACCAAAAAGAGAGCGGGCGGGTGGGCCGAGTGAGAGCGCTCAGCGAGTATCAGATCGTGCCGATGTCTTTATCCCCGCTATGAGCCTGTAGGACCAGAGGTAATGATGCTTAAAGTGAGACTGGCGGCAGAGTAACGTAATATACATGTAGTGTATATACTACACACACACACACACACACACACACACACACACACACACACACACACACACACACACACACACACACACACACACACACACACACACACACACACACACCCACACACACACACACACACACACACACACACACACACACACACACTGCCTAAATCCCTCCCCTCCCTGTCTGGATCCAATAATGTGTCATTTAGCTCAGGGTCTGGAACAGATTCCTCACATGAAGGACTCAGCTTCTTCTGGCCTCACGCCCCCCCCCCCCCACCCCTGTCCCTGCACCCTATCCTGACCTTTACTCCCTGACCCCTGCCTGACTGGTCAGTACACTCTTGAGCTGTGCTCCCTCTCCCACTACCGATAGCACCACCACCAGCAGAATACCCCAACCACTGCACCCCCAAAAAGTCCCCCCAATCATCTGGTTCTGTTTGCCCATCATGCACCCTGGCCACCTCTCCCCAAGGCCACAGGAAATAGCTGGAGAGTTTGCAGGCCCCCCGATTCCCCCCGCGGGTGGAATTAACAGGTGCACCGGTGTTTGTTTCAACGTTTCCCCATTACCACTGGATAATGGTAATAATAAACATGGCCGGGCCAGGTGGGCTGCACGCAGGAGCTTTCCAGCTCTCCTTTAGTAAGAGCTCCGTTTGGGTGCGCCGAAAGATGAACGGATAGTTTGTCGACCGCGTGATCGCAAACATCTTTCCCCCTTCTTGTTTCTCTACAACAGTCCTGTTTAAATAATGACAAAAAATGTTATCCTGTATTAAAATTGGCGAATGGAGGGTGGGTGGGCCGGCGAGCGGACCTCTGACGTCACTGACACGGCCATAATATGTCTAACCTCAATGTGTCGTCAAGGCATCAGCTGCAAACAAATCAGTCCGCTCCATATATTGGCATATATTGATGACATCAGCGATCTCCATATATGGGCATTAACACATTGACCGCCGGGCCCGTAGTTCTACGGGCCGTTAAATCCAACGGTTAAGCGCCGATCCCGTAGCCTACGGGCTGTGGTGCTTTTTCCTTTTTTTTCGATTTTTTTTTTTTTTTCAATTTTCTAGGGGGACCATTTTCAGTGTAACACCACCCGAAGTCGACCGGAAGTGCGATCCCGTTTTTTGTTTCCCGTCGGCCTCCATTCTAAGTCGTACACAAAAAGCCCTGTAAACCTATGTAGTTTTTCATCCTCGCATTTCCCATGTTAACATAAACGGTCAGAACTCAAACATGGCGGCTCCGTTTGACACGCGGTCTCGACGAGTAGACACAAGGACATGTGCACGTTGTTTACAAACAGTGGATCGGGCAATCTAAAGGATTTTAACGGGGCCTATGGCGACCTGAAAAAAACAAAAAACAACAATAAAACCTTGGCACTGGTGAGTACATTATGAGATTAGCCCTTGGCGGTGGATGTGTTAACACATTGATTGCCTAGATCGAGTTAACTCGTTTTTACTAGTTTTTAGAATCCATCACTTGATGGAACAAGAACAAGAACAAGTTAACTCGTTTTTAGATTATTCTTTTTTACTTTTTTTTTTTTTTTTTGGACCCAAAGACCAATGAGATATGATTTTTCGAAGATCTAGACTCCTATCCACTTCCTTGTTAACTTAAAACTTAAAAATTCTGTATCTCGGCTCCTGAGTACTTTTTTTTTTTCAATGAAAAATATCTGGCAATAAACTGCAATAAATCTGAAATAATTCTGGCAGTCAATGTGTTAAATGGACATGGACTGACAGATACACAGATCCGATTTTCCAGAGCCACAGATCCGACCTCTATGACCATACATGGTCATGTGCATATATGGGACCGACCGACTTAAAACTCGCCGAGTGCAGTGGCAAGGACCCGAGGGAGTGCGGTGTCCGCTGTCAAGTAGTTCGGATACCCAGTTGTCCAGAACCGCTGATCCAAACAACATGCCCATATATGGGCATTCCAATATATGAGCATATACCGATGACATCAGGGATCTCCATATATGGGTATAAAAGGGACACAGGTAGACAGACATATTGGTCGGGTCGGATCGGCTGTGAGGGCTGCGAGAGAGAGGCTCTTGCTGATTGAGCTCTGGTCTGACGTCACACACAACCAAAACCATTGCCAAACACTGCTGATTTGACCTAACGTCGGGCATGTCCAAATATGGCTTTATAAACATAAGGCCACCTAAGAGCTTCTGATGAGCAGAGACGGGTTAGTTAGATAGGTGGTTAGTCAGTCTAGACCCCTATTTCTCTAATTGTCAGGCAATTTCTTTCCCTGAGCTTCTATTATAGCAGGCTAGGTCAGCCATCTTGTTCTCATGTTACCTGGGAGCCTCCTTAAGTGAGTCGTCAGATCGAGTAATAGCGGGGGAGCGGCAGTTTAATGGCGGTGTGGGTCACGCGTCGGGTTCAGGGGTGGCCGGGGTCAAACGTTGCCACAATCCCAGGCTCCAGGTTCAAGTTGTAAATAAGAGCTGGCGAGCAGCTGGGAGGAGTAATTGATAGGCGAGGAGGCGGGGACATATTTCACCTGGGGAGGAAACTGAGTTGACAGTTAACAAGCACCGCTGGATTAGCACCTCCGTGGGTGGGGGGTGGGGGGATTTGTTGTAGGCATAGGTGGGGTAATGGCGTGTCATGCAGGCATTTGAAGTGTTTAGTATCGACAGTTAAGCCGTTCAAAGGATGAAACGACACCCTTGCATGATGATCTCTGCCTACTAGGGATTCAGTCTTTCTCTCCTGCACTCAAAACAAATTGTATACACGTGTACTTGTCTTGCGCGCACCCACACACACACACACACACACACACACACACACACACACACACACACACACACACACACACACACACACACACACACACACACACACTCCAGAGAAGCAGGTGATGATTGTTTGCAGACAAGGCGAGCGTACAGTTTACTGTTAGCGCTCCATTTCGTTTTACATTAGCTAATATGTTCTTTTGCAACAGGTAACCCGAGACCTTGCCTTGCCGGGAAAAAGAACAGATGAGGTCTATTGACTGTAAAAAAAAAAAAAAAAAGGGAAAAAATAGAAGGAAAACAGAGGGAAAGAAAGAGGGGAAGGAAGGCAAGCTGAAAAGACAGACCCAGTGAGATTGTTAGCGTGTGTGTGTGTGGGAGGGGGATTTAGTTAAATGGAGGTCTGACGTGAACTCCTTACTCATTTGAACCAGTCGTGTTTTGAACTCCCAAGTCCCAGAGGACTGATATCTGTGTGAATGGGCAGTTTCTGTCTCATTAGCTTTTATTGCCTACATGAATTGGGGCATTATTGCCCGTTCTCTGTGCCAGCTCTTAAAACTACGCCATGACGTGCCGATAGTGTCACATTCTCCCCGCTGGTCTCATTGATAACCATGTTTTGACTGGCGAAACAATCTCACAGGCCGAGCTCAGTGGACTATCAGTGCCGGGCTGAGCGGGTGACTGACTGCTTCCTGTATAGACAGGAAGTGAGGGCTTTTATGAGGGCAATGGATTGATTTCCTAGCATGCCAGATCCGTGGGGCGCAGAAGAAAAAAGGCCTCTTCCTGTGAAGAAGAATGCTGTGCCATGCCTGGCAGACGGACAGACTTACTCGCTGTGTGTGTGTGTGTGTGTGTGTGTGTGTGTGTGTGTGTGTGTGTGTGTGTGTGTGTGTGTGTGTGTGTGTGTGTGTGTGTGTGTGTGTGTGTGTGTGTGTGTAATCACTGCATCGTGAGCAGGAGAGGTTGTGAAAGCAAGTATGTGTGAACGAACGCCAGTGCATTTGCCTCCTGCACTGCAAAATGCACCCTTACTCAGGATTTTGCACTGTAGGAGTTCTCCCTGCCTCCCTCGACTCCCTTCAGATAGACAGGATAGGGCATTACATTTTGTTCAGGTAATTTGATTAGTAAGGAGTACAGAGAGAGGAAGAGAGAGAAAGGGAGAGAGAGATAGCATTCCTCCACATTAGGACGTCCTGTACTGAGATAGCTCCCCGGAGACCTCCTCCAACCATCCCGCCCTCCCTCCTCCTCTCTCCCTCCTTCCTGACCCTCCCTTCCTCCCTCCTTCTCTGTCTCTCTCTCTCTCTCTTTTTTACCTCTCACCCTCTGGCACCTCTCTCCCCTTCTTTTAAATCTGCCCGTTTCTTAGCACCTCGCCCTCCCCGCCTCCCTCCCCGCCTCTCATTCCACCCCTCATCTTCTTATCCGCCCACGTGCTATCCTCCCTCCTCGTCTCTATCTCTCCATCCACGGTTGAGGGCCTCGCACCTCTGTCCTCCCTCCTCCCAGCCCCCTTCCTCCTCCCCCTTCTCCTGTGTTTGCCGGTGGTCCTCAGTTGGTCCCAGATGGATGCACGGTATTCCCCCCTTTTTTGCTCTGACAGGCTGAAAAAATGGACGGCTGACGCAACTCTCTCTCTCTGTCTCTCTCTCTCTCTGTCTCTCTGTGTGTGTGTGTCTCTCTCTCTCTCTCTCTCTCTCTCTCTCTCTCTCTCTCTCTCTCTCTCTCTCTCTCTCTCTCTGTCTCTCTCAATTACCTCGGGGAGCCGGTGGGGAGACCGATGCACCATACTAGCACAGGAGCAGGGCTGTGTGCCACACACACAGGTCTTATGTTCCTATAGATCACCATCTGCGTGGAGGGCCCGGTTCCAGCGAGAACCAACAGCCACGCACGCTGTTTGATGGCTCTGAAGGAAAGTCATTCCGTTTGAGGCTTGTGAGGCTGTTTACATTCTCTCCTCTCTCCACCCCTTCCCCCGCTCAGGGTCAGGGGTCGGGGGCCAGGGGTGAAAGGCGAGGTGGAGGGCTGCTCCTCCTGGAGGAGACGATCCAATGCTGGAGGTCCCCTGGCCCAGCCGCTCGCTCTCTCTCTCTCTCTCTCGTTTTAATCTGAAGGAGAGGAGCCTCCAACCCCTCCCTCCCTCTCTCCCTCCCTGCTGCACATCTGGCTGCCCCCAGAAAGCTCATTTGGAGGGAAAACAAGAATGTTTTTATTTCCCAGGAGAGAAGAAGAACTCTGAGTTTAAACCACAGAGTTAAAACACAGAGAGAGGCATCCTGGGTCCTCACAGAGCTTGCTGCTAGACAAGAGATGACAGGGGACTATATCTACATCTTTGTCAATGCAGCTATCTATCCCCTTCTATTATCTCAATCTCTCTCTCTCTCTCTCTCTCTCTCTCTGTACAGCGTATATAATGTATATGATTATGCAGTATACTATATGTATATGTGTCTATAGCTATGTCTCTTTCAAGCTGTTTCTAGCAAACCACAGAACTGCTAGCGCTGGGTCAAGTACCTGCCTAGAATACAGTACAGCTTGTGAGAGGATGAAGATATTCAGTGAGACTGAATCACTAAAGTGTTACATTTCAGTCCCCAGGTCTGCATCCATCAAAAACTCATTAGCTTTGTTTCAGCTGCAGCCAAATGCAATCAAACGCAATTTCTTAAATTTACGAGCCTCTCATCAAACTGTTCTTTCTCCCTATAAGAAGCACGCTTTTGTATGGTAGCTTGCCTGACTACCAGAACACATGCACACACATACACTATGATGCACACACAACACATTTATATGTGCGTGCGCATTCAGACACACACACATACACTCGCGCACGCATACACACGCACACATACACGTACACACACGCACACAGCTGGGCTCTATTACGCCAATGTACAGTAGCCATCACTCCACCCCTTGCCTCAAGCTCTCTCTCACTCTCTCTCTCTCTCTCTCTCTGACTGTTATTGGAAATGTAGCGCAGCTACAGGAGCTAGCTCATGGCGGATTTATACGACACAGGTGCACCCTCTGGAAGTGAATGCACGCGCGCACGCAGACACACACACAGGCACGCGAGTGGACCAACCCGCAAAGACTGGATCTAATATCAGCCACTTAATGTCTGCACCACTCAAAAGTCACAACACACTTCAGGCTCTCTCTCGCTCTCGCTCTCTCTCTCACTAACACACACACACACACACACACACACACACACACACACACACACACACACACATCGATACACGCTCACATAGCCTATTTATGTCTACACCACTCAGGGCTGTATCCAAACCATGCTGAAAGTATCACCCCGCGCCTCTGTTTTCGCCTGCCTGAACAGCCCCCCATATGATTCTGATTTTTGACTTTACGGATTGAATATGACAAAAATGTCTTTAATTTTAACTTAATATATTTTCCTCTTTGCCTTCGACGTCTAGATCGCTTGCCCTTCTTCTTTCCCTGGGAATATGCTTGGCATTTCCTCTAGTGCGCTATCCCAGTTTTCCAATAAGAGCAGGGCCGGAGGTATGTGCTGGGCGGGCTGGACTTCTCTCCTCTCCGGCGTTCCGCGATGGCCCTAACCGAGGCAGGAGTACCGGGGGATATGGTTTCCCTCCGGAAAACAGACAAAGACATTCCAAAGTGGAATGGCAACAGAGTGCCTACACAGCAGTAATGTCTGCTTAAAATTCTAGCCACGTAGACTGAAGTACCTGGAAAGCTAGCTAGGAAGCGTAGAGCTTTTTGTACTAGGAAGTAGGTAGAGTAGTAAAGTTTATCACTGTGAAAACATATTGGTTTCAGAAGCCATTAGCAAGATATGATGGAATTCACAATACCGCAAAGAGTAGTAAGAGTAGTAAGACTATTTTGGTGAACTATGGGCTAGGACCCAAAATGGATCATGGGCCTGTTTCTGATGGGTTATTTTTGTATTTTTTGCCTCCCTTGTGGTGGGGCTCTGAATGGCGAGGTCTGTCTAACCGTCCTTCCACCACTGTGATCCCAAACAACATATTTCAAAAACTACTGGCTGGATTGCCATGGAATTTGCTGTCCACCCGCATGCTCCCCGGAGGATGACCCCTACAACTTT
Source organism: Gymnoscopelus braueri (assembly GCF_963280865.1). NCBI lineage: Eukaryota > Metazoa > Chordata > Actinopteri > Myctophiformes > Myctophidae > Gymnoscopelus > Gymnoscopelus braueri. The sequence goes on from NC_137607.1 coordinate 29,601,034, forward strand.
GGTGACCACATGACCTTTCCACTAGTGCTACCCTCAGGTCAAAGTGGCAAGATATGTCATAATCCAATGGGCAGATTGCAGGTTGAACTCTACTGATTTTGGTGACCCTATGGCCTTTTCTCTCACCCTTCAGCCAACATTTCTGGTTGGATGTAAGGAGCAGCACTGCCTCTAGAGGCTGCTAGCAGAGCTTTTATACTTGTTTTAACCCATTTAGACCTGTTGCATTAGTAACCTATACGTGTTTACTTTATACCTTTGATGCCGGGAGCGCCTCTGTCATTTTAGATGTTGCTATAATATACATTTATTTATTTCTCTGCCTCTGTAGCAGATAGACATATGAAATAAAATAAAAACATTTTAGAGCTTAAACCTTTGGCATTACTGACAATTACCAAATTATCATTTTTTTTATGAACATTAGGACAAATGAAAGTCATTTTTAGTAAAAGCCAAAGGTTAAGCTCTAAAATGTTTGTTATAACATTTTTGCATCTGGTACGGAGACTGAGAAATAACACATTTTGTGAATGTTGACAATTCTCCTTGCATTTTTAGATTTTTAGCCTCAGGTCTCTATGAGACCGCATAGGGGAAGCACAGTACACAACACTGTTGGGGTTAGATCCTCTTCTTATAGAGGTACAATTCATGTAGTTCCACACAATGGACCCAAAGTGTTATTGTGTTTAACCACATAAGCCCTTATACTACTACATTGTAGTATTGTTGTATAGTGAAAATAGCTGATCTACAAGCTAACAGTGCATCACAATGTGACAAATTGTGAGCTTGTAGATCTGCTGCTTTCGCTATTTTCACCTAATTGTTTGTATTATTTTTTTTAGTGGGGGGGGGATATTTTCGCCTATTGACATTCCCAAAATAGGGACGCCAAAGTAGTTTTAACATGAGTGGGGTACGACACAAATTTTAACCTCATCGAGCTCTCAAAAGAAAAGTTGGAACGTCCATGCATCCACATGCCCCTACATTCACATGTAGCGCGGTGCTGGTGCACATATGTATCCAGTCAGGCCGTCCTTTCTGATGTTCATCCTCGCTATATTGAAGAGCAGAGGCCAGTGAGGTTCCATTCACGGCACATGGTATAGATTTAGCCTGCACCTCTTTAATGAACAAGTAGTTTGGAGTGCGGCGCTCAGAGGGGGTGGGAGCTATGGTGTCGCCCAGGGGTCGCTTTAAGGTCTGCAGTTGGATGGAAGGCTGGAATTGTGGGTTTTGCACTGTGGAGAAACGCTTGGATACCTGGCTCTGATAGGCTGTTTCTGTATAGTGTGCATCCGAGGTAAGCGCTGCTTAAAGGGATATTTCACTTTCAAAATGTTTCACTGTCATTTAATCTTCTACTCAGGCCTTTGTGAACACCCAGACAGTTTTTAAGTTGCTTGATTCAGTATTTAGATATTTGATATTTATTTTATCAGACACGCCTCCTTACCTATACAAACCCATTGTAACTTCAAACTCTATTTTAACCATGATAGATTCATCAAGAACACGCGTTCTTGGTTCTGGTGACTCATACTGCCCTCCTAATACGTGAGGGGGCCGTGTTTTTTCAACTACTTTTTTCATTTATTTAAAAAAAAAAGATTTGGAAAATGAAACATTTTAATACAATAAGAAAATTTTATAAAATAAATGGAAAAAGTAATAAAAAAAAACACACCCCCCTCACGTATTAGGAGGGCGGTATGGGTCACCAGAACCAAGGACGGGTGTTCTTGATGAATCTATCATGGTTAAAATGGAGTTTGAAGTTACAATGGGTTTTATAGGAAGGAGGCGTGTCTGATAAAATTAATATCAAATATCTAAATACTGAATCGAGCAACTTAAAAACTGTCTTGGGTGTTCACAAAAGCCTGAAGATGATAAAATGACCCAAAATGTTTTTGAAAGTGAAATATCCCTTTAATACTTTGCAACTCCTACTGCAGATATAGTGGTAGTCAACATAAAAGTCTCTCCCACCACGCAGCTATCCTGCGTTCATAGTACAGCAGGATTTCACAAAACGCCACTTAGGGATGGAGTACCAGTAGCTGTGTCAGTCCCATAGCATGACTTTTCTTTCCCATGAATACATTTAATTATGTTGCTTGGACGATAGTGTTTTCAATGTGTTAAGGAGTCTATAGTGAAGTTTTCTTCTCCTTTCCTCTGCCCTATCCTGTCCTTGGTTCTCTTCTCTTTTTCTCCTTTTTCTCCTCCTACCTTCTCTCTCTCCTCTTCTGGACACACCAGCAGAGGTGCTGACAGATAGCTGCCGGTGAGTTGGTAACGTTGGTAAACACTGCGCAGCGAACACTCCTCCCCTGGCTGGGCAACAGTGGGCAGAGAAGGGCAAGCGCACTATGGCCAACATAACTAGGAGCCATCTTTCCATGACCGCAAGCTATGTATATATAAAACAGAGTCACTGGGTCCGAGACAGCATTCCTAGGGTCACACGTCACACACACGCATGCGCACACACACGTGCGTGTTCTATATAGACGCGGACACATAGTTACATGGTTTACACATTGTAATCCTTTTTCTCTTCTGTTTATTTCGGTCTATCGCTTTATCTGACTGTCTGACACACACACACACACACACACACACACACAACACACACACACACACACACACACACACACACACACACACACACACACACACACACACACACACATACACATACACACACACACACTCTCATGTCCTTTTGGCAGCAGTGGCACAAATGTGGCACTTTGTATGTGTATGTATCTGTGTGCACATTTGTATGCATGTGGTGCGACTGATTTGGAGTACAAGCCTAAAATACTCCTTGTTGATACACGCATGCATACTTGTGTATCGGAGCATGCAGCATTAGGACAACCACCCATTTGACTGTTTTTACCTTCATCACTCTTCCATGATGTCATTAGCACACTAGCACAGGTGTTGCTAGCTTGTTTGGGTCTAGGCTGTGCGTTGCGTGTGTACGTGGGCACCAGCGAGCATGGGTTCGGGTGTTGATGTTTGCATGAGTGAATGTGTGTTTGCGAGATGCGTATCTGCAGATGGCTGTTTTGTATCACTTTTTGAAATTGGTTTGCGTGGGTGTACAGGCTCGAGGACCCGAGAGAGAGAGAAAGAGAGGGAGAGAGAAATAGAGATGCTTATCGACGTGTTCTAATCACTACCATGTGGACATCTCTCCTGCGATGGTCACTGGCTTTATAAGTCCAGGCCGTTGGAATGCCTGCAATTACCCTCCCCTACACTTTCACACGCGGCCCCTCGTGTACTTCATATAAACCGTGGTGCTGAGAGAGAGCGAGAGCGAACAGTTCTGTTCTAGTCTTTCAGTTTGTCTTTTTTTTTACAGGGCCCGAAGCTGCTGCTTTTACTGCCTCTGAGCTGGGCCTGCTCGCCACGGTGGTCCACAGCCTGGGAACCAGCCTCTCTCTCACACACACACACAGAGGGAAAAAAATAGTTTGAGAACATCTTTTCCCCCATGTTCAAAGCGATCCCCTTTCGGCTTTATTTTGGTGGAAGGGCAGAGTGGCTGATTGTGAGCTCGTGTTTAATTTGGCGTGGATTATTATTTTGCCTAATTGGCTTTTAATGAGATTTTAACTCAGGTATGTAAAAAGGGCCAGTGTGACTGCATACCACCCACCCTCAAGGTCCACTCAAGGTTAACCCCAACCAGATCTACATCCTGTCTGCTCTCTCTCTCGTGCTCGCTCTCTCTCTCTCTCGCTCTCTGAGACGTAGCAGTGTATGTTTTCATCCATCCGGCAAACGGGGCTAAATCTGGTATGCTTCTATTCATTCACAGCTATGGGGAAGTTGAAAGGCACAGTCATCTACAGTACATCAGTACGTTTTAGTTGGAAGGTCAGGAAGTACACACTGTGAGGAATCTCTCTCTCACCTCACCAGTTTGTTGTGTGTTGAGTTGTTGATGTTTTTTTTGTTTTTTTACCATGGCTGAAGGCCAAGCCACCTGTAACAGGGTTTGACGGTATGTCTGTAAGGAGACCAATCACAGCTCATGCCACTACGTGCATGACCATGACATCATGAAACTGAACCACCTCTGAGAATGAAACGAACGCAGCAACATTGTTCTTGTGAAACAAATTTGTATTTATAGGTGAAGTGTTTAGAAGGATCCTATTTCCACTTGGCCTAAGGAAATAGACTTTCACCACAGTAGTCGACATTGCCACAAGTGGTAAGTTTGTCAGTGCGGGGATGATGCCACCCAGATTTTTACGCTGTGACGCCTACAGTATAAGGCGTCCGTACGTATGTAGATCCACAGATTTTTTTGTGTCCGTACATTCGTGTCGAGGCGAATCTCACAAACCGCTTCAATCACACTGCCAGTAGGCAAAGGAAGTCTAGCCTGTTTTTTTTTCACATTTTGTGGAAAAAAATTAATAAATAAATGTTTTATATACACACACACACACACACAGATTGGACAGGGAGGCCACGCAGTTATTAATCTCATTCTTTTACATTTCATGTGCAAATTAAAGAGTTTAATTTAGTCTGAATTAAGCTGATCTTGCGAACAGCCATCTAGGTTGTAAGAATAACCATCAGCATTCATGTAGATATCACTGTAGCCAAATAATTATTGTCAGTCCCCTGTCCGTGTGTCTCTGTGTCCGTCTGTCCGTCCATCCATCCGTCCGTCCGTCTGTGAGCAGCTAATCTCAGGCACCATTGGACCAATCGGCATAAGACTGTACGCATACTCCTTTGAGGCCAAGTAAAAGCCTCTGCCCCAAATTTCTCCCATCGGCCTGTTGTACTCCTACATATTTGTCCGAACATCACGCAAATCAGTACACTTTACCTCTATAGTCATGTGATCAAGACGGATCTGTCCGATTTCTCATATTCCATCCTTATTGGCCAAGATGGCAGGAGTGGCCCATTTTGAACAAAATGCCTCAAATCATGGACGTAGCGTCCAATAGTTGTGACACTTTGCACGCACCCATTAGGCCAAGGAAGAAATGCCACCGTACATTTTTCAAATTGGCCTCATGGTGGCGCTATAACAGGCCAATTCATGTTTTGTTTATAACTCTTGAACCCTAGGTCATGCAATCAAAATAATTTTCCCCTTGGATTCCTTGGATCATATGACTGGCTTCCAAAGTTTGTAAGGGTGGCCGTTTGCCACAAAATGCCACACATCATGAATGCAGCCCCCGATTGCTGGCAAATTTTGCACGCACATTCCCACTAAGCCAAGGAAGAACCTCCATCCCAAATCTTTCAAATCCTCCTCATGGTGGCGCTACAACAGCCCACTTCATGTTTTTTGCCTATAACTCTTGAACCATATACTGTAGGTCATACAATCAACATCTTTTCCCCCTGGATTCCGTGGATCATGACGCAACTTATAAAGGCCCTGTTTGTGCCAGATTACATTTTCTGACATTGCGTTTTCTTCAAAACACACTTTTTGCTACTACTCCTGCAGATTTTGTCCAAAACTCACACAAATCGGTACACATTATCTCTGGGGTCATGTGATCGTATAATTTAGATTTTTCAGATCCCATTCCAAGTGGCTATGACCAAAGTTTGCGGGCCCTGGGTAGGCAACCCGGCCTGGCGGAGTCCTGTGCTCCTAGGAACACACTTTTCTAGTTGAATGTCAATTCGTACCACAAGCATGCATTAAAGACACCAGCTGTGGTGTCTTTAATGCATGCTTGTTTATGCGCTTGGGGACTAAATGCATTCATACAGTATTGTGATGACGGGTAAGTTGGCTCCCCCTTGCTTACTGTTAACAGTACTAAATAAAACAGTAAAGTCCTGTTTCGCTGTTTTCAGCATCCCCCCCCCCCACTTCCGAATCTTAACTGTTAATCTTATCACAACAGAGGATTCTCAGAATATTTTGATTCAAGGAAACACCCCAGGGCGATTGTGTCTGTGCAAGGCAGGGAAATATTTCCCAGTAAATCTTGGCCGAGTGCGCCTTAGGGAAATACAAAGCACTTGTCGTCCTGTACCACTGTTCACTGCCAACTGTCACTATCTTACAGAGGAGTGCTTTTGTTTTCCTGATGCATTCATAATGGTGTGACTGTGCAAATGAACATGGTTGCACAATCGTGTATGCAGGCAAATATTTTGTGTATGCCACTGTGCCACACATACACAAATACTTATGCGTATGTATTACATACGCGTGAAAATGTATGATGGATAGTGCAAGTTATAAATGCAACGATTGCAGCTACAGTATATCCGCGGACCCCGCGGTTATATGCGATGAGTGCGGATTTGGGTCATAAAAAGGTACTTTTTGATTAATAGCCGATTGGTTGTGGGTCGGTGAAAGAGCTAATACAACTGAGAATAATTAAAATATTAATTTGGGTGGATCATCTTACCATTTTGTGAAGTCCAAGTCCACCTGCGTTTCCTGCTCATTCGCTGCCATGTCCATCTACAACTGATGGACATGAAATGATTAAGCTCCTTAACGCACAATGCGTAATGCACAATTGCATCAGGCACAGTAGCATAACTTCATTGATCATTTAAATCTCCATCCCCACTGACAGGATTTTTCAGGATCCAATGCTAATTAATTGATAGTGTTGTTCTACGCATTCAAAAGGTCAGCAGTTACACACCCTTTCAGTGACATTGTTTGGAGCAGCTGTTCTCCTGATAAATCCCAAGCTCTATTAGAGCTTTTCCTGCTGATCACACTAAATAAATAGTAGGTTGTGGATAGATTTTATATCAGAGTTATAATCATTCCCCCCTCTTTATTCCCCATTAATCACACATAAGATTTCTCACACAGCATGTCTCACTATATGTTTGCCAGGTGAATCCATTGTTTTCACAAATCGAGAGTACTGCAGCGGCTTTTCACATTAATAATTTCATACTGAATAGTAGCCTATAGTATTTCCATGTGCGTGCTGGGCGGGTGCGGATCTATACGTCAGAGAAATCATTTGTTTGTGTGGATGGTGGGTGGATGATTTATGTGCACATCCGGATCCGCACATCTGTAGCATGAGTGATTGACAGCCATTGGGTCTTTTTGAGTACATACCTACAGTAACGGATCACACTGGCCCCATTGTTCTGAATCTACTCCACGTTCACAAGCATGTTGTTTCCATTGATTTATGCTGCATTATCCAAAGTCTGACAGCAGTTCTGTTGGGGGAAATACCAAGCACTTGTCTTCTCCTGTGCCACTGTTCCCTGCCAACTGTCACTAGCTTACAGAGGAGCGGTTTTTCGTTTCCCGGATGCATTAGTAATGGTGTGACTGTATGTGACTGAATGAGTGTGATGGAGAGAGAGGGTGCATGAGTGATTGACAGGCATTTTGGTCCTTTTTGAGGACAAACCTGTACCTCGGATCACACTGGCCCCATTGTTCTGAATGTACTCTGTCCACATCACCGTGGGACGGGCACACCGGCCATGTCGTGAAGAAGGCACACAGAAAGGCCTCTTTCACCTCAGGTGACTGAAGATGTTTTGGCATGAGGCCCACGGTCCTACAGGCCTTTTAACAGAGGCACCACTGAGAGCATCCTGATGGGTTGCATCACTGCCTGCCGGAACTGTATCCCATCCCTCCCTCCCATCCAGGATATATATACGACGGATGTTGTGTCACCATAGAATCATAAACCCAATCATCATCCTGGCCACGGGCTGTTTCGGATGCCGCCACATGGCTAGTGATTCGCCAGCCACATGGCCACGGGGTTCCATAGCAGCCATTTCCCCAAATGGTCAGGTCTTTGAACAGCAAGACCAGGTCCAAGAGCAGAATGCTATGAAAAAGCAAATTTGCGCAGCATGCAAATACACATTGGGAAAATATTTGTGTGTGTGTGTGTGTGTGTGTGTGTGTGTGTGTGTGTGTGTGTGTGTGTGTGTGTGTGTGTGTGTGTGTGTGTGTGTGTGTGTGTGTGTGTGTGTGTGTGTGTGTGTGTGTGTGTGTGTGTGTGTGTGTGTGTGCGCGTGCGTGCGTTCACACATTATTAGATAATTAGGAATAAGTTATGTCCATCTTGGTGTGTGTGCGTTCACACATTATTAAATTAGGAATAAGTTATGTCCATGCGGGTGTTGGTGGCCAGGTACGGATCTATATATCGGAGAATTGATTTGTTCAGGTGGATGCCTGGTATATGATCTACTGTATGTGTAGATGTACAGATTCAGGTGACGTCAAGGTTGATCTGGACATCTCTAGCATGAGTGATTGACAGGCATTTGGTCCTTTTGAGTGCATACCTCAGTAAGATCACACTGGCCCCATTGTTCTGATTCTGCTCACTTCACGTTCACCAGCAGGATGGTTCTGTTGATTTATGATGCATTATCCAAGGTTTGACGGCAGTTGCGCTGGGGGAAATAAAAGGCACTTGTCGTTTCTCCGCCAACTGTCACTAGCTTACAGAGGAGCATTGACAGGCATTTGGTCCTTTTGAGGACATACCTCAGCAACAGATCACACTGGCCCCATTGTTCTGAACCCACTTGGCGTCCTGAGAAACTCACCTGTGATGTACACACCGGCCATGTGGTGAGAAAAGCACAGCAATGCCTCTTTCACCTAAGGCGACCCGAAGATGTTTGGCATGTGGCCCAAGGTCCTACGGTCCTTTTACAGAGGCACCACTGACAGCATGCTGACCGGTTGCATCACTGCCTGGTATGGGAACTGTACTGCCCTCAACTACTAAGCATTGCAGATGGTTGTTGTGTGGACAGCCCAGCGCATCAGTGGATGTGAGCCCGTTGAATCATCAAAGATACTTGCCGTCCCAACCACGGACTGTTTCAGATGCTGCCGCATGGCAAGTGGTTCCCCAGCCACATGTCCAAGGGTTGCTACGGTACTTAACCTAGAGATGATCAGGCGCTTGAGGTCTGGACCAAGAGCAGTATGCAAATTGGAAAAGCAAATTCCCCCAGGTTATAAACGTGTGTGTGTGTGTGTGTGCGTGTGCGTGTGCGTGTGCGTGTGCGCGTGCGTGCGCGTGCGTGCGTGCGTGCGTGCGTGCGTGCGTGCGTGCGTGCGTGCGTGCATACATGCGCGTTATGTGTTCATTAGCCAGAGCATTAATGCACGCTCATACAGCAGAAAGGCTGGAAAGTCCTGATTGTACTGTATTGCCTGTGGCCAGCAGAGAGGGAGATGTTAATATTTCTTGGTTCCATTGATTTATGCTTCATTATCCAAAGTCTGACAGCAGTTGTGCTAATGCAAAGAACCAATGGGTTTCTTAGATGCATTAGCACAGAGTATACACAACACATATTACATCTACTTAGTTAAGGGACTGACCTGTCCTTCAACCCACTAACTTCTCACTCACTATTGTCTACCTAAACCTCAAATCCTACAGCATTCTTATATAAATTGAGCAGAACAGAGGCATACACCCCAACTAAAAGGTCCAATCCACGTAATGGCTAGTGCTGGCTATCAACAGTCGCTTGTCCTGTTAACCATTCTCAACCTGGTGTCCATATTTTGGGCATGTCATTTAGAATATAAGAATTGTCAAGACAGTGTCAATAGTGAAAATAGCAGTTTTACACTATAAAATGTTTCACATTATACAATGAAGTATAAAATAGGGCTTAAGTTGTTAAAGTGCTATTAAGCAAGATGCTGAACACCCTATCAACGCACTCATTGGAAGTTATTACAGTTTAAGAGCTATTAATTTGAAAACAAAGACAAATTCAGAGATGGCCTAAAAAGTCAGGAAAAAATAATCAAATGAGGTCTTCATGTAAGGGGAGAAAAAACCCATTCCCATTCCCATATTTCTCATCTCTTTTCACTCTCTTCCGCACATAATAATGATGCTAATAATAATAGCAACATTTTATATAGCGCTTTTCTAATTACCCAAAGTCGCTTTACATAAGGAAAGGAAGGAACCAACTTTAATAAGAAAAAAACGAAAACAATAAATCATTCGCCGTACACAGTAACCGCCATTCACCGGTCGTGTGATTTTTCTCTCCCCCACCCTCTCCATCACACACTCTCTCTCTCTGGACTAAGTGGGACGTCTTCTCAGCTGAGGACTTCCTCCATTGGACCTCCATACTACAGGAGGTCCACAGGAAGAGTTGAGGAGGCGACGCTCCTCTGACCTTGGGAGGAGGCGGCGAGTGATAGTAGACAGGGTGAGGAGATAGGAGACGTGGACAAGGAGAAATCTGGAAATTAGTGACTGAGGGAGCCGAGGAAGGAAGGGAAAGAGAAAGGAGAGGATAGAATGAGTGGAATGGGACACACAGGATGCTGAATGACGTGGTTTTCATTCATCCTCCTTATCAATGTATTGTCGCTTGCGTGCGGAAACATTGTATGTCCAAGACGGTTACTTTTCAGGAAATGGAAAAAAGAACGTGTGTTCCAATGGATCCAGTACAGTTATTTAGTCACATGCTTTTGTTAATACTTTAACCAATGGTTAAATTGGTTAAATATTTATAAAACCCAAAGACTGACTTAACCACTTTCAACCTGGTGTCCCTATTTTCAACATGTCTTTATAGACAAAGATGTTCAAAGCACAAACAACAAAAAAAAGATTGTCGATTAGTGCGACACTGTCATGTAAGAAGCATGAAATCAGGCATTCATTTATGAAGAAAAAAAAACACTTGACAGTGATGATGAGATGCTTTCTGTGTGCATCTGCTTCTTGTGTTCAGAATTAGTTAGGATATCCTGCATTTGTTTGCCTGGGGGCTCATTTACATGGATCCTTCGATTCTGTCTATGGAACAACAGCCAAAACTGCAAGTCAGTCTGATCAAGCGTTCCGATTGAAACAGAGGTTCTCTTCTCCTCTCCTCTCATTTCCCTCAGCCCTCCCCACACCCTTTATCACCATCTCTCTCTTTCTCCTTCTCTCTGTCATATTCACGGCACTTGAAGGCTACTTGCCCAGGGTGGGGAACCCACTTCCTGTCTTTAAGGCATTGTGTTTATCGCGTGTGCGTGCACACACACACACAGTGTAAGCAATATGTTTTGAATGCTTGGTAATAACAGTGGTTACTAGGGAGGGGAGGCTTGCTTGGTCTTATTTGCAGCTTGATGATTCTACTTTTTAACAGGAATACCAGAGGTCTCAAGCTGAAGGAAACATGCCAAGGGTTGTTGAGAGCAGGTGAATCAGGGTTAAAAAAGGGATAAATTAAGTTTTACTATCAAGAACTATTTTGTATACTATATATGCCAACATACAGTACCTGTGCACACACAGCCAATTTGCTTTCTCGCAATTGTATAAGATAAATTTGATTCAGCAGTGGGCCCCTGACTACATGTGCACTGCTGTTGCAATGATAAAGCTGTGAATGAATGAATGATTTATTTTCGTGTCCGGCTGCCTTTCACAGCCAATCCCTCACGGGATTATTCAGACACAATTTAAACCGTTTTTCCAGTGCCAACATGCTGACACAAAAATAATGAACAAAATAAATAAATGTGTGCATTTATTTGTGACAGTGTACCTGTGTCATTTGGCCCTGAGTCGCTCTCCTCTGCTGTCTGTCCTGATCACTAAAGTCTGTCAGTGTTCTGACATAAGACACATTTTGAACATGAAACCAGTTGATTGAGATCAAATTGGTGTCCCCAGTTTGATTTTACTGCAAGTACATAAGGTTTGGGTAAGGGTTAGGGTTACATCAATTATGGCTTCTAGGATAAAGAGATATGGAATTAATGTGATCTAAAGTCACCCTTGCGTCTGGCAGTCATCCAGCCAAGGTCTTATCACTCGTAACTCAAAATACCATATTCAAATACGTTGTCACAAAACTGTCGCTTTACGGTTGATTAATTGAGTCAGACTTGAGAACCTGTTACTTTGTAAGATGATGTGATAACACAACCGTTCCCTACCAACCGACCATTGTTTCCAGGCATTCAAAATGTATTCAAATCAAATACTCATTCACCCAGCCAACACACACACATGCATTTTCTTTGGACTGCATGATATTTTTCATATATATTAAAAATATATTTTCCTGGATCCAAATCTCAAGAGGCTGAAATTCTTTATAGGGAAGGAAGGAAGAACGTTTCAGACAAACTTTCCTCAGCATAGTGATATTGCTGCTGCCGTGTGGAATACTGGGGCAGTCAAATTTCCCATCATAATCTGGAAATCTGTTCTGCTCATCTGCTCACGATTCATTCAACCTTCCAACAACCAAATTAAGCTAAGCATTAGCATTCCCATTCCCTAAACGTTCATAGCGTTTTCCAGAGCTCAGGGAAAACACATGCAGTGCAGAAAAGGCAGTGTTCTAAAATGGTGTATCACAATGCGCACTGCAATGCAATCACAACCTTTTAAAAGAAATGTCAGCGCAGTGCCCTACCTCCTTTGTTCCCTAACGCCGTAAATAGCAGATCTACGAGCTCCCAATGCGTCGTATCGCGATGCATTGTGAGCTTGTACATCACCTATTATCTGGATGGGCCTCTGTCGTACGATGTAGTAAATATCAGGCTATATACCCTGTTGTCTTTCTCTTTTTCTCATCCCACTCTGCATCTCTCTCTCTGTGTGTTTTTTTGGTCTGTCCATCAATACACATGGCTCTTATCTCTGCTGTCAACCTGTCACCTCTTCCTTCATAATCTGATCTGCTGGGTCTGTCCATCTGTCACCTCTAACCTCATTCCTGTCATCCGTCCCTGTATCCCCCCATCCCCTCTCTTCCCACCACTGCCACTGTGATGTCTTTAATATATGAGGGCAATGGGGTAATGATATGATAGGATTGATGAGAGGATGGCGCTTCGCCCACACAGCAGTTACCAGTTCACCGCAGGTTGAAAACAGATAGCTGGTTGAAAATAAATGTCCACAGGAAATGGATTGAGTGAGCATGCGTTTCAGGAAGTTCAGCGTGTGTGTGTGTGTTTCATGGCTCCTGCTGCGGTGGTCAGATAAGGCTAATGAACCAATGATCTCTCTGGAGGGACATAAAGGGGACGAGGGGGGATTTTTATCTGTTTTTCAAATTATGGCACTGTTTTTTCTTTTTTTTTATGTTTTGCAAAAATGATGAAGGTGCACTTTCCCAGCGGTCGCCCAAGACCCCTCCTCGTTCTCACAGGTCTCCATCCCTGTCTCTGTCCATCCGATGGTTAATCAGTGTTGTCTCAGCGTATGAGGATTAAACACATTCGTGTTGCAGACAAACAAGGTATGCGAGCTGAGCTGACAAATGTCCTTTGTTCTGGAAGCCGTTGCTCACAAATAGGACCCAGGGAGTTTGGCTCTGAGAGACAGACCACCTGGAGAACATATCAGTCCCATCTCTCAGTCACGTCAGACTCTCTTTGTGTCTCTGCCTGTAAATTCCAGAGTGCTAATTTAACTTGTGAGTGTAAAGATGGACCCATGATGATACAGTTAACACTCCTTCAGGCTGACTTACACATGCACTCACTAATATCTGACGTTTGATATTAGTGTTTAACTCTCAGGGTTTAAATGGACCCATAAGAGTTAAATCAACACTCCCGATTTCGCTGTCTTCCCTTCTTTTTCTCTCTGCCTCTCTCTACATCTCTGACTTTTGCTTCATCTCTCTCTGTCTCTCACAGGTTCTTTTAGTGTTTCTCTAGGTCTGTCACACACACAGACCCCCCCCCCCCTCTCTCTCTCTCTCTCTCTCTGACTCTATCTCTCTGTTCAACATGCACAGAAAACACATGTGCGCTCGCCCAGGGAGACCACGACGGCTGCTCTCGACGCGTTTGACTTTCATTCCCTCACGTCTGTTTCGGCGTGTTAGCGTCAGCTGATTGGGGCCATGCTCCCTCCCAGGCCGGCTAATCAATCCAAGATGTCATTGACTTTCCACGGCAGCCATGGCGGGGACTTGAGGGGGCGACAGGGGGCCCCCTGCGCCTTCATAAATACAGTAACAGCTTTCTTAAATATGTGACAAAATACTGTTAAATTTTACGGGCTGGAGGCCTCTGTCTGCACCCTGCTTTACTAGGGGGAAAGAGTCCACCTGCAGTGGAGGACGGGCTATCATCTATACTTAGTTGTACGCCGGTGTCATGCTCCTAAAATGGCAAATCTACAAGCTCACTGCGCTTCGAAGTGTGACGTGGTGTGATCCTGTAGATCGTCTATTTTAGGTGTGCGACACGATGCGCAACACAGTATAAATCCAAGCTCCATAAAAGCTCAAATTGAGCTGCTCTCGTCACTTCAGTCAGCTCTGCCGCCCCACTGTGCTTTAACTATGCTTGAAAACACACACACACACACACACACACACACACACACACACACACACACACACACACACACACACACACACACACACACACACACACACACACACACACACACGTTTCTGTCTCATATACACGCGCGCACACCTGCTCTTGATTGTCCAATTTGTAAGCGCTTTAGTAGCCGCTGGGGAGAAGAGGAACGGTAAACAAGCTGATAGCATCTCACATGAGATCACGGTGGTTGGAGCCATACATTACACAGTAAAGTCCTCAGTGTACATTTAACTCTTGAGGGTGTAGAAACGGTCCGTTTTTACACACTCGGGGGGTTAAGTTGACACTGAGGATTTTACTGTGTAGGCTGGTCCACGTCAGGGGAAATGCACACACATATACATATGCACACGTGCACTCACTTAACGCATACACACGCTTATTGTTATATACAAGCATACTGGCACACACATGCATGCACACACACACACACACACACACACACACACACACACACACACACACACAAAATAGAGGAGAAAAGCAGGCACGTTTCTGAGTGACAGACGTGAGTTTAGCAGAGTGTTTAAGTGCGATGCGTGTCAGAGAGGGTTATGGTGTAAACGGAGTCTACTTCTAGCAATGCCACCCTGGGTACCACGCCCCCCCCCCCAGCCCACCCGGGGTCAGAGGTCATTTGTCTCTGGGTTAGAGTTCGACCTGGACCCACTGCGGAAGTCTGCGAATGCAATTAAAGAGGGCGATTGACAGCAGTGCCGTACTGTTCACTCCCCGCCCACCCTCGCTCTCTTACCCTCACTTCTGGTTTCTCACTTTAGGAAAAGGGGGGGTTCTCTCTTTTTCATTCTCACCCCTGCAGCATCGCTTAGCCATTTTTCCGCTAAGCGGTCGATCTCCGTCCATTAAGGTTCCCATGGTGCGTTATCGCTGGCCGATATCGTGCGGAGACTAAAGAAATACTTCAGCTCCCATAGTTCAGCTTGTATGTATCTCCCAGCGCCAGGCATGCCTCTGCAGCCAATCATGATACACTATCACTGATAACCAAGTATACCGGTATTTACAATACAATCCCCCCCATCCTGTGTATGGTATGATATCTCTACTTAACACACACACACACACACACACACACACACACACACACACACACACACACACACACACACACACACACACACACACACACACACACACACACACACACACACACAGATCCATCACCTTTTGCCTGTGTTTTCCCCCAGGAAGTAGACTTTGTGATAGCACAATGTACAGGGAATGCGTGATACACAGTATATGGTGAGAGATATGTGGCTGGACGTAAACGGTGACCAGGTCAGCTTAGTTGAGAGGTGACATTCACGCCTCGGTCTCCTCTGCCCCCCTTTCTACCCTCGGTCTCCTCGGCCCCCCTTCTACCCTCGCCTATGTTTGTTTTTCTTTCACTCCGTTCAAAGACGGCAAAATAAACAAAAGTATTTTCTGGCTCATTTTTCTCCCATTCCTCGGTGTACCCTCTCTGAGACAGTCAAGGGCTACGCGAGCGCACGCGTGTGCGTGTGCGTGTGTGCGTGTGCGTGTGCGTGTGCGTGTGCGTGTGCGTGTGTGCGTGTGTGTGTGTGTGTGTGTGTGTGTGTGTGGGCGGTGGGTAGCAAAATCCCCAGTGTTAATTTCATATTTTGTCGTACATGTCATGTGGCAATGTGAGCTTGTAGATCTGCTGTTTTTGACTATGTACGCCTATCATGTCATGACCATAATAGGTGGAAAGGTCACAAGGTTGAAAATGGTTAACTCTGAGAGTGTCAAAATGGCCCCCTAAGGGTTTTTCATTGCCATGTCCTCTTGGGGATGAAAAGACAATTCACTGGTCCTGTTTCTGTGTGTGTGTGTGTGTGTGTGTGTGTGTGTGTGTGTGTGTGTGTGTGTGTGTGTGTGTGTGTGTGTGTGTGTGTGTGTGTGTGTGTGTGTGTGTGTGTGTGTGTGTGTGTGTGTGTGTGTGTGTGTGTGTGTGTGTGTGTGTGTGTGTGTGTGTGTTGGGGTAACACAGTGTAGTATATGCAGTTCAGAATAACAAAAAAATCTTATTTTAAACAACCCCCACATCCTCTTTCAACCCCATACTCCGCCTATTCATAACTCAAGCTAGGAGAGATTAGCATATCGCTACTATATTTAACTCTGGAGCCTGTGCCTTTGAGGGAGTATGTGTGTGTGTATGTGTGTGTCTATTGTGCGTCCTATCCCCCCAAAAATGGTAACACACCCACATCGAATGAGAGGACTCCTTTGAGAAATGTGTTTCTCATGTTCTCATGGCGTAAAAATGACGCTATCGCCTGGCTCTGAAAAACAGCAGCTCTGTCCTCTTTACAAGGAGCAGGGACGTGTGTGTGTGTGTGTGTGTGTGTCTGTGTGCGCGTGTGTGTGAGTGTGTATGGTCAGCTCAGTTGGAGTGTATGTTTCAGTATTAAATAGTGAATGACAGTCTTTATAGGACCTCTTCCCCTCCCCTGCTGAAAACATGGAAAGATTGTTTACTGAAGACTAACTGTTCATACGGCCAGAGGTCACCAGCAAGTTCAAGTGTGTGTGTGTGTGTGTGTGTATTCACTTCCATGTGTGCATAGCTATGTTTAGAAGTGCAAACACGCTTATATTAATATCAAGGGGATGGGTGGGGGGGACTGCGTTGATGGAATGTACATATTTTGAAGTCCATCGGGAGAGTGGGTTTTCATTTATGAACTTTTCATGTCTTTTTACTCTGCGTCCGTCAATGTGAATGTATGCCTATATATGACATACAGTATGCAGTTACACACTGTTAATGGAGGGCTCCTTATGTGTGGAGTGAATTTATGTCGATTTTTTGTCCTCGACAGTTACCGCTTGTCCCTAAAATGTAGGTTGTTTTTATGTTGTCTTTGTTGTGTTTTACACACACATGCAACACAAGTCTCGTGCCGGAATTGAACCGAGGACATCGGGATCATATGGTCAACACGCTATACAGTCAGCTACTTTACTGGTACGGCCCTTTTGTACTTGATCAAATGTAATCCACAGACAATGTATGTCTGTGTCTTAGAATGTACACCATAATATTTGCCTGGTAGACCATTCGCAAAATTCATTTCATTTGATTTCAGCTGAAATCAAATGAAATGTGAAATCCGCGACCGGGGGTGGTTTACCACCCTACCATAAAAATCTGTTACGGGTCCAGTTGGGTCCCTTTTTTCCTGTGTAGTGGACCGGATGTATATCCATCTACTATGTGTGACCTCTGTCTCTCAAACCCCCATGACTTCTGATGTGTCTGTGAGTGACCGTCATATCACTGAGAATGTCTTCCGAAAGCTTTGCCAACCACAGCTGTCCGCTGTGTCCCGACAGAACATGGTTACAGTGACCCTTAAAGCAGACAACCCGGGGTTGTGGTCACCTCTGCGTCATCTTCCCAACCGTGTTACACAGCGTGTGTGTGTTGTGTGTGTGTGTGTGTGCGTGTGCGTGTGTGCTTGGAGTGAGGTCAGCGCATATAAATATAGCCTCGTCTGTCTTCGACTGACGTCCAGACAGTCTGCGTCTGACAAGGAAAAAAATGCCGCAGTCTCCGACTTTTTTTGGTCAAAACACAACGGGAGAGAGGAGAGGAGAGACGGGGGCTGGGGGAGAGGAGGAGCGGGAGGGAGGGAGAGTAATAGTTTCAGCCATCTCTAAAAATAGGGGTCCCTGTAAAAGAAAGTTGTCCTGCTAAAAATCACAGCTCCGTAGCAGCATTTAGATGATGTGTGCTCCCTGAGGTGGAGCCTGGGAAAGCTAACTGTGTGTGTGTGTGTGTGTGTGTGTGTGTGTGTGTGTGTGTGTGTGTGTGAACATGATATACTTTGTCTCAGGACAGGGCGTAAACCAACTGGCCCGTGCTTGTCCTGGCCAGATAGTCTGGTCTGGCCTAGTCCAGTATGGCCTAGTCTGGTCTGTGACTCAGCCAGATCTAGCTCATCCCCAACCCATTTACTGACTCACTATCTGGCTTCGTATAGACCATGATTAAATGAGATTACACGTGCTTTGACTGAGAAAATAAATTGAATGCAGTCCATTTTGTACAAATTTAGATTGACAGATTGACCCGTCAACCTTTTACTGTGGCTGAAGGTGCTTCGAAATTCTGAAAGACAGAGAAAATAAAGAGGAAGAATACTAATTTTCTTGAGGTAGAGGGGAGATGGTGGCAGAGACGGGCCTGAGTAAATTCACAGACAGTATACAGTGCATGGAACAGCGATTGGAAATTACAACCCACTCTGAGAATAGAACCCTCACCAGTTAGGAACTTTTGGAATGTTAGCATACCAGTATCCATTTTAGTGGACTTGCTCTCTCTGCCCTGTTAACCCAATATCTGGTTCCACTGGCTGACTGTGTAGCAAAGGGCGGAGGCATGGTTGTACTGAGCAGAGATTTGATTGAGTGGACAATGTGCTATTTTAGCCAGGCAGGTTGTCTGTTCTGGTGCTATAATGGGTGACAGGCTAGGACTTTGCTAGCTAACTGGATGGACTATTTGAATAAACACAAGCTGAGAATGATGTGGTCTTGCTATGCTGCTATGCAGTTCTGGGCTATTAGGAGCAGGCTATGTCAGTGCTAATCCCTAATAACATCCCTAAACCGTTTCAAAACAATTAATTTTTATGTGGTGATGAACACCGGCCTTTATAGTGTCATTTCATATAATGACAATGTGATTAGGGTTGTTCTTTTGCTGCTGCTGTTCATGTCTGAGTCACTATGTGCTTAGTACTTATTTAGCATATACATGTAGCGTATGTATACATGTTGTACATATACAATAGCTTATATAGTATAGATAGAATGTGATGATAGTGTGATTCCATTCCATTAAAAAACATATTTAAAATATCCCTAAATAATAAATGAATGCTTAATATTTATAGTTGAAATATTTCTAACTTTAAAAAAACCTTGTTCAGAAAGAAATAGACTGCAAAAGTTAATTATAATGTCTAATGTAATAAAATCCCTTAGTAAAAGGGAAAATAATCCTTTTAGCAGGTTATTTTTCCTTCAACTGGACAGACATCAATGAATCAACAAAGGCATGTACTATGAGAACCGACCCTGCCACTACCCCACCCGTTTCCCTGTTCCTCCGCCCATCCAACAGTCTCTCCCTTCCTCCTTCGCTCCACTCCCCGCCCATCCCTCTCTCCACCTCCATTTACCAGCTCACCCCAACCCATCACACATGATCCCACACATGGGCCACAGTGGAGGACTGGCTATTGAGGTCTGCATCATCTTGTGTCATCATTTGTGATGACATGTTTAACAACTTAAATACTGTATACTTTGTCCCTCGGGGGCCCCCTCCTTTTTTTCTCCCTTCTACTGTAAGCCAGATATCTTAGCCGAATATAGACGATCTATAAATGAGCTTGTAGATCTGCTATTTTCGAGGAATATTCGCCTTGAGTCGTCTACTGTATTTCCATCCATTGTTGGACTATTATGACATAACAGAATGATTAGGGATGCTAGGTTTAATGTGGTTTAGTCCTTAGAAAAGCAACCAATTATCACCATTTCCACTAGCCCCCTTTTGACCTGCATAGCATTTACATTTGGGATCAATTGTAAAAATGTGCAGAATCAATACGCTACAAAATCCTTGCAATCTTTTTGCCAGGCCCAAGGGGTCGGCCTACATGAGGCTTTGTCCCCTTTCGTCCATACATGGGCGAAAAAGACCGGCTGTATAAAAGGGACCCTTTCTTCTCCATACATGGGCATAAAAGGGACACAGGCTGACACGTCATACGAAGTCCGTCATACGAAGTCCTTATAAAGTACTAGGAATTTATTCTGGGTCTGGCAGAACCAGGTCTCCTTGTCTTGTTTTATGTTCCTCTGGTAAATGAACCATCAAAATCCACAACAATGATTCTTCAGTCTCTATCTGTGGTCTAGTTGGCCTTGTCAAACTGTTTGAAGGGAAACGGACAGTTTTTCGTTATTGCGTTGGCACGGCTGGACTGGTCCTGTGATATCTTGTTTGGCTGTTTAGAGAAGGGGGGGTACATATCACTCACATCTCTGACGTGGTGGTTTGCATATTGATCGTTGACAAACCCTTGACAAACCCTGAGGGCAGGCGCGTGTGTGTGTGCGCACAAACGCGTGCATTCTTTTATGCATGCATATTTGTGTGTGTGTGTGTGTGTGTGTGTGTGTGTGTGTGTGTGTGTGTGTGTGTGTGTGTGTGTGTGTGTGTGTGTGTGTGTGTGTGTGTGTGTGTGTGTGTGTGTGTGTGTGTGTGCGTGTGTGCGTGTGCATTTCTCTTCGTGATTTACGTGTGTGTGTGTATGTGTGTGTGTGTGTTACGCATGAGAACCTTAATGCACAAAGAACAAAAGGATCTTTTGAGCACAGAGGAAGCTGTCAGACATGTCCTCTCCTCTCTAATCCTCTGTTTTGGGATTATCCTTCTGTTATGGAATGCTATATCTCACTCTCTGACACACACACGCATCATAATAATCAAGCACTTGTCGCTGGTAACTTTATCCGCTCTATTTATTTAACCATTTGGCAACCACAGCCACCTGCTACAGTACATGACATTGAGATAACGGCATCGAATGACGTTCATAGTAGCTCAGTGATGGCGCAACCAAACTTTGATATTGTCCAGCCTACCCCTCCTTCCTTATTTACCAAGCCATAGGTTAATAATTTAATTACCTGGTAGAGGAGCGCTTGCTCATGGGTTGGTCTTTATATTTGTCGTGAATCTTGGAGGTTAAGTCAGAACTTACAGTAATGGATGATGAAGAGAAAATAAAGAGGAAGAAAAATCCTTTCTTGAGGTAGAGGAGAGATGGTGGCAAAGCCAGCGGGATGAGTAAATTCACAGACACCATTTTAGCAGTATCAGAAACGGAAACAACCTAAGATTAAAACGATTAACGCTATACTGACAAAGTACATAGACTCATCGAAGACTTGCATAATAGTGCGACTGAGCGTTGCAGAGCACACAGTCCGACAGTCAACCGTGTTCCCCAGACACTATGGTTCACAGTGCAGCCCCTTGGGATTAGCCTGTGTTCATTTTTTGAACACAGGTGAACAGTTAACATATCCAACACACATCTATCCAGGATTTCTCTTTATACCTTCGACTCTCAAGTCACGCCACCTCAGACAATTACGGCTGCTCCAATTCACAATACAAGCTGAGCACTGCTGAAGTAACCATACCAAAAAGCAGCACCTCAAGTCATGTCCTTATCAGGTACAAAACTTCCGACTGTCAAAAAGACTAGAGAAAAGTTTCACTCTTATCTACGTACAAAGGAGAATGTCTGGGCTATGTTATTAGAGCTAATAGGGCGCTTCTTAATGGAGGCATGTGTGTTGGAGGACATGTAGGAAGGAAGTAAACCCCTCTAACCTTGTCTAACCTTGTGATGCGATAAAGACTGCGACTATAAAAAAAACGTAAATACTTTCTGATGAATATGAGGTTTAATATAGTTGTTGCATTATGTAAACATCAGTGTGACTCCACAGCAGTAGTAGGAGCCGATATGTCCTGGCCCTGGTATCAGTGCAGGTCATACTGTGGAGCTGTAATTTCAATACTATTTGCCTAATCTCAGTACAAGATGGCTGTGGATGATTGCGGGCGTATCCGGGAAGCAGTGGCCATGATGGATGTGGGTCCCAACAGTCCAGCTGATAACGGCCTCAGTATGACGTACATGATCTACACCATGCCCTTAGCACGAGTGTGACGTTGCACAGTTGTGTGTGTGTGTGTGTGTGTGTGTGTGTGTGTGTGTGTGTGTGTGTGCCTGTTCCCTTGCGAGTGTGTGTGCATGTCTATGCGTGTCATGTGCGAGTGTGCGTGCATGTTTGTGTGCTTCAGCATGCATGATCACGTGCAAGCATGCCATGCGAGCATGTTTGCGTACAAATGTGTGTACAAGCCTGTGTGTGTGTGTGTGTTTGCTTGAGTGTGTGTGCACTCGCCAGTGTGCGTGTTAACGTGCGTGTACGTGTTTGCGTGCGTGTTTGGTGAAATCACACGTCTCAGTGCGAGTCATTAATCTCATTATCAGTGGTATGAGGTGGGGCTGGCAGACCAGCGCTACATCTGCTACTATTCAAGACATCGTCTGGACCACGCCAAATAAGAACACACTTTTCGTCTTATTTTTCAGCCTTTTGACATTCTTGCCTCGCAGCTGTGCAAGCAAGTTGCGGCATCGAACTGCGAGCTGCTCGGATAACCGAACTAGAAGGAACGGTTTGGGAAAGTCGGGCCCTGTCTGTCTGAAGTCGTGAAGTGACAGCCTGACAGGCTTGTCGGTTCTCCAAAACCCCTTTGCAGAATCACACAGTAAAGATCCAGAATGTTCTGCGCGTCCAAACGGGGACCTGTACTGTGATTTACCCTTGACTTACAGTACTCAGTTGCGCGGTGTCTTGCACTGAAAATAGCAGATCCGCAGGCTCACTGAACTTGTCTTGTAGATCTGATATTTTCAGTTCACAACACTGGCATTCAACTAAAGTATAAATCAGGCCTACTATGTCATTCAGTGTGAGTAAAGCGGTCTGGCAGAGCAGCTGGACTGACGCTGTGTTCTGAGAAGGAAGTGAAGTCTTGCCTCCCTCCCCACTAAAGATCACTCCATGTGTTTTGTTTCATTTAGGACAGCGATTCAGTCAAATCGAGTGTACAAATGCATTTGGTTCCATTTGTTCACCTTCGCAGTTACATACCTGTGAGGGTCCATTTGGTTCCTGTCATTCATTTTAGCTGGGGAGCACCTGGAACCCCCTCAACTACTCCTGGTGGTTCCTGGTGGACCCCACGTTGAAAACGAGTGATTTAGCAGTCTTGTTTCTCAATTAAATATTTTGCCCATAAGTTCTAATGTCCACTTTAATGCTCTTTGTATTTAGCAAGATTTTAGGCTTGCATGTGTTTGCTCTGCACCGTTGTACCCTTGTGTGTCTGTGTATTTCAAAGTACAATACAGCCGGTAGCAACATTGCAGGCAGTGAAATGTGTGTGTGTGTGTGCGTATGTTTTCTCATGCCAATAAAGCCCATTGAATTGTGTGTGTGTGTGTGTGTGTGTGTGTGTGTGTGTGTGTGTGTGTGTGTGTGTGTGTGTGTGTGTGTGTGTGTGTGTGTGTGTGTGTGTGTGTGTGTGTGTGTGTGTGTGTGTGTGTGTGTGTGTGTGTGTGTGTGTGTGTGTGTGTGTGTGTGTGTGTGTGTGTGTGTGTGTGTGTGTGTGTGTGTGTGTGCGTGCGTGCGTGCCTGCGATTGTGTGAAACTGGAAGGTTAATGGCGTTAGCAGGCTGTGATTGAGGCTGATGGCTCTGGCCATAATAGCAGCTCCATTAAGTGTTTACTGTGAGCCATTACACATGTCAGCCATGGTCAGACAGGCAGAGACGGAGGAGAGAGTAACAACCTGGAAGACTAGGAGGGAGGGGGCAGCAGTCTTAATGTGTGGTTGTTATTTGGCCTAGATCGGGCTATGGCTGCACATGGTTTGTTGGTGTCCCAAGGTGTTTTTGTGGCAAATGTAGCTTTATCAGATGTATACAGTAAGTGAAAGGATGGGAGAAAACGAGATGTGCCTGTGAATTGGTTTCCATCTGTGTCATTTTGCCTTGCCAGTATAGTCTGCTATGTAGGAAAAGATAAACATTTTATACGCTCAGATTTGTGTTTTTTTTTTATGTTTCAACCTTTTTGTTACCACAGACATCACAATTGTTTTTCATCAAAGAGAAGACATGATGAGTGTTAGGGTGGCGCAGGCATAAAGTACCTCCTCCCCACCATCGTGGAGACTGGGGTTCAATGCCACCGGTTCGTCAAGGCGCCTGTTCAGCAGGAAGTCGAACTGGGAGGGATGGCGTGTTCCTCCACATATGTTACACAATCTTAGTGAAGCTCAGGAGGTAGAGCGGCCACTTGGGAAACTGAAGGTTAACCAGTTTGATCCCGGGCTCTCCGTGAGTTAGTGTCGAAGTGTCCTTCGGCAAGACACTGAACTCCAAATGGCCTTGCATGGTTTCTTCTGCCGTCGGGTGTGTGAATATGTCTGTGAAAGCGTCAATGTAATGCACAAGCCCTTTGGATAAAGGTGCTATATAAATGCACCATTTACCATTCAAGTGAAAAGAAGCAGCTGGCAACTAAATGTGTATTGGGGGGAGGCGTGGTTGTCTACACCTTCCCCAGACCAATAGTAGGGGTTGGCAGTTATTAAACTAGTAAACTGAGGGAGAAAAAGAAAAAGATCAGAAGCAGTTGGTGAACAAAAATTATGATTAAATAGAAGGCATTACACACAAGACAGAACATGGCCAAAATATCCAAGGTATGAAAAGTCACAACTCCCTTGAGATTAGGACAATTCTGCACACGGGCGGGGGCTTCCTCACATATCACGTGTTACATATTTGACAGTTTCAATACATTCTCCGGGAGTATTTTGATTGCAGCATGTAGGAGGTCTAGCTCTCTGAGGCTGAGTGGGGACGGGTCAGCGAATGGCCATGAGAACAGGAAAGGTACTCTCTGAGTGTGAAGGACTCAACCTCTGAGCTGTTTATCAGATAGCAAATGAACCAGAGAAACCCAGAGAGAGAGAGAGCGGGAGGGAGGGAGGGAGGGAGGGAGGGGGGAGCATTGGAGAGGAGAGGCGAAAAGAAAGATGGTGGAGGGAGGAGATTGGGGGAAGGAAGGTGGTAGAGAACTGGGGAGAGAGGGGGAAAATGGGGTGGAAAGAAAGAAGTAGGGATAGAGGCAAAAAAGAGGGAAAAGATGGACACATGGGTACACCTACACCTATAGGCCAAACCGCTTGGTGGTTATCGATGAGCAGATGTCGGAATACACACAACAACACACACACACACACACGTCTTCTCACATGGTTCCGTTCAGCCTCACTTGCCTCCACGACAAGCAGAAAAACGCACACGGTGTTATTTATTACATTACTTGGTTGAAAAATCAGCGGAGGCCATATCACTCAGCTCCTGTGATAAACATTTTCTCTGGCTGCGAGGGCAGCGGCGCGGCCCTCTTTTTCCCCACAACACCCATCATCACCGCCGTCCAGTTCGCTACATGATCCACATTCATCAGAGGGGTGTAAGAGAACCAGGCTTCATTACCAGTCCAAATAATCGGCCGGTCAGACGATCAAAACAGTATTACGGTGTAGATGTCACGCGTGTTTGGTATTTCACTCTTTCCGGTGATAATTAGTTCCTGGACCCATGAGCCAGCTGAGCTGACTGGGCCAGTCAGTACTGTAGTGTACAGTACGTGAATTCATTTTTGATTTCATTCATCACCCTGGTTCTTGTGCATGCAAGCTGTTAATTTGTCTTGAACGTTACACTGTAACATGTTTCCATTTCCCTGTGCTCAAATGCTGAATTACTTGAGTTATGCATGAACAGTATTTAGTCTCATTCTTTGTCATTTCTACTCCATCGAGTCTCCCTTTGACTAATGACTTGTTCTGTATTTGCTTTCTCTTAAACCTTGTGTTGACAGAGAGAGAGAGACATTTGCTTTGTGAGTTTAGTTTAGTTAATTTTGCCATCAACCACATGAGCATGAAATGGAGTGACAAATGAAACACTACCTCTGGTTGCACAGGACTTTGTTTTGAAACACGAATATGTGACGATTGGTTTGTTCCGCTGTCAGTCAAACACAGGGGCTGTCACCATTGGCTGATGGCACAGTGTGAGAATCTGGTTTGTCCATTAGGGGTCAAAGGGTGAGAGGTCAGGTGACGGGCTCAGGGGAGAGATTGACACAGACCACTCAGGTGACCCCAAACCATTCCCACATAGAGCAGCATCCACTCCCCAGGGAGGAGCATTCCATCACACTGTGTGTGTGTGTGTGTGTGTGTGTGTGTGTGTGTGTGTGTGTGTGTGTTTGTGCGCGCACGCATAGGTGTATTTATTTGGTTTGTGATTGCATAATCAGTATGTGTAGATGTGAAACCAATACAATAGAATTGTCAGTACGCGATATACTGTATATCATAATATATTATGTGATAAGCTCTTTGTTTACTTACAGAGATTGGAGAAACAAATAGTTTTTCTTTATAGGTGTGTATTTGAGTGCGCACACATGTGGGCATGTTTGTCTGCAAGTGTGTGTGTGTGTGTGTGTTTGAGAGAGTCACTCAGCGCTGAGTAGTACAGCAGAGGGAGCACAGATAAAATGTGCACAGCGAGACGGCCAACCTCTGCGCTGTCCAACTGTACCGCATAAAACCTGCTGATGTGGCTGGACACACACACACACACACACACACACACACACTGATACACAAAACCCACACACAGTCTTGTCTCGCACACATCCAAGTATAGCACATAAAACGTGCTGATGTGCTGCTGGGGAAGCGAGGCGAGCAGCAGCAGGAGTCTTTAAGTCACCTCAGTAGGAGACAGAGAGCAGAGCAGAGTCCAGCCAAACTACAGACCTCACCACCATCCTCCTGTGTCCTGTCTGGATTATAGCTCCGCTCTACATGACCGTGTGTGTGTGTGTCCTGTGATAGCACTCATGTTGATACTATATGTGTACTTCCACCCTGAAAACATGTTTGTACGCACTGCAAAATCCAGAGTGCTAATTTAACCACTTAAACGCTATATGCAGTACTACATTGACCCGAGTCCCCCCAGGAGTCTATACTAGGCTTCCTCTTTTTTTCCCCTCTACACTAAATATCTGCTGAGCTTGTAGATCTGAAATGTTTGCCCCCAGGATTGACACATTGAACCCTTAGGGTTTATGTGGTTACT
Organism: Gymnoscopelus braueri; assembly: GCF_963280865.1. Classification (NCBI taxonomy): domain Eukaryota; kingdom Metazoa; phylum Chordata; class Actinopteri; order Myctophiformes; family Myctophidae; genus Gymnoscopelus; species Gymnoscopelus braueri. The sequence continues at coordinate 29,628,313 of NC_137607.1, forward strand.
TGCTTATACTGCCCTTTATGCCGGCTGTCATGTAGGACAGCAACGAATGTTCTGGGCCAATGTCTTTTTAATACCCCAATTGTGATGCAAGGTCTTTAACTTTCCCTCTCACACTGTCCTAATTTTATTCAAAAGACTATGACTGAAACTAAATCAAAATTTGCTGTCAAAATCAACACTGGTGTCCAGTAGCCTCGTTACCCAGGATGTTGCCCTGCTCTCTTCGGACATGCCCAAACCATTTCCATTGCCTTCTCATAATGATGGCGGCCATGTTGTCTTGTTTACACAGGCTGAGTAGGCCAGAATATTCTCTGTATTTTATATCCATAGGCTTTTTGTGTGGAAGGTTGACAGTTTGCTGAGATCATTTTCTGTCATTCTCCAACATTCTGAGCCGTAAAGCAGGGTAGACTGCTGTTCAAAAAACGTTTTCGTTAATGTTAAAATGAAAACATTCTGTTCTTTTAACTCTCAGAGTTTAAAGAACAGTGGTTGTTCTCAGTGAACAGTCACTGGTCTCTGAAAGTATACAAATGGCTACGGGTCCATTTGGCTCCATTTGTACATTCTGAGTTACAGACCCGTAAGGGTCCATTTGGTTCCTAACTATCAATCATTTAGACCTCACATGGAGAACCAGTGGTCTAGAATGTGTGTTCCAGACAACAGAAGTGTACAGTGGTCCTTGAGAGTTTGCGAAAATGTTAACCCTTTAGATACTGTAGACATACCTTATGCGCCATGCCGTTAAAAAGGCTGAATTGTGCATGTCGCTTTAACTACATACCTCTTAACACCAAACCCCAAGCAGAGGACAGGAGCCAATAGAGTTGGTCAACAGGTGCTTTATATAATCTGGCCTCATAAGGGAAATGGTTGGGGAAGAGTCTGGCCAGATATATGTTTTAGGTCATATTTAACCACTTAAACCCTATATACTTAGTTGCCCAGGGTCCCATAGGGATCTATACTTGGCCCTTCCTTTTATTCCTCTACACCAAATCTCTTCATCATCAAGCCGATCTACGGGTGTCGCAATGCGTTGTGAGCTTGTAGACTGAATACTTTCACTGAATGTTCACCCAAGAATAGAGACGCTAGGGTTCGTGTGGTTGAGCAGAAATGTTGACTATTCTAACGGGATCACAAACTTTCAACCACTGCTGTATGTGGGTGGGCTGCTGTTTGTCTGTGCAAACGCATGCACATGAATGCAAGTGCCAGAATCACATCTACATCCCACTGACTGTCCGTGTGCACAAATACACATTTGCACATCTGACTTTCTACGTGCACGCGTGTCGGCGTATGTGTGTATGTGTGTGTGTATCTGCCCCCCCTCTCAGGGACCGCGTCCTCGTGCATGTGTGAACACGTGCGTGTGCCTGTCTAGCGTGCCTCTCCTGACCCCGGCCGGTGGCCCTTCTAATCAGGTTGGACGTGCGAGGGGTCACCAGCGCCGACCTTCTGGCTCCGGTTCACCATAAATATTATGGGACCATGCATAGACGCTCTGCCTGGCTGTTTAATATAGTGTCTCTCTCTGCTCAGGGCCCAGGACTATCAGCTTTCACTGGGGTATAGACTCGGAATAATACAGCCTGGACCTCATAGTAGACGTGGAAGTCCAAGGCCTGATTTGCGCGCACAATGTGTCTCGTTGTGAGCTTGTAGATCGGCTATTTTAGGTGCGCGCCACTAAGTATAAATCAGGCGTAAGAGCGAGTCCCCACAGCGCTATATCATCTGCTCAACTATGCCTTTTATTCTGCATGTGTCTGCATTTAGTACTGGTACTGTCTAGTGTGCATGTTTTGTTGTTCTGTGTGCCAGCAACGCATGAGGCCTATGGGAGTGCTCTGTCCTCCTTTCCCACGGTATGCCTCCCATGAGGCCTAGCGGTGACGTCAGGACAGAGGTACAGGCGGACGCCCCGCTCAGGGGTCGCAGGTTCACTTCCTGTCTGTCAGGATCCAGTTGGGCCCCGGTCCAAATCGGAGCGCCGTTATGATCTCTCAGTGATCTAAACCAGACAAACAATTTCATGTCAAGCACCCCCAATTAATATATATATATATTGGCCGGGAACCCCCATCTGAAAAATGTTATGCCAGGGATCCCCCTATAAAAGAATATGTGTGTTGAAAATGTAAAGAATTATTCAAAAGTGTTAGAACAATTTCAAAAATAGACCTATTGTACAAGCTCCCTCTGAGATTGTAGATCTGCTATTTTTGAATAGGGTTAAAGCTGTCCAAAAAAATGGTTTTGATGCTATATTAACACATTTTGATGGGGGACCCCCTGAAACCCCCTCAAGGAACCCTGGGGGTCCCCGTACCCCACTTTGAGAACCACTGATCTAAACCTATGTGTCTCTTTCTGTCTGTCTGTCTGTCTCTCAGGCCATGTGGATCATGCTGCAGCAGGAGACACCAGATGATTTCGTCATAGCAACGGGGGCCGTGCACAGCGTGCGGGAGTTTGTAGAGGAGTCCTTCAAACATGTGGGCAAGACTATTGTGTGAGTAGAGTACAAATGTACACTTGTACAGACAGTGTGTGTGTGTGTGTGTGTCCTCGACAGCACTGTTTTCCAGACAGTGGGTCGGGACCTGGGTTCGGGTCGCAGACCAATTTGTATGGGTGGCGAGTAAATATCTCATTTTTTTTCGTTTCCTACATCTAAAATAAATATATATATATATATATATATATATATATATATTATTTCAAAAGTTTGAACAAAAAAATCACAACTTTTCATCAGTTAAAAACAATTCCAACATTTTCAAATAAAATCAATAATAAAAGAACTGCCAAACTGCACGGTACGAAGAAGGTCATCAGTGACCAAAACGTTGCTTCTCTCTCAATAAATGTGCTCCTGTACCGTGCAGTTTCGCAGTGTGACTGTGCGGGGGTATTCTTTTTATTATTGATGTGCACTTGTTTGCCTACGCACCTGCTCTTAAGCTTTTATTCTAGGCGTGCGAAATTTATTTGAAAACCTTTACGAGGTAGTGAAAAGCCTTTTTCACTAGTTTAGGTCCCGGGCTAGCATCTCATTTCTCTTTTGGGTCTTGAGCTAAAAAGAAAAAGTTAGGGGAACCACTGCTTGACAGCGTTTCACTCCTGCACTCAGGTTTCTGTCTGCACTCAAGTTTTTGTATGTACCTGTGCCTATTCTCACTGTCACCTGTATTATGTCCACACACACACACACACACACACGCACACACACACACAAAGATGGAATCGGTGAATCGTGTCATGACAGCCTGACTGAGGCAAAAGGCCTCCTTACACCTCATTTAGTTTAGGTCCCGGGCTAGCATCTCATTTCTCTTTTGGGTCTTGAGCTAAAAAGAAAAAGTTAGGGGAACCACTGCTTGACAGCGTTTCACTCCTGCACTCAGGTTTCTGTCTGCACTCAAGTTTTTGTATGTACCTGTGCCTATTCTCACTGTCACCTGTATTATGTCCACACACACACACACACACACACGCACACACACACACAAAGATGGAATCGGTGAATCGTGTCATGACAGCCTGACTGAGGCAAAAGGCCTCCTTACACCTCATTTGGTGTCACACAGACCTCCTAACACCCCACCTCATCCGCCCCTCTCCCCCTCCTCCGTCTAACACCCACCCCCCGCCCCCTTCCCTCCTCCATCTCACCTTCCAGTCACCTCCCTGATGTTTCCTACCCTGCTCCCCTGTCACAATGATGTGAGATTGGAAGCGCTCACCTGTTTGTGTGTGTGTGTGTGAGTGGGGGGGGGGGGGGGTCGGGGGAGGGGTGCGTGGTCTCAGAACGGGATGAATTGTGACATGTTTTGTCTGTCCGAGACCTTAAAGAAACAAACAACAAAGGGAACAAGAGAAGAAGAAGCCCCAAACAGTTGTGGGAAAATTGTCATTTTCACTGAGATGTGTCTAATCCCCTCTCTCTCTCTCTCTCTCTCTCTCTCTCTCTCTCTCTCTCTCTCTCTCTCTCTCTCCCCCCCCCCCAGTTGGGAGGGGAAGGATGAGCAAGAGGTGGGTCGTTGCCAGGAGACCGGGGTGGTGCACGTGAAGGTGGACCCAAAATACTTCCGCCCGACTGAAGTGGTGAGTCGGGCATCTGTGTGTGTGTGTGTGTGTGTGTGTGTGTGTGTGACGTGAATGTTTTTATGTTTTTACACAAAACAGTGGAAAATACCTCAGTAGTTCTTATTAAAAATGATATGCATGCACATAGTAGTCCAAAATATAATGTGCTTTTTATTGTGTTTATTATTATAAGGGACATTTTTCAGCGATGCCCATTTGGTTTATCATTTCTTCACTGAAATCGTTTGAATATGTGGTTTGGATAAGTGATTTACTACTGTATTATGAAGCTGTCATTGTCATTAAGCATTCTATTTCAGAATAGCCCCCTGTCATTGTCATTGTCATTAAGCATTCTATTTCAGAATAGCCCCCTGTCATTGTCATTGTCATTAAGTATTCTTTTGATGAATAGCCCCATGACCAACATTTGCTAACTTGTACCCTCCCAGTGACTTTGGGATCCTCCCATTACGAGCAGGCAAATGTTCGGGACACCTAGGGTTTATTGTGACAGCCATGGCTAGGCTGACAGCTGCCCTGCTACCTTGTGTGTGTGTGTGTGTGTGTGTGTGTGTGTGTGTGTGTGTGTGTGTGTGTGTGTGTGTGTGTGTGTGAGTGTGAGTGAATCCTCAGCTGACAGACCACCATGGTGTTTAAATGATCTTAAACTTGGCCATTCACAAATGTTCCCACCTGGAAGCAGAGATAAAGTTTTAAGGCAAGCTCTGACCAGGCGCTATCACAGATGTTCTATCTTCTATGATGAATGATAGTGGGTGTTGGAGTTCACAAAAGCCTGCCTTACAGTAGTTGTAAGAGCACTTCAGTTTAAAGGGGAAGGTCACCCAAAAATGACTTTATTTCTATGGTTTACTCACCCCCTGGTGTGATGAATACAAGGAGAATTTGTGTTTGTGTAACATTCCTTTACGGTGAATGAATAAATTGCTGTCGTTAATCTTGCCCTCAAGTATCTTCGATTTTGGATTTCTTCGTTCACCGTAAATAAATGTTATATGAACGAGAATTCTTCCTGTATTCACCATGGGGTGAGTAAACAATGGAAATGAAGTCATTTTGGGGGGAACTTCCCCTTTAACAAATAAAGTAGGATACAATAATTTTGTGAATGGGCATAACCCTGTAACACTAACAGAGATATTGAGTGGTTGAAGCTATTAGCTACATATATTGTTGTATGATAGAGATCAAGACACATTATTCAAAAGTGTTTTCAAGAGGGGCTTTTTGTTTTGCTTTTGTGGTTACTTCCTTGCATTGCTGACCATGAATAACAGGTGTAAGAGTGTGAAAGCCCCACTCACCACCTCAGCACTTGAACATATGTCTCCCCATATAATTCATATGGCTTTCACGGCACAACGCATATTTCCTGTTAGTTGTGCCTGCCATTAATATAAATTAAATGCCAAGTGTTTTCCCTGTGTGTATCTGATTGCCGGTCATTGTGTCTGGGTCCATGCACTTATCAGCTGTAACAGATCCAGTCAATGGCTAAAGAGACGCTTATTGTATGCTTGTTAGCAGCTGGAAACCGGCCATTTAGCCTGTCTAAAAGTAATGCATCCTGCAGAAAGGTGCTGAGTGAGCACACATATTGGGGCACGCAACCTCCGTTGGTATTATTTAATGTAGAGGGCTTGTGACCTGTTGGTTGACGGTCTGAAGGGTGGTTGTGGTGGCATGTCTGCGTTCATCTGTCTGTGCATGGTCCAAAGCACCTGTGTGTGTGTGTGTGTGTGTGTGTGTGTGTGTGTGTGTGAATGTGTGTTTGTGCTTAACCATATGGATCATTTGGCAAAAATAGACAAACGTAAGTAGCACATCTACAAGCTCACAACGTCTCGCGTTGCGACACGTCTTGAGCTTGAATTTCGGCTATTTTTGCTCTTTGGCGTTCAACAAAGTATATAGTGTTTAAGTGGTTAAAGACGTTGCCTGCCTGTCAATGGGGGGATTAAGATGCTAGATGTTGGCCCCTGTTGGCAGAGGAATGAATCCCTCAAGAGCCTTACATCCTGTGACTCCTGTGGATCTGTCCCATAGCCCGCCTACCCTAATTGAACACTCCTGTGAGTCTGTCCCATAACCCGCCTACCCTAATTGAACACTCTCCTTTAGAATAAAGTGAAAAAAATGATATGGAAAAGAAGGCATTTGTAAGATTATTTGCAGCGTAAAACATAAATGGGGCTTTTGGGTATCTGTCAACTACAGCAGAGTTTAGGAGTACGAATCCTCCGGTGCATCCAGCATGGACACGCCACCCAATTGACCATGTTCAGGGAAGGTTAGCTGCGAGGGCAGTCACTCTATAGACCATATTCACATGACGGCCATTTTGGAATTTAACATCGAAAGTGCCACCGCGTTGCCGTGGCAACCGGGGTGGCACTTCATTGACTTCAATAGCAACATGGCCGCCGTGTAAATATGGTCTATAGCGACTACTATAGCAGGGGCGGGTCCTGTAGGATGGAGGCTCCTCACTGGCAGGTGAGCCAGGTATGGTACAACAACAGCAGTGGCAAACCACAGAAATCTTTGGGGGGGATTATTTGGCTTTAACGCTTACATTGGGAGAAAAATGGGGTAAAAATAATTGGCTATAACATTTAGAAGAACCCCTCCTTCTCTTTCTCTGTCAAAGTGTGAGGTATGCACGGTTTCATCTCTATTCTAATCATGCCTACAGTATCTCTAAATGCTTGGGAGGTCCCTTCGCTGTCATCGCTGTGGCCCAAGGGTGTCAGAGCCGCTCCTTGGTGGAGGGGTGGGGGGGGGATAGGGTTACTCCTGGCTGTTGTGGCCTGGATTAACTGACAGGTTCTCAGTTTAAAGGCAGCAGTGGCCCCTGTGTGCTGTGCTGTGGCTCAGCGGGATTAGAGGGAAGCTCCAGCTGAGTGATGGCGGAGGATTAGGGAAGAGACGCCGCTGACTGACGGCTCAGAGAAGGGAAGCCCCCCCCGGTCAACACACCTGGGGGCCTAATAGTCTGTGTTAGTTATGTGTAATTATTCATTCAACTTTCTAACCCCACCAACGTTATTATAGTTTTTACATTTTAATTAGATTTCATTTTTGTTTATTTATATTTTGACTTTGTTTTCAGTTTAGATTTTATTTGTTTTTAAAGTGGTTTTGCTGGTTTACTTTACTTTTATTTTGTGAAAAGGCTTAGTCATGGTTTTGTTTTTTATTAGGTTTAATATGGGGCATTTGTCAGAGGTGAGATTCAAAAAGGTCAGAAGAAAACATACCACTTATAATAACAAAAACGCCACGTAATTTCTGCACAGTTAAAACTGGCACAACAAAAAATGTGTAAGATAGATAAAATACTAGGCTTATTTATGAAAGACTAAAACTAAGGATTTTTTTCTATGATTTTAGTTTGTTTTATTTAGTTTTGTAAACACACAATTACAGTTTTAGATTATAATTATTTTCTAAAACCTTTTATTTTTTAATCCTGTTGACTAAAATACTCTTTCAATTATAGTTTTTTATGATTACATTAGCTGCAGTTAACTATATTAACTTTGAACCCCACATGTTAAAATCCTACACTCTATCCCTAATTTATTCTAATTTATTCTCCATCGTACGACGACTATCGCGCTCCAAACACAGCAGACTATGTTCGGTGCGCGACACCGCTGAACAACAGGACTCCCTCTTTATTAACTATGCCTAAACCTAACCTTAACCCTAACCTCACAAACACTATGCCTAACCCTAACCTTAACCTCACAAACGCTATGCCTAACCCTAACCTTAACCCTAACCTCACAGAAATTATGCCTAAACCTGACCTCAAAACCTTGCCCACCTGAGTAAAACACCTGGGAAAGAGAGTCCGGTTGAACAACGATATAAATGGGGCTGCAGGATTTGTAAGTGCAGAACCCACTGCAACCACACCGCCAGCCTGATGTAGACACGTTACCCATTTACCATCAAATAAATACTAGCACCTGATTTACTTTAGGGCAAGCCAATCATGCTCTCACCTCATTGTATGTCCCACCCATGAATAAAACACCAGTTTTTTTAATACTTTTTTATTTTTATTTTAATAAAACACCAGTTAACCCTGTAGAATGCCATAGACATACCGTAATCTAATATTGTAATATTTTGTGTTTGTATTGATGAGTGTCAGTCTACGTTTAATCATTTAGCTGTAGTCATTGAGGAAATGGTCGATGTCGGGTGAAAACCTCATATGTCCAAAACCATTCCTTTATTATTTTCTTTTTTTTATTAAATAGTGAAAATAGTCAATCTACAAGCTCACAACTTGTAATTTTTGAAAAATTGTGGTTAAAAGTGAAAAGGAGATTGAAGAGCATTTAACCTCTGACCCCATGAGACAGGAAGTAAGTGACACTATCTTCACCACTACTCAACTGGAAGTACCTGTCATCGTCAAGTGTGTGTGTGTGAGAGAGACACAGGCAAAGAAAGATGGAGGGGGAGGGGGGGGTGTTATATCCTCTCCATTACCAATTTGTCTAACTCAGACTGTTGAATTTTCCATCAGCCATGGCAGAAACGAGTGCCTACGTATGAGCACATACTGTGCTGGCGGGTGCGTGCGTGTGGCTGTAGTATGTGGGGTGGGTGAGAGGGGCTGTCCCGGGGCTGTGTGCTAATATATGTGTAATTCATCATTAGCCCTGTCAGAGTATATGTCTGACACGAGCTCATTTATCTCCCCCGGCCCTCGGGACAGGAGGGGCAGACCTGGGTGAGGGGCTGTGAGGGTTAAATGTGCAGGTGTGCCTGCTGTGTTGGTGCAGGGGAGGTCTGTCTTATGGTTAGGAACACATGTTGGGTGTGCGTGTGTGTGCGTGCACATCTGCATGTATGTTTATTGGCCTCTTTAACACCCGCGGGCTGCTGCGGTACTGCGGTGCTTTCCTGTTGGTCGTGGAAAAAGAAAAACGGGCGCCAGGCGTGCGTAGACGTTTTCTGCACGGGTGAAAACGCGGCGGTTACGGAATAACACAGCCAGTGTTTTTCAGCAGATAGATTTATTCACGTGTGAAAGCAGAAAAAAAGGCCTTGCGGTCTTGAGGCTGTCAGCTAATCAGCCCGTCACGGTTCTGTTTTGAGTAGAGCAGTGAGCCGGACAGGTGAGGTGGAGACTTTCCACTTCAAATCAATATCACCATTATTTCAGACTTTTGCCTCGAATAATGGAGAAAAAAAGATCGTCTATTTTCACAATTTTTGTTCGGCACTATTATGAAGCCACTGATTAAGTGGTTAATCAGACTAATCCATTTTGTCGATGGAAAAAAATAATCTATTCAAAATGTTTTGTGTTAATTTGTTGATATTATTAAAAAGAAAAGCTTCTCGATTATTTGTTTCACCCACGTTTGTCATTTGTTATTGGTTCTAATATCGGGTTTCAATATATTTTCAGTTAATTGCCCATTCCTACCCAGTGCCATGATTTTTCAGAGCCGTCAGTCTGGGTTTTCATGTCAACCCTGCAGATTTGGCTCACTTAAAGGAGAATTTTGGACTAAAGTTTTCTTACCTTTTCTATGACGTTATGATATCTTAGGATGAATGGTACAGTAGAAAATTTTCATAACTCCACCCCTGAGCCGCCACAGCTTAAAAGGTGCGCGGATAGGCCTTAGGTTAGATCACATATTTTAATAGCTTTTTTTTTTTTTTTTTTTTTTTAGATCTGACATTCATAGTGACAGAACACTATGTGGAGACAATGTTCTGTCACTATGAACGTCAGATCTCACCAAAAATAATAATAAAAAAAGCTATTAAAATATGTGATCTAACCTAAGGCCTATCCGCGCACCTTTTAAGCTGTGGCGGCTCAGGGGTGGAGTTATGAAATTTTTCTACTGTACCATTCATCCTAAGATATCATAACGTCATAGAAAAGGTAAGAAAACTTTAGTCCAAAATTCTCCTTTAAGCCTGATTCATACTCTGTTGCGCATCGAATCTCACACCAAAAATAGCAGATCTACTAGCTCACGACACGTCGTAGCGCAGCGTGTTGTGAGCTTGTAGATCGACTATTTTTGGACCCTGGCGCGCAACTAAGCATAAATGAGCGTCAGAGGCCCTGTGCCGATGTGCCACAGTAAGGGTGTGTGCTAGTCTGTTATGCTGTAATAATTCTGATTGCTTTTGGCTGCCAGGTCTCAGGGATCAGATAGATGTTCTTTATTTAGACTGCATTGTGCAGCATCAGGCATAGTTTAGATAAAGAGAGGGTGTGGAATTTTGTTTGTTAGTTTGTATGTGGTGTGCTCCTGTTGTGTTGTCTTTTATATTCATTGTTAAATGAGTTTCTGTTCATGTTTTGATACTTACGTAGATGGTGAATGGTCGATACGTCCAATAATTCAAAAATAAATGCGGTCGGTCTTAATTATTCTCATAATGCTTTCTTGGATCAAAAACTTTTAATTTGACAGCTCTGTATAAACTACATGAGTTTTCTGTTGCAGTCTACCTTCTTAATGACTTAGTTTTACTTTTAATTATATACATTATGAATCAGCCATAATAAATTGTTACAGATTGCGTGCCTGTGTGTGAGGTGAGTTTATGTGTACTGTATGTAGGTTTGTGTGTGTGTGTGTGTGTGTGTGTGTGTGTGTGTGCGTCTGCATGTGTGTGTCAGTATTAACACAGCCCCGTTTGACATACTTCCAAGTTCATGTGTCGCTGGAGGGTATAAACTGCTGTGAGATGACTGACAGCTCTGTGGTCTTTCTCCAAACCTCTCAGGCAGAAAGAGGAGGCGATGCAGAGATGATGAATGGAAAAGTTGTCTCTCGATCTGTCTCTATCTTTATCTCCTTGTGTAGAACTCTTTCACACTGTCTTTTCCCCCCCCTCTCTCTCTCTCTCTCTCTCTCTCTCTCTCTCTCTCTCTCTCGCTCTCTCTCTCTCTGTGCACATTCACACTCCTTTCCTCAATTTGCACTATGTTTTTTTTTTTTTTCATGGGGAGTGATGCAGATAGCAGCCACTGGCTGGGTTGAGTTCATAGGAATGCCCTTCCAGGCCCAGATCATGTGTCAGAACAGAGCAGAAAGTGCTGCTTCCCCTGAAAGGAAGAACAAGCAGGTAGACAGTTGGCCCCCCCCACTATTAACCCATTCAATCCGGGAACGCATACCGTGTCATCTTAGATTTGAGCTATAACCATTATTTTATACTTTGGCTATTCGAAAACAGCAGATCTACAAGCTCATAGCGCGGCACTCCGCTACAAGCTACGAACATCTTGGGACATTTTGTGCAAATCTTTGAATACATATGTTTTTTTAAACAACATTTTTAACTCAAATCTTTGCTTCTGGGGGGTCCCTGGAACAACATATTCTGATGGGGCAAAAACATAATTTTGGGGGGTCCTTGACATGAAAAAGTTTGAGTTTTTCAAAAAACTGTTGGGATTTAGAAGACATTTGTTCATTTTTCAAAAATTGCAGATCTACAAGCTCATAGCGCTGCACTGAGTGCCGCGCTATGAGCTTGTATATCTGCTATTTTTGAATAGCCAAAGAAATCTAAAATATCAGAGATGCGTTCCGGGATTGAATGGGTTAACCCCAAACCCCATCCAGCCCTTCAGCCAAAAAAAAAAAAAAAAAAAAAAAAAAACCTGACAGCACCAGAGATGTCATCCTCGTTTCACCCCTTCAAGATAAATGATCGAGACTCCCGCCGTGATGTCACCGCCCTTGGCAACGATGCCACCGTGGTTGATGCAGGTATGATGGGACGTGGCTGGATTTGACAGACAAGGATGAACCGGCAGAGGTTCCCATGTGATGCAAATGACAGTTTAAAAAAAAGCAAAACATTCCCTGTAGTTCACTTGACTTTTTTTCTTTCTTTCTTTCTTTTTCTTTTTTTTTTTACACGTGTCACCAAATAATTTAAATCACGCGCTGTCATTTCGTAGGTCTATGTAAAACAAGGATTGCCATGCGTCATTCAAGGTCTCTGTGTGCCTAATTGCACACGCGCACATATTGCATGCCCTCAGTTTATCATTCTGCACTAAGGTTTATCTTTCTGTTCATGCAAAGAAAGGAGAGACACTGATTTGCAAGGGCAAATAAACCCTGGTCTTATCTCTGCTTTGTTCCCAGTGCGTGGCCTGAAGCTGTATCAACTCAGATTTATTCATGGTTGCGCTGTCATGAGCCAAAAATAGACGATCTACAAGCTCACGTGTCGTAATGCAGGCTTAACTCAGACTGCATGCTAAGTGGTTACAGTACACACTGTACAGTATTCATTACTTGTGTAATATCCAGGTTATTCAATATCATTTATGGAACCTCGCACTTATTGTGCGCTTGCTTTATAGTGGCCAAAGTGTAATTACTGAGTAAATGGCTTAAATGTACCCAGTTTCTCAGTTTACACGTTATGAGAAAGTGGTATGAAATCGCATACCTGAGATAGTTTATGCTGCGGTTGCACCTGTGAGATTTTGACAGCCAGAGCGCCCTACCTGTTTGCCAGTATCCGGACATAACAATATAAGCTCTCACAATTGTCCTAAAAATAGCCCTGTCAACACAGCATACCTGTCAACCTGGCTGCATGGACCATCACTCCTGTGTCATCATCCGCGTGTACGTGTATGTGTGTGAAAATGTGATGGCCTCCCCATTGTAAACGTCCCGCTCCACCTCAGATATCTTTCATTCCAGCGGTGAGGTGTGCGTAATGCACAGCGCACCTCACCACTGGAATGAAAGAGTGCACTCTCTCACAGCGCGGCTGCGAACGTCATCATCCCTCTCATCAGACAGTCCCATGGCAAGGAGGCCCTGACAATGGCCCCAGTGATGCTGAGTGATAAAGAGGACTTGTTGTGGAAACCTGTCATGACACACGTTGGCAGCAAGAGTCGACCAGCCAGTTCAGGCCGTCAATGTGTCAAAGATGCATGTGACTGGTCCAGTTGCTGAATTATGTTTCAGTTTTTCTTAACGTAACTGAAGTTGTGCAAGTTGTTACACTTGATGTCTCAGCTAGCTATTAACTTGATTGTGTGGAGGGCACTTTGCCCATCTACAATTTTTCAATTTAGCCATTTAGCAGACGGCTTAATCACTTACAAAGCACAAGATCACAGTATTGGCCAACTAAATGGAGTGCAAAGAAATCAATTAGTAGGTAAGTAACTATGATAGCAGGTAAACATCAAACCTAGCATCTGTCTAAACCACATGCTCTAAATAAAACAAAAATGCATTAGTGGACAAGCAAACCTATCTAAATAACATACTGAACAAGTAACCAAAATACATCTGCATAGTATAACTGGCATCTCTATCAAAAATAAGCAACAAGAAGGGATACAAGGAGAGAGGAGTGCTAGAGGGTGAGGTAGATTCTGAAGAGGTGAGTGGCGGACTACATTGGCGGTGAGTCTACAGTACTGTAAAAGAGGGGGAGGTCATTGGGGGTTCGAATCTGCAGCCCTTAAGTCCACTTCCAAGGCCTCCCTGCCACCACAGGCTGGCCTGTACTGTTTAGGGCAAAGGATGAAAGAGTCACATCCCTCCCACTGCCTAATGATCAAATCCCACCAGAACCCTCTCTCCTGTGTGACTTCTCCCTCTCAGCTTTCCTACTGTCTTTCTCAATGACAAAGAAAAATACTAAGATGAGTTGGAAGTACACAACGTTAGGTTTAAGGTCAGGGTCATGTGTATTTGTGGGCCTGGGTCTCTCTCCGCAGGCCGTTGTTCTCAAGCCTTGTTGAATTGATACTATCTGGGGTTTTAAATATCTTCTCAAGACTAATTTCTTTTCTCTAGGGTTTAATCCTGTTTGAGTCTATGACTTCTATTTTGTTTCATATGTTTCTGTTTATGCTTGTCCTGTGACTATGTTGTTGCACAGGCCTGTTTCTGTTGATGCCTTCTATGTGCAGCACTTTGGTCAACTTCAATTGGTCAATTGTTGTAAATGTAATATATAAATAAAGTTTAATTTGATACAGTTTCCAGTCGGTAGGTTGATAGAAGTCCACTTGTCCTAGTACTGGGTTTAATTTCCCTCCTTGTCTGGATCTCATAAACTCCTCTAAAACTCCTCCAGGGGTGCTCATAGCCCTGCCTCATCACACACACGCACACATACACACACACACGCATGCACGCACACGCACACACACACACACACACAAACACACACACACACACACACACACACACACACACACACACACACACACACATACGCACACACACACACACACACACACACACACACACACACACACACACACACACACACACACACACACACGCCTCTCACACACGCCTCTGGTCTTGATTGGATAACGGACCAGACTGAGCTGCGCTGCTATTGGGTGGCTGTCAGGTGTCTTTTGCAGATGTTTGGTTGCAGATATAATCTTTTTACTCAACCCCATCTAACCTCTCTGCACTGCTCACTGTATGCATTACATTTCTAAATTGGAAAAAGGCAAACATACTAGCATGCAAGCTAATGTGCACACACACACACACACACACACACACACACACACACACACACACACACACACACACACACACACACAGAGTGAGAGAGTAAATGGCAGATTGCAGAGAGCACCCTGTCACATTACTCTATCCAGTAAATTCTTCATTCCAACAATGAGAAAAACAGGTATCGCCCCGGTGCCTTAGTGTGTCTATGCGTGCACACACATGTGCATTGTACACACATAATGGCTTGTGGCAGGCAGTACGTTTTACACCTCTGTCCCCATGCTCCAGGGAAGATTTTAACGTTCGGCCTGTTTTGTTGTGTAATATCTGCCGCTTAATGAAGCCTGAAATATGCCGGTTATTTAGGAGTTTCCTAGCATTAGGATAGGAATTCTCTTTTCCTCTCCAGGCGTCCGTCAGGGAGGCCCATTCACAGTATTGGAGTCTCCTCTCAAACCACCAGCTTCTCCACATTACCCTCCTCACTGTGCTCTGCTTGCATTACAGACCTACCGCATAAAAAAATATCTATCAATAACAGCCATGCCAAGACGCTGCCCTGCTAAGTATTTTGGAATGGAATTTGTAGGCCCCTCCTTTGTTGTGGTCAATAATATTCCCCATTTCACCTGCGCGTTTTGGACAACGGCACCTTGTTAGGGACAGAGTGACTGGTCATTATTAAGGTTGGTTTATGCCTCTGGCAATGCGGCAGCATGAGCTAGAGGCTGGGAGGAGAAGCCAGAGAGGCTGGTTAGGCCCGTCGGCCAGCAGGGGTGCTTCATCGCTGGGCTGAGGCTGAGAGACCTCTCACTGAACCGCGACTGTTTGGACGGAGAAGCGCTGAGGCAGCACTCTCAGCCCCATTTGACTGGGTGGAGTTCCCATACTGTACCATAGAGGTCTTAAAAAGAGAAGAGACAGGGGCCATGCACCAGTTTAACTATCATATGAACACTATCACATTGTTTCACTGGGAATTGGACACACTTGTTAAGTGTCTTATTTCGTGTTCATCGGTTAATCCTCGCTTGCAGCTATTAAGCTTGCTGTTAATGTGGATTAATTCGTCAGAAATTAGTCGACACACTGCGGTACGTAAGCTGTGAGCCTTTGTTGCAGCCTGCTGTCGTGGGTTGTCAGTGAACTGAACGTATTCCAGGATTCCTCAGATTTTTTCTCAGCACAGCCCCATGATAAGGGGAAATGTAAGGTAAGGAGGCTCACAGCAGTTTGCTGTGCTGATGGATCGAGGTGAACGTTTGAACACCAGACAGACATAAAGAACCGAACGCTTTTTATGAGCACTATGATTTATCCCCTGAACAAGCTTTGTCGAGCCGCGCCGGCAAAATTTACTGCGCTCGACACACAGAACTGGCTATCGGGCCAGTTTGGGATGTCTGGCAGTGGCCCACAGTACTTTCACGCGAAGGAAGCATGAAATATTAGCATTATTTTAAAAGGTTTCCGTATATTAGGGGGGAATTGTCCTTTCCAAGACGGCTCACAGTAAAGCCATTCACATTCCCTCACCTGGAATTCTGCACTTTGGAAGGATCCTCCTTTGCAGTAGGAGCTGGGCTTGGAGAGATGCAGCACGCCAATGACAAGGAACGGCAGAGAATGCTGAAAGATAAGGTTGCGAAAGCCTGTCATTCTGAGTAATAGCTGTTGAACTCTGACCGAATTTCCAGGCGATATCCGAAGTGATTTGCCAGGCAATTTTTTTCAACAGATTTTCATGTCGTGTAATAAATCAATCATAAGGTCTTTTGAAAAATAGACCTATTAAAATATTACACAGAAACCCCAAAAATAAGGCTGTAAGCAGTGTGGAGTCGCCCTTTAACAAAGCCTGCGTTTCCTGACTGCATTTTAGTTGTTACAAATGCTATAGCCCCTGTCCAGTGAAGTCCTTGCATCCACAATAGTAAACGTGTTAACGTTTTTAACCATATAACTCCAGTGAAGCACTGAAAATAATTAAGCTCTTAAACTGAACACAAAAGGAACCCAGCGGTGCATGAGACTTCCTCAGCACATCAAGGGGCCATGTCAACTTTCTATTCACGTTGAAGAAAGAAAGCGCTGACAAAAATTGGGATTACACGGTTTTCACATGAACACACGCTCTCCTATTTTGAGTGCAAAGACCATACGACGTGCACGAACAGTCCGTCGTATCTCTTTCGTGTGCAACACGGTCGTTGCGGCGATGAGAGACGTGTTGCTGCTGTGACGACAGCAGGCCTCTGTGGTGGGGCAGTGTGTTCGTCATCTCAGTTGCTCACATTTCCATAGGCCTGCTTATCTGATGGTGCCCAATTCAGTCCCTGACTTCCTCTCTGCTAGTGTACACTATCACCCCCCGCCCCACACACACACACACACACACACACACACACACACACACACACACAATCCTCTCACATTCAGACAAACGGAACAAGTGAGCAAATTAGCTTGGGTCTAAACAGGCAGAGATTGCCTGTCCGAGCGTGTGTTTTGATTGACAGAGTATGGACACTGTGCGTGTGTGCACTCGCGTGATCTCCTGTCAGTTTTGGTGACATTAGGCTCTTCCTTCTGTCTAAGGTGCTGAGGCGAGCTGTAATTAATTAAAAGGGATTCTTTTCTGTAGGCGCCACATGAAAAGCACTTTTTCAGGAAAAGTGCATGTTCAACCCCCCCACACTCACACACGTCATACACACACACACTGTTCCTACTCATATTAAAGTAACTGTACATGCACATAAACATCAGGTGTGGTTCACTTAACGGGATCAAGCGTTGCGGTTAACATTCGGCCACCAGCCACGTTTCTTGTCTCGTTAAATGGCTCACTTTAGGATTATTGGTTTATCTCTTAATCGCCCGTGTGTTTTATTGGCTGCTTTGTCCTTTTTTTTTTGCGGGGACGGTTCCTGGCAGACATCGTGTTACATCCTGGTAACATGACCTCCCCTCCCGGGTAGGCAGCATTGAATCAGAGGCTTACACAAAGCCCCCCCCCACACACACACATACAAAACACTATGACACAAGGTATTGTTGAAAACATGTCGGTGGACGTGTCCCTTTCTTTGTGGGAGTGGTACCTGGGGTCAGAGACGTCCGTCAAAGGCGACATTGAGACGGGTTTAAAGGAGGAGGGGAGGTTGTCTGTGAGGTGGTGGTGGGTGGGGGGGGGATGACGAAGAGTTTCCGACAGATAGCGCTCCCTCGCCACGCGTGAACTGATGTGAATTTAGGTGACAGGAGGGTTTAACCCCTGGGAAAGGATCTCGAGAGGGGAAGAGAAGGAGAAGGGGCTGAAAAATGGGATTGACCTTTGACCCTCGGAGGTGGTAATGTGATCCTGCTATCTGTATTGTGGAGAGAGAGAGAGGTGGGGGGTCACTGGGGGGAAAGGGAAGGTAGCAGCCGCACCACGCCGCTGATAAGAGCTTCCTGTGGTCAGTAACTATGCCGCAACTTGACATACACACACATTCTCACTCGCACATGCATACACACACCTACACACATCACCACAGCCCTGTAGGTACAACACCACACTTGAAACACATGTCAAATAAGATATCATTACTTGTGTACGGACACACAAACTCAAACTAACATGCACAAATCTGCACAAACAAGAAGTAACCACATGCGTGCACACAAACAAAACAATGACACAGTGCAATCAGTGGTATACTGCTCAGCTGGCAGCAGGCCTACGGTAGTTAACGCTACACCACTGTGTTCTGTCACCGCTATGCAAAGTAGTGGTTTGCGGGTCAAATTAGCGACGGACGCCGGGACTAAAGGGAAAGAAAAGGGGACCGTGGTGAAAATCACTGCGACTTTGTTCCGTAATCTGGCTCCACTCGCCCGCTTTCATCTCCGCTCATATTTGCCTTTGTGATGCCTTCATTGTTTGACCCCCCAATTAGATTTCAAGCTAAACAGGAAAATGACAGCGCGCTTATCTGTCAGCCGCACCAAAAAGCATCCAGACGTCAGAGAGAGGGAGAACCAAAGAAACATGCAAAACAGACCAGGTCTGGTGCGTCAGCACTAACGTATAAGGATTTGAATAGGCGTCTTTCTTTATTTTCTCTTTTTGTTGGGGGGGGGGGATCTCGACGCATCCCCTCCTCTTCCTCTGTTTTTCTATAATTCATCGGCGACAGCTAGCAGGAGCCGTAGACACAGATGAGAATTTGCAAGATAAAACTCGCAGACGGACTTCGATCCCGGCTGCTTTTCTGTCCTGTCCTAAAAGAAAACCCATAAAGGTGTCCCTTTGACTGCATGTTTGAACCTGACAATTCGGTCACTCTCTAGGAGAGAGGAAAGACTCAATCAGCTTTTACTGGATGGAGGGGTGTGTGTGTGTGTGGGGGGGGGGGGGGGAGTGGGGTTGTACGTTCCATGGCAGACACTTGGCTTTACGATGATTTATTGTTTAATTGGGCTGACTCGTTAAAGCTGGCTGTAATTGACACCATAAAAAAGGGCCTGGCTGCTGGCCAGGGGCTGGCTTGTGAAACGGCTCGGGTACTGGTCTCAGCAGCCCTTACCTGAGTTTAACAGACTAAAAGACTTGCAACACGCTCCAATGCGTGTGCTCGCTCACTCTTCAACGTGCCTTTCCAGGCTGCGGGCCGCGCACGCTCAGCCTGACAGTGCAGAAACTACGGGGTTGGAGAAGTGAAACGAGACCTCTCGGCCTCCTCCTTCCAGGGAATTCTTTCTTCTTATTTATTTATCTATTTTTTGTTGCAGAAGATTTTGTTCAGAGTGTTAAGTCTGCAAGTGCAGCAGAGAGAAAGAGAGAGATTGTGCATATGAGGGTGTGTGTGTGTGTGTGTGTGTCTGGCAGTCTGGTATTTCCTGAAGGAGTTTCCTCCTACCGTCGAAGCGGAACCACCCTGGGCCCCTCGGCACTCCAACCCACAGACTGACCCGGTACTGCTCCCTCAGAGAGAGAGAGAGAGAGAGCTGAGAGTGCATGCGCACTAACGTAGTGTGCTACACCACAGAGAAACAAAGGATTGACAAAGAGGGTGACAGACAGAATGAAATAGGTTGTTATTAAGGAAAGAACTCGCTTGAACTGAGCCAAGGTGAGGGGGGTGTGTGTCTCTGCTTTGGGCTTCAGCCATCCAGAGAGAGAGCTCTGAGAGGCTGTTCGGTAGCCTATTTGCATATTTATTCTCTCCTCCCGTGTGTGTGTGTGTGTGTGTGTGTGTACTTTATGTGTGTGCCTGCATTTGTCCCCGGGTGTCTGTGTTGGTGATGATGGATGCGCATGTCTTCAACACCTTACTGTAATTCCCTGGCAGTGGTCTGCCCCAAAGATAGATGGGGGGAGGGCGGGAGGGGGAGGGGGGGATCATCCAGGAGAGCGTAGGCCAGGATTCTTGCACTATCAGCCAGCCTTAATCGGCACAGTGCCTGACAAGAGAAACCTGCCAGAGGAGAGAGTAAAGAAAGAGAGAGAGGGAGAGGCCTCCCCTCCCCGAGTCGTGTTGACAGGGTGGAGGACTGCTTATGTGTGTTTTGGGGGGTGTTGGCTATGTCAGATTGTGTCTTTTGCCCCCTAGTCCCAGCTGGCCCCGATTACCCAGAGTCCTTTGCTACTAGGAGCTGCGGCTCCCTGAGCACATGGCCGCTCTGGGTGTCTTGTCAGAGGCGTGAAGGGAGGAAGCGGGCGGTGGGTTGTTGTTGGTCTCTCTCCGGGAAAGGTGGAGGCAGATACGGGGGGGGGGGGACCACTATCCAACCCCCCCGATGGCTCCGGCCATCGCTGTCCAACTCGACTTTGTGACTTTTGACGGCTTGATGCGTTGCATTTAGACGATTGAACGTATCATTCACCCCAATACATTCTAGTTATGTAATCTTTATCAAGTTAGTAACTTTAGTAACTTTAACCAATACATTCTAGTCATGTAATCCTTATCAAGTTAAAGTTAGTAACTTTGTGACATTCCAATCCAAAGCACCATCCACCAAGCTGCTGTCCCCCACCCCCCTGTTCCCTTCCGATCCCGATCTCGGTCCCTCACTCGCCCAGACTGGACTGTTACAGAGCACAAACCAAAAAACCTTTTGTTTTCCTGGCAGGACACACTGTGGTTTTCCTGCTGATAAATACGGTCCATTTCAGATGATGTCACACGCTGTCTCTGCTGATCTGTCTTCATGCCCAAAAGGGGGGGGGGGTAGAGTTAAGCGTCTGAGAATGACAGGAAAGGCAGGAAGGAAGGAAAGCGAGAGAGAGAGATGGAGGTGTAACGCTGGCACACATAGCCACACAGAGATTTGTGTGTGTGTGTGTGTGTGTGTGGCTGGAATGTTTATGTGGTAAGTTTGAAGCGTGTGCCTGTCTTGTGTATGAGAGCGAGAGAGAGAGCAACACTGTTACGTGTACAGTATTATTTTCACATCTGGCTCGTCTGTCCATGCACGCATACATGCACATGCATGTGCACCAACATACATGCATTTCACATGCGAGTGTGTGTATCCCCAGTGTTGTATGTTTCTCCATCGGCAGGTCAAGCCCGCTGTGTGTGTGTGTGTGTGTGTGTGTGTGTGTGTGTGTGTGTGTATGTCGCAGGAGTGGTGTTTCCTGCAGTGTAATCTGAGTCTCTGGTGGAATGTGTGATCTACTCCACTCCAATCCACTCTACGCAGTAAAATCCTCAGCGTTAATTTATGCAACTCTGAGATTCTACACATGTAACCAAACGACCCGTGGGTCTGTTTGGTTACATGTGTAGAATCTCAAGAGTTAGATTAAGTGCGTGTCCCGCTCTGTAAACCGCCCCCAAGTGTCCCAGTTCCCACTGTCACCAGTCACTCGGGTAAAGTGGGAAGCAGATTATCACCCAGATTATTATTCTTATAGATGATGCAGTTTTGCAGTGAAGGTGTCGGTCTTGTAGTCTCTGTGGTTACGTTTTACATGGGTCTGTTGGAGTGTGCGGCAACTATCCACCTCTCCCACACACACTACACATATTTCATTGTGTGTGTGTGTGTGTGTGTGTGTGTGTGTGTGTGTGTGTGTGTGTGTGTGTGTGTGTGTGTGTGTGTGTGTGTGTGTGTGTGTGTGTGTGTGTGTGTGTGTGTGTGTGTGTGTGGTTTAGACTAAGAGGTTAATTGTAGTGTGACCTCCCTAATGTCTTTCCCTGGCTTGTTATCTTGATTGGGTAATTAATTCTGGGACTGCTCTCCTCGAGTCGCTCTCGTGTTCACACACACACACACACGCACACACGCACACACGCACACACACTCACACACAAATACACATTCACACACGTTCGAACCCTGCTGAACTTAGGAACCCCCACATTCCTATAACCCTGAGGTTGCTCCATCACATTACTTCTCTCTCTCTCTCTCTCTCTCTCTCTCTCTCTCTCTCTCTCTCTCTCTCTCTCTTTCTCCCTGACTGCCACACTCTCCCTCCCACTCCCCCTTTCTCTCCGTCTCGCTCTCTCTTGCTCAATTTATTTCTTTTTCTCACTCAATCATTCTCTGAGCTCGTCCGCCGTCTTGTCCTCCCTCCAGCTCCCTTCCTCTCTCTCTCTCTCTCGCTCTCTCTCTTACCCTCTCTCTCTCTCTCTCTCTCTCTCTCTCTCTCTGTGTCCTCCCTCCCTCTTCTCTCTCTGTGTGGAGTTCAGAGCATGCTCTGTCTACGGGACAGAGTGAGCACTTCCTGGTTGAAGTAGGCAGCTCTGCCCCCCCCCCCCTCAACTCTCACACACACTCACACTCTCTGCTTTGTCCCAATCACCAGCCTGCAGAAAGACGGAGAGAGAGAGAAGGAAAGAGACAGACGGAGAGAGTGTGAGATTGAGTCGGCGATTGAGAGAATGATTCTGCTTCGCTGTCTGTTTTCTCCTCTGTACCCCCCCCCCCCCCCTTCTCTGAGTGTTTGTGTGCCTCTTTCACACAGACTGAAACTTTCTCACACACACACACACACAGGTTTTGACTCTCCCTGTTTGGGCACGATGAGCGCGGCAGATGATTGGGGCTGATAACAGGAGGAATGCTGCTGGGAGAGGAAACGCCTCCCAGAGGAGATGTGCACGGCAGAGACGTATGCGTCCTCGCCACTCCCGCCGTACCACACCACCTCCCACACACACACACACACACACACACACACACACACACACACACACACACACACACTGCAGTGAGGTGGACACCAGCAGAGTGAAGGGACGCCGAGATGCACTGACCTATAGGACCAGCGGGCATGCCCGTTCAAGCCCTCTCTCTCACCCGTGTTGTGCACATTGCTCTTCTATCCCGGTGTCTCCGCTGTCGTTGCCTCGCGTTACTTTCTTTTTGGTTTCTCCACGATTCTCTGATTTCCACTGGATCTCATGCTCCCCGTGCTCTTTGGCCCTTCTTCCATCTCTCTCTCCCCCCCCCTCCCTCCCTCCCTCCTTCTTCACCTAGTCTTTTCTCACACAGTTGTTCACGTATGCACGCCTCTTGTTGGGTTGATTGATCCAAATGATATGTGTGCCTAAACTAAAGAGGAAAATGAGGGATGCAGGCAGAGGAGATTTTACATTTCTACACATAAGATCCTGAGTCTTAATTGAACTCTGTGAGTGCACAAATGTAACAAATGGACCCATAGGTTACGTTTGCATACTCTCAGTTACAGTGGATGAATTAAAGGCTTAATCTGTAAGTTTCGTGTTCTACCTGGGATTCAGGGGAACACTTGATATGCATCCCATGTGTCCATAATGTATTATAAGCATACTTAAAATGCATTATAATCTGCTTATAACACTGTATATTTATAGTTATAAGAACTCATAAATACTCATAATGCGTTTATTGCGTTATAACAATAATCATAACACAATATAAAGCATGATGTAATGACTTATAAGTTCAAGTATTATAATACTTCATAATTGTAATACACTATGATCCACTTGGCTAGGAGGATCATAGTGTATTATAATAATCATAGTTGTAATACATTAAATGAATCTTATAATGTATTATAATCACTGTTATAATGCATTATAGTGTAATTATAAGTCACTATTAGTGGGCATTGTGTGCTTTAAGTGAAGCAATTACATTCCTGAAGGTGTAGGTAGAAACTTGAGGTGTTCTTGTATAAATTCAATGCTATTTATTTGACTTAAATTAAAGCTCCTAATGGCCACTTAGTAGTTACTTATAATCGTAATTTGTTGTATTATAACAGTGATTATAATGCATTATAAAATAATTATATTGTATTGCAAGTATGAGAATTATAATGCACTATGATTCTGGCCAAATGAAAACGTCAGTGAGTGACCAGTTACTAGGTATTGTAATACTTGACCATATGAGTCATTATAAGAGGCTTTATAATGTGTTATGATTACATTATGGGTACTTGATGATTTCTTATACCTGTAATAATAGTATTATAAGCAGATTACGTTGCATTTATACTTGACCTTATATAAGTCATTTTAGAATGCTTATTAATGTTATAAAGCAGTATTTATGAGTTCTAACTATAATTATACAGTGTTGTAAGTAGATTACAATGCATTGTAGACATGGGAAGCAGAGTATGGAGAACCACCTCCAATCACTGCAAATGTTATCGTTATGTTGTGTTAACGTACTCTGCCGTGCAGATTGGTTAGAATGACGTTTTATTCGTTAAAATCCACTGGAGGCCTGTTTTATGCTCGCCATAGGAAGTTGTCGGGTGAAAAGAGCCAAACTAAAAGCTCAAAACGAATCACACATTGTGATGATGTAGATATTTTTTGCTGTCGTTTTGAAAATGTTGGACATTCTTGCATTTTCTTTGTCTATAATGACATGCCCAAAATAGGGACGCCAGGTTGGAAGTGGTTGAAATACATTTCCCACTGTTGAAGTGAACACTGAGGACTTTACTTTGAAATGAGATGATAGAATAGAGAGAGAGAGAGAGAGATAGAGATAAAGAGAGAGAGAGAGACATACTGACTGAGACAGAGAAGGGAGTAGATGGAGTGTTAACATGTTAAGAGAGTAATTGAGGTGAAAAAAGAGAGGTTCATAAATCGTGTGCTGGGGGCTGAGCGTTAAAGACAGCAGGCTTTGTGAACCACCTCACCTAACCCTGACTCCAATACCACCACCACCACCACCGCAACACATACATCATGCTAGTCTGTGTATGTGTGTGTGTGTGTGTGTGTGTGTGTGTGTGTGTGTGTGTGTGTGTGTGTGTGCGTGTGTGCGTGCGTGCGTGCGCATTCAAGCACATACATGCAGTGTGGTGGAAAAAGTACTCACATCTTAAGTAAAAGTATAAATACTGCAATGTAAAAATGCTCTGTTACAAAAAGTAAGGTATTCAATCAATATGGACTTGAGTAAAAGTACAAAAGTGTTGGTATCAAAATGTACTTAAAGTACCAAAAGTAAAAGTACTCATTAAGCAGAAGGTCCCATTTCACAAGTTTTCAAATGTGTAAAATGTATAAAAATCCTTTGAAAATAACAGATGTACAAGTTTGCTTGTAGATATGCTATTTTCAAATTGCCAAAGTACATATACTGTATGTAAGTGGTTTTGTAATATAATAATCAAAATCTACAAAGTAACTAGTAACTAAAGTTATCAAATAATTGTAGTGGAGTAAAAGTACAATATTTGTCTCTGAGATGTAGCGGAGTAGAAGTAAAAGTATTGAAAATTGGAAATACTCCAGTAAAGGAAAAGTACCTCAAAATGTACTTGAGTAAATGTCCTTAGTTACATTCCACCACTGCATATATGCATACAGCATGTGTGCATGCATGCACACACACCCCCATGTATCTACATATGCATTGCATGCCTATTTATAAGCACGCTTGTTGTCAAAGTACATGTGTGCATGTATGTAAGTACATGTATGTGTGCATGTGTGTGTGTGTGTGTGTGTGTGTGTTTAGGCCCTATACCTCTCAACCCACGTTCCTCCATCTCTCTCTCTCCCTCCCTCCCTTTTCACATCTCCGTGTCACCTTTGCCAAAACAGCTCTATAAATGGGGGCTGGTATGTAGCCTTATAGAACATGTGTACGTACATATTGATGTGTATGAGGGCTGGTGGAGGACAGGATGCAGATTGTTCAGGTGATATAGGTCAACAAACACTGGCCCGTTTTTTCTTTTCTTTTCTTGCGAGAGATAGAGAGGGATCCACACAAATGACCATAACATCGCTGTCAGGTGGAAACCTTGTATGTCCAAAACCATTCCTTTTACTTATTATTTTACCCTTAAAATAGTACAAATAACCGATCTACAAAATCGCGATAGGACGTGTCGTGAGTTTGTAGATCTGTAGACACTCTTGAAGCAGGGCATTCATATACAAATTGAAATATGGAGATACAAGGTTTCTGCCCGACAGCGTCGATATTGACTCGCATAATTTTTTTGTTTGTTGTTTTTGTTGTTTCATGATGCCTGAGTGTCCAAAGTAGACCCAGATGCCCCCAACCCCCCCCATCTCCCCAGAGCTTTACTTACTGGAGATTACACTTTGATTAAGATAAGACTAAATGAGCACCCCTTCCACCACTCTCTCTCTCTGTGTGGTTGCGTATTGTAAGGAATGTTGTTTAAAGTAGAGAAATCATGTTCAGCTTTGATATCGTCTCAAATATGAAACACCCAGAGGCCGATTGATATAGTAAACACACGCGCACACGTGCCAGGCAGTACCGCACAAAGCCCAAGTGTTAACAATGTACACACAAAATGGGAAACACGTTCATTTCTTTATTCATCCAATGATGAAAGTATTCAAGAAGAGCCTTTAATTTTCTGTAATAATTTTTCTCATATGGATGAAATTCTTCTCCCTCTCAGCCGTCTGCTGCACTCTGCAGCCTGCACAGTCTCTCACTGACGTCTGGTTATACATTTCCGTACGACAGTGTCGCATGCCAAAAATAGCCAATTTATAAAGTATCAACGATTTAGAAGACTTGCTTTCAAAAATATATACATATTCAAAGAAGATTTGCCCCACATTTTCATGATTTTTCAAACAAATTGCAGATGTACAAGCTTGTAGCCCGGCACTCTGTGCCGGGCTATGAGCTTGTATATCTGCTATTTTTGAATAGCCAAAGCATAAAATGATGGTTTAAGTGGTTACACAGATGCGTTCCCGGTTTTAATGGTTTAAGTCATTTCCAGGGGTGTGATTTGTTGGTTCCTGGTTGTCAACGAAATGGAAATGTACACAAATTGCTGATCTACAAGCTCACAATGCGTGGGATGTCATGCATTCAGTGAGCTTGTAGATCTGCTATTTTTGGTGCGTGATACTAAGCATCAGACTGACTTGTTTGGTCTCTATTTGACCTCAACTGTCACCTGAATGTCCCTCTATTTACCTCCGCCTCACTCTGTCTTGCTCTTTCTTTCTCTCCCTCCCTCTCTCTCCATCTCCCACTCTCGCTCTATTCCTCCTGCACTCTCTCCTTCCCTCTTCTCTTCTCTGTGCCTTTCTTTCTATTGCTATCTCTATCTCCCTCCCTTACGTCTCTCTTTCTCACGGCCTCTATCTCTCTCTCCCTCTCTCTCTCTCTCTCTCTCTGGGTCTCCAACTTTCTGCTGACTCCAGGAATTATGATCTGTTTCCCGTCCGCAGGAATAATAGAATGCAGAAGGAGGAGGGGGTGAGGGGAAGGGGGGTTGGGGGTGGAGGGGTTTGGGGTGGGTGGAGGTTTCATGACCCCCTCCACACCAACACCAAGCCCTGTGGAACAGCAGTGAGCCCGTCCAGCTCCGCTGTGGTTAAGTGTGTGTGTGTGTGTGTGTGTGTGTGTGTGTGTGTGTGTGTGTGTTTAGTTCAAGTGTGTGGGCACGCGCGTTTGTTTGAACGTATTCAAGTGTGTGTGCCTACCCAGATTCCATAAACATCATGAAACGTTACAGGACTATACGTGGCCACATACACACACGGCAGGGACACACACATACCATACATGTACTATATGCGCAACCACACACACAATTGTCCTGACAATTAATCCAGCCCCCCATCCAGTTATCTTGACACTAAGTGCTTCACATATACAACCGTGAGCCCTGGCGGTTGGCAGCACCTCTGAGCACTTAGCGCTATCTGCCGCTATTGCCTCCCCTCTCCAATCCAGCCACTCCACAGTGTTTAGAGTGTGTGTGTGTGTGTGTGTGTGTGTGTGTGTGTGTGTCTCGAGTGTGTGTGTGTGTGTGTGTGTCTCGAGTGTGTCCTCTGCAGCGTAAATATTTATCACACGGCTCCCCCAGGAATTTTAATGAGCGCTGATGGAGAACAATCATCACAGCAGGACCAGTAGAGAGAGAGAGAGAGATGACGTGAAATGACACTGTCGCAAAGTTGAAGCCTGTGTTACACTCAGTTGCGCGCGGGACCGCGGGTGTCTCTTTTTTTTTTGCATGACACATGGCCCAACCAAGTATAAAGTCATTTCCAGGGGTGTGATTTGTTGGTTCCTGGTTGGCATCTGCATCGGTCCTTTTGTAAATCAAGGCGTTCATGAACGTAACATGTGGTAAAATCCTCAGTGTTAATTTAACTGTGAAGGTGTAAAAAAAAGTTCTGCCTCTTCTGTGCCGATTGAACAACGCGTTTCTCTTTCTTTCATGTACTCATGATTTGCCGTTTAAACCACAACTCTGTAGGCTGTAATTTGTGTGTGTGTGTGTGTGTGTCTGTGTGTTTGTGTTTGTATTACTATACTTGGAGGACCAAATGTCCCCGCAAGTATAGTAGAATCTGAGAAATTGACATTATGCGGACCAGTTTCCTGGTCCTCACAAGAGAAATGGTGGTTTTATGGTAAAAGAATATGTCTACAGTTAGGTTGGCGTTAGGATTAGGCATTTAGAAATGTAGGTTTAGGGATTAGAGATAGAGTCATGCCTGATTTATACTTGTTTTTTTTTGCTTGTGTCCTGCACCGGAAAATAGACGATCTACAAGCTCACAATGTGTCGCAGCGCCTTGTAGATCTGCTATTTTCTGGCTTTTTTTTAGGCTTGCGGTTAAAAATGCCCCAAATATTTTTTTAAATGCCATTCATAGAATCGCCGTCCTAAAATGTTGATGTCCTCACAAGTATAGTAATACAAACGTGTGTGTGTGTGTGTGTGCGCACGTGCGCGTTTGTGTGTGTGCGAGTGTATGGGTCTGTGCTCGTCAAGGTGACAGGGCCACCCTTTAGAGGTCACTTCACACATTTTGTGGCGGCCAAGCTACATGGAGAGACTGGAAAGGAAATCTGAGCCATAACTCACAAGCGCTCTCGCTCTCGCTCTCGCTCTCTCTCTCTCTCTCTCTCTCTCTCTCTCTCTCTCTCACACTGAGAGTGAAAGAGAGGGAGAGAAACCAACACAAGAAGAAAGTCTGACACACACATCTCTCATTGGCACAGTTGTGACCTTTGACACCTGTGTGTGGGAGAGGCTAATGCTGTCCTGAAATCCTGGAAAGGGGGGACCCCCCCTCCTCTCTCTCTCTCTCGCTCTCTCTCTCTGCCCCGCTCCTGCTGTCTTTATTTTCTTGTCTATCTCCCATTCTGTCCGTCTCTCATCTTCCTTCCTTCCCCTCCTCTCATATCTCCAGCTGCTCTCCCACTTCGTGTGACGGAGGAGGGTCTTTCATGCCGAGGAGGAGGAAGCGGGGAGACGGAGGCGATGGTGGTGGTGGTGGTTGTTGTGGGGGTAGAAATTGACCAGTGACAGATTTGTGACTCCGGCACTGAAAGGAAAGGAATGAGAAGCTGTGACTTATTATATACAGTACCTCAACCCACCTGCACACACATGACGGCTCTCACACACCTGGAGAGCTCCATGTTCCTGAAGACGAGTCGCATCATTCCTAGAGGAACAGTTTATGGCCCTTCTTGCTGTGAACAGGTCCCATTGTTACACTCTCAAGAGTTGAATTAACTCTCTAGATAAAGGGTCTTCAACGTTTTTTCAGGCCAAGGACCCCCTTAGCTGCATATACATATTGTATAAAATGATGTTGCAGATTAAACTTTTTAATAGATTTCGTAGATAACTTCATAGACTTGTTTGACAGACGCTATCTTCAGTGTTGGATTCATGTTAATTCATGTATTTTCAGACAGTAAACCACTAAAACCCTCATTACTTAGAAAGGTTGTACTTGATCTGCTCTTTTCCCCCCTACACCAAACCTCTTTGCCGAAAATAGCCGATCTACAAGCTTGTAGATCGGCTATTTTTGGCTAATATTTCCCTCAGAAAAGGAATTCTAGGATTCAAGTGGTTAATGTAAAAGAAATCCTATCACACAAACATTTGGTGGCCCCCCTGTAGTAACTCTGAGGACCCCCTGGTGGTCCCGGACCCCCTGTTGAAGACGCCTGCTCTAGATTTGGCTGTGTACAGTAGTATACAACTCATGGATTAGCACCAAAATTCAAAAATCTTGAAGAATCAAAATCCTTTTATTATCTATTCAGTCTAAACAGCACTTTGTTACAATGTAAAGAGCAGCAGAATGTAAAGATACTGTAACAGCTTTTAACACAGCGAGAGAGAGAGGGGGCGTATGTTGAAGGAAAAAAAAAGAATGCCCTGGGATCAGGGGTGAGTTCATCTGTCAAACCCTGCAAAGGTCAAAGGTGAGAACATTGGGGGTTCTGGTCCGGAACATCTGGGTCTGCCGCCGCGGGGACAAGAGGAAGACCGTGGGCTCCAGACTCTCACGGAGTTCTTCTCCACTGCTTTATCTGATCTCGTTTGATGTCGCGGCGTGGCGCAAAGCCTTGCGTCCACTACTGTACACAACATACCAGAGACACTGCTACTGGCCTTTCAAAACCACATCACAGTCTCCCAGCAGGCCATCTTCACAGAGTGAGAGGGAAGAAAGACCGAAACGAGTCGTCTCTGTGAGAACGTTTGATGTATCTCCCAAAAGCGCCTGTGTGTCCAGTAGGGGAGGAAAACAAAAATGGGGGGGGGGGGGTAAATTGTATTTTGTCATTATCGCATAGAATTATGCCTGTGTATGTACGTGTGTATGCATTTCTGTATGCTGGAAGTGCAGGAGTACATTTTGCCGTTGTATGAGTGTTTGTATTTATTTTCCTTCTCTGCATATGCCTTCGTATGTACTGCGCGTGTGTGTGTGTGCGCCTGTATGGATGTGTGTTGGTTCCTGTGCGAAAGAGGGGGTCAGCCCCTGTGTGCTGTGATTTATTGATAGGCCTTGCTGTGATACCAGAATTCCTTAGCGTTAAATACCTACTCTGAGTGCCTTTAACTGCCTGGCTGCTTTATGGACCGTGATCACACACTAAATGTCTGGTGCTTTTACATTTTAGGGATTATTATTTATAACTTTTATGTTTTATTACCTATAGTACGCAGTGTAGAGAGACAGGAAAGATGACAGAAGGCATGCGAGGGGTAATGCCTTATTTATACTTAGTTGCATGCCAATGTTGCGTGTTGAAAATGGCAATCTACACCTACAAGCTCTCAATGTGGTGCGTTTTCGGTGCGCAACACCCTAAGTATAACTCTGTCCCACGTATAGGTCACAAACTGGGCGTGTAACTGAAGGTATTGTGAGTACTTAGCCCTCTTCATCTTGGAGGGGTCATGAATCATCCTCACCTTTACTGGGGGAAATGATGATGATGATGATGGTTTTTGTTAACGGTGCTGGGCTAATATGAATGGCCTAGACAGATGTGAAGTCGGCGTGTTCCTGGCAACTCGTGCAGCTAGCCTGCTCTCAAAGGGCGGAGTAAGCCATCTTGCCGTACACGGAGGAAACATCGATAACGCTCGAGTGTCTCGAGACTGTCCGACGACACAGGAGGAAGCGTCCATTTATCAACATCTCCTCAGCGAGGGAGGAGTTCTCATGGACTTTGTCATGTTTGGTTGCGGCATGTATCTGTTTATGTAATTGCTGTCTTCTCCCTTCGTTCCGCGCGAAATGATTCCACTTCGTCCATTTAACAGCATGGCGTATTTCCGTCCCATGATGCACTGTGTCTTTTAGAAGCCCGTGAGTACACTCGTAAGCCTCTCATACCATCTCTTGTCATTTGAGTGGGTTGTGTACCGCTGTGTGCTCTTCAACATTGTGTATCACGCTCTCAGGGTCAGAGAGACATTTTGTCACGGCTAATTTTCGACTTTCTTGTACCAGTTATTGTTATTATCACCGCTGCATATTTTCAGACATGGGCAGAGCAGTACTTTAAACAGGATGTACCACAAAGTTGGGTTCGGTTCCAAATCGGATCCATATGAAGATTATATTGTGCCCCATCTGTTAGCAGTTCATGTTGAATTATTCGCTACATGCTCTGTTTGGGGTGAGTTGACTTGGCCGCAGAACGCTCTTGTTAGCAGTTTTTAAGCGGCTTGTGTTCCACCGAGCAGCGCGAGTCACTGAGTGTGTGTGTGTGTGTGTGTGTGTGTGTGTGTGTGTGTGTGTGTGTGTGCGCGTGTGTGTGAGTCCATCACCTTGCAGAATTTCAGGTTCAGAATGAGCAGGTATCAGATTGAAGAGCTGGATGCTGAGCTGTGTGGTTGCATGGCGAGACTATAGCTGACAAAGGGCTTATTGCAACAGATGTTCCACCACAAGTTCTGCTAACCGACTGAGACCCCGCCTGGTCAAGTTCATGAGTGTCTTTTCACAAATGGGGTCTTGTGATGACTCTATAGTCACGAGAGAGAATTTACCTCTGGTCGCATGAAGACGCTGCACACCAGGCCGTAAATAACTTTGGACCTCCTCTTCCACACTGCAGGCTGTTTTCAGCTTACTTCCATTCCAGTCTCCAGTTTTCACACTTTTCATTTACTACTACTTTCAGCTTTTTTTGCTATTGTAGAAATGACATTTCCTACATGGCACCTTGAATCAATTTGCTGACAACATTGAGATGTCAGTAACATGAGTTTTAAATAAGTGTTGAGCCTGATTTATTCTTAGTTGCGTGGCAGTGTTATGCACCAGAAATGTGCAGATCTACAAGCTCACAAAGCATCACAGCGTGAGGCATTGTGAACTTGTAGATCAGCAACAAAGTATAACTCGGGCTTTAGGTGCTATTGATGATTTATGAGCTGAAGGGGAATACTCCACTTCAAGCCCACTTTAGTGTTCGTGACAAGACCACCTGATGTTACTTGCATGCCGTCTAGAAAATGGGCTCCATTAAACAGAAAAAGGCATAATCAATATAATTATAGAACGAGTGGATTATTTAATATAATTACGGAGTAAGTCACCGTATAATAATTACATTCATTCTCGTGATAAATTATGTCCATTGCTGTAGGTAATTAGTCCAAAAATGTTTCCAGTTATAGCTTCAGAGCCAGAAGTAAAAGTGAGTAATGTACAGTACTATTCACATGAGAATGGGCTGTTTTTCTGGCTATTAAAGCGAGAGAAAAAGAGGCTAACTTTCATCTGCTGGCTAATATGTACACCATGTGAGGTTCAAAGGTGTGTTCATTCTTATACACAGTCAAATGCAGAGTGTTAATTTAACTCATGGAGTGTAATGGATCCATAAGGGTCCGGGGACTACTTCACCCGAGTACTGAACCATGTATTCAAACATGGACGAATAACGTCAACAATGAACATTGTGCACGCAGTGTGTGTGTGTGTGCACGTACCTATATGCATGCATGAGAAGTTCCATGTGTGCATGCACATGCATGTGAGAGCATAGCGTATGTGTGTGCACTTTTAAGTGGCGTTTGTGTGTAATCAGAAGACAGACAGACAGACAGAGACTGCTGTGGGATTGAGGGCTGCAGATCTCTCTCTCTCTCTCTCTCTCTCTCTCTCTCTCTCTGTGTGAGATGTGGGTCCCTGCTCTCACAAAGAGTGAGCTATGCATGGCCTTCTGTGCCGCTATAACACGCCAGCGCTGCCGTGAGCGTTCCAGTGTAATAAGATCACGCCGAAAAGACATTTTCAAGAGCTTGAGTGTCAGATAAAATAGCGCTTGCTCGCCCTTTATATAAATTAAACCTTCATGTAGCAATGGACTGCCACGTATTGCTTCTGGGACGAAAAGAGAACCCTCCAAAGTGCTTGTATGTTTTCCTTATCAGAAGAATAGAAATCTTTACTGTCCATTGTGAAATGCTTTTTTTTCCTCCTCTTTCTTTTGCGTTTGACAACTTGAGTAATTATGGGATTTATCTCATAATTACAGCCCACGCTACGTTATTGAAACAAGATGGCTTCACTATCAGGTTTAGCTGAAATGTTTTATTAAGGTAGGCTAAACGAGGGCCACGTATGGACAGCACAAATTTAGAACTAATGCCTTCCTTCATAGGATGACTGTATAAGGAGAAGTGCTGAAAGTGTGTGTGTGTGTGTGTGTGGGGGGGGGGTTGGTTGGGGGGGGGTGAAAACGGAGTGAGAAAGAGAAGATTTGAGATGGAAAGTGGAAAGGAGAAGGGCAGGCATGAAAAAAAAGAGGAGGTACAGGGAGACTTTCTTTTTCTTTCCTCCGAAAACTGTCTCTTTGGTGGTCTCGGGCAGGGTCTCACTGGATCCTGAACCCAGCGCAAAACACAACAGGGAAGCCGAGTTGGGGGGCCAGGGCGTGGGGGAGGGGGGCCGGGGGGTTACACCACCAGAGTCCCACAATTCATCATGCTCTGGCTCCGACGTGGGCTGTCTGGAGAGAACGGTGGAGGGAGGGGGTGGGGGGGGGGTCTGGGATTGATGGCCAGCGAGACTCTGTGACCTTCCTTTCCCCGAGAGAGGGGATACTGTGTGTGTGTGTGTGTGTGCGTGTGTGTGTGTGTGTGTGTGTGTGTGTGTGTGTGTGGGTGAAGAGAGACAGAAAATCCCATGCCTCCTAGTGAAGATCTCA
Source organism: Gymnoscopelus braueri (assembly GCF_963280865.1). NCBI lineage: Eukaryota > Metazoa > Chordata > Actinopteri > Myctophiformes > Myctophidae > Gymnoscopelus > Gymnoscopelus braueri. Next base: position 29,662,929 of record NC_137607.1, read on the forward strand.
GAAGTTGATGCCGAGTCCACATGAGCTGTGGAACACAGTACGTCTTTATATCAGGACAACATCTCTGCTGGCTGGAAAACCAAGCCATTCTGAATGCCCTTCTCCTCCAGTGGCCATCAAACATGACGGATGAATTGTTTTTCTTTCTTCCTCTGTCCCTCCTCTCCCTCTTTCTCTCTCTCTCTCTCCCCCCTTTCTGCCTCTCACTCTTGCTCCCTCTTTTCTCCACCATAGGATTACCTGCAAGGCGACAGTACAAAAGCACTGGAAAAGCTGGGCTGGAAGACGAAGGTGACTTTTCTGGTGGGTGATGTATCTATTTTTTTGTTAGCATAAAACACGTGTGTGTGTGTGTGTGTGTGTGTGTGTGTGTGTGTGTGTGTGTGTGTGTGTGTGTGTGTGTGTGTGTGTGTGTGTGTGTGTGTGTGTGTGTGTGTGTGTGTGTGTGTGTGTGTGTGTGTGTGTGTGTGTGTGTGTGTGTGTGTGTGTCAGGGGTTGCTGGAAATTATGTGTTCTGCATGTCATTCTTCAGTTTTATTCTGTAACAGAAGAAAGCCAGTATTCCAAGTTCCAACACAGCTTCAATTTGATAACAAACCACAAATATCCCTTATCAGCAAAGCAGGTTAATCATCATTGTGCTATCTGGGCAGCAGCGTGTCCGTGACATAAGTAGCTCAGTTTTCCATTATAAATTACGCATGTAAATTAAGAACTGAAGAGGAGTTTTGTCAGTGTAGATAAAAAAAAATCCCATCAGTCTTTTTAAACACTTGAACCCTAGCTATTCTGGGGCAAACGTTCAGCAGAAATAGCAGATCTACAAGAGCCCTGGGGGACCCCGGTCAACTAAGTATATTGGGTTTAAGTGGTTAAAAGCACTAGTGTTTGTTTTTGTTTCAAACGTTTACATTAAATAATCATTTTAATTGTGAGACTGCTATCTCCCTACAGGAGCTGGTGAAAGAGATGGTCACTTCAGACATTGAGCTGATGAAGAAAAATCCCAACGCCTAAAGCCAAATGTGAACTAAAGCCAAATCATGGAAGGAATACATGAAGTATAATTATGTTATTGTGTCTTTTTGTCATGGTGGGGGAAATTACAGATTTGAATCTGTGTGTCGTGTTTTGGTGTCATGCTATTGGTTTACTTTACTGTCCACTTCTTGGAAGGATGCCTTTTATATAATAATAACTGACTGAATCATAATTTATAGGTTTGGAGACTATTATTGTTGTTTATATTTCTTTGTTTCATTTGACCATGCAATTTGTTTGACCATTGTCAAGCTGCAATTTATTCTCTTCCCGACAATGAATTGATTGAGGCTTTGTAAACATTTCCATTGAGATTATATTGTTTCTTGAAAAGTGACTATTTTTTTCCTCTGACAAAAAAATACATTTTGGTATAATAAAGCATAAGCGTTCAAATCTGTCTTTGGTTTCATTCTGTGGTCACAAATTGTATCCCCTAAATACGAAAATGAAATACATGAACATGAAATGCCTGCGTAAATCAAATAATTGGTAGAGCTTAGTGATGGAGTATGGCTGTAACATAAATTCAGTGTTTTCTACCCAGTAAGTGAAGTGGGGTTGCATTTGTACGCACGTCTGCAGCAGCAGTTGAGGTCTAGTCCAGGGGTCTTCAACAGGGGGTCCGGGACCCCTAGGGGGTCCTCAGAGTTACTACAGGGGGGCTGCCAAATCTTTGGTGTGATATTATTATTATTTTTTATTAACCACTTGAACCCTAGGCTAGCATCCCTTTTTCTGAAGAGAACTTTAGCCAAAAATAGCAGATCTACAAGAGGTTTGGTGTAGACTGAGGGAAAAAAGAGCAGACCAAATTAAGAAAAAATAAGTTTAATCTGAAACACAATTTTATACAATGTAGAGGGGGTCCCTGCTTCATCTCTCTCTCTCTCGGTTAGGGGGTCCTTGGCCTGAAAAACGTTGAGGACCCCTGGCCCAGTGAAATAAAAGCAGGTCTCTTCAGTGTGTTTGTGTGTGTTGGTCAGGGCTTGGTGCCAGGCGTTCCCAGGTTGCGCAGAGGTCGGCTGAGCCTACTGTCTGTCATTTCCCTCCTCGCTCGGCTTTCCAGGGTTTTTTTGCGAACACACACACACACACACACACACACACACACACACACACACACACACACACACACACACACACACACACACTACCCCCTTTTTATTCGGCAGGAAATGCGTTTCCGCGGGCCCTGAATCCCACTCTGAACTGCCTCTGTCTCTCCAGACGTTTTTAGTGCCCGGTCCAGATCCAAGCGAAAGCGCGCAATCATAAACGTGCGTGCATAACGCACGGTGGAACACGTCTGTGTGCCGCCCTCAGCCCGTGCACCAATGTTGCCAGATTGCGCGAGAGAAATAATAAGCAACCAGGGTCTATGAAAACGAGCCCAAAAGAAGCGGCCACATGAGCACTTTAACCCTATTTATACATTGGCTATTTGAAAATAGCAGATCTACAAGCGTCGTGATGAGCTTGTAGATTTGCTATTTTCAAAAGAATAGTTTTTTTAAAATGTACATTTTTGAATATTTTGTGGGAAACAAATATTTTCAGATGTGGGTCCGTGGACAAATAGCCTACATATATTAATGGGTTGTCCTTGACATGAAAATGTTTGAGAACCACTGATTTCATCAACAATTTAGGAAGCAAGCCCAAATAAGTATTTAGAAACAAGCCCAAAAAAGCATTTAGAAACGAGCCCAAAAAGAAACCCAATCCGCAACTACCAATATTTTCAAGCAACTTTACAGAAAAACAAGCCTCGCTTATAATAAGGCGACATGGCAACACTGCCGTGCACCTCTGCCGTGCGTGCGCTCTTCCATGGAACAGCAGCAGCACTGTTGTGTGTTGTGTTATTAAGAAGCTGGCCGGAGAGAGGTTTCCTAAATCCTCTGGCCTTTACGTAGACTAACAGGCTATAGAGCAAATGAGCCTATTCTTAGCCCAATGGAGAGTTCAACAAAGTGAAAGTCCCAATTAATTAATTCATCATGCGATCACTTACCAAATATCACCCATTATGTGTCTTATTTTTTTCACAAACTTAGAAAACGTATAACCTCATCATCATGTGATGACGTAGCCCAGTGTTTCTCAAATGGGGGTACAGGTACCCCTATAGGGGTAGACTATAGCCTACTCGGAGGTATAGGGGGTACGTGAAAGAAATGGAAAATTAAAGAAAGAAAAAAAGATTGTTTAATTATGAAACATTAAGAAACTTTGTGTGAACCTAATGATCTGTAAACCAAACGAAATCAAAAACGTTATGGCACAGCTGTTACTGAGTAGAAAGAAAGTAGGCCTAATACTTATTTGCACGGTGCACCACATATTGACATAAACTTTTTATTTTTGATGTCAATATGTTCTATGCAATAGTCTTATATATGGAGTAGCCTACTTGGATTCAGAAAGAAAAGCAGGGAAAGGGGTACAGAAGTAAAAAAAGGTTGAGAAACACTGACGTAGCCTAATGAAAGGTCATCAGGCGCCGGCCTAATTACGAGGGACGCGCTTTGACATTCAACTTAGACGTGAAATTGAAGGTTTCACAAAAAGGTTTAAATAGGGGTCGAGCGTTTCTCTCTCTCTCTCTCTCTCTCTCTCTCTCTCTCTCTCTCTCTCTCTCTCTCTCTCTCTCTCTCTCGCCTGCTCTTTTAACACAACACCTAGAACATTTAAATTCGCTGTTTGACCGTCACAGACAGCGCTGCGTCTGTGTGGACTGGACTCCAAATTGGAAACAGATGGTGCTTTGAGGTTGGCCCTGGAACCCGACAGCGAGCAACAAAAAAAAAAGAGCCCCAGTTTCCAGTGTGCCTGCATGGGTATAGGCTACCTCTCTCTCTCTCTCTCTCTCTCTCTCTCTCTCTCTCTCTCTCTCTCTCTCTCTCTCTCTCTCTCTCTCTCTCTCTCTCTCTCTCTCTCTCTCTCTCTCTCTCTCCAGCCTCACACAGGTGCACGGGCCTGTGCATAAAGCAGTGATTCTCAACTCTTTTTTTTTTTAAGGACCCCCAGTTTGATGTGCATTATAGTCCACGGACCCCCATTAAAAAAAAATCTCCAATCTCATTCTGTAAACTCCTCAGTGTTAATTTAACTCTGACAGTGTGCAAAATGGAACCAAATGGACCCTTATGGGTCATTTTACACACTGTCAGAGTTCTAGACCAGTAAGGGTCCATTTTGGACCTTTTTTTTGTTCAAGGACCTCCAGTTTGATGTGCATTCATTTTAAACTTTGTCTCCAATCTCTATTGTAAACTCATCAGTGTTAATTTAACTCTGACAGTGTGTAAAATGGAACCCATAAGGGTCCATTTGGTTCCATCTTGCACATTGTTGGAGTTACAGAGCAGTGAGGGTCTATTTGGACCCCTGGTGGTCCGCAGACCTGACATTGACAAACGGTGGCATACACACACAGTCCTGGGTTAATCTTCCATGAGCTAATGGTGAATGAGAAAGAGAAACAAATAACCTATTCTGGAAAGGAAAGTCTTAAAAATAAATATGAGACATATTTCCTTTTCTTTAATGATAAATTGGCTGGCCTAAATTTCTGTTGTTCAATTGTAATTACTCAGTCACTATTATTTAAGCTTAATTAGGCAGGTTTGCATATTAGGCTATATAGGATGGTCTGGTTTATTTCAAAATCAAATGTGAAACCTGCAGTTTGATTTCACATACATTTTTTAAATCAAATAATAAGTAATAACCATGTGAAAGTGTCAATTTAATATTATCTGCGCCCACCCTTAAATGGCGCCCACCCTTACAGCTTAACATTTTTGTCATTCTCCATTGCTCACACAAATAAACAGAAGGTCCCTTTTGTTTAATTTGGACATTACACTGCACTGGAAACTGGATTTCTGAAATCAAACCATATCATTCCATATCATTGATTAATATTTCTCATAAATTTAAATCAAGATGAACAATGCATGATCAACAATTCATGTTCTAAAAGTTTTAATTGAAACTGATATATAAACGCAATAGGGGTAACGTTTTTTTCCCCAACTCTGCTTGCTGATTGCAGAGACCATTATGGTTCCTATTTAAAATTTTAAATAAATTCCTTGAGATTGATTAGCCTTGCCTATACAGCCTATAGAGCCTACACAGAAATACATTGTAGATTTTAATTGTCTTTAATTGTTTTTGTCTAGGCTAATAGGTGAGGTTGCTTGTTAGCCTATATTATGCATCTGAAGCTGCAGGAGTTCCCATCCAGGAATTTTGTTTTATTTGCAAAGCAAATATAAAACACATCGCCATGGACTTTTGCAGTTTATATTAAATCTCACTGCTAAAACTCAGACTCGATGAATCCATCCATTCTCCTGCCAAGACGGAGCAAAGATACTTGTTATAGAGGTATATAACATTGTTTCTCAAAGTGGGGCCTGGGGACCCCCAGGGGTCCTTTAGGGGGGATACCAGGGGGTCCCCAGCAAAATTAGTGAATATAGCGTCACAATCATTTTAACCACTTTAACCATATTTTATACTTTGGCTATTCTAAAATAGCAGAGCTCATAGCACGGCACCGAGTGCCACTCTATGAGCTTGTAGATGATCTGCTCTTTTTGAAAAATCCCAGCCACATATCATTTTGGGGGTCCTTGACATGAAAAGGTTTGAGAACACTCGGCTATAATGCCTGAAGGGATTGTGCTTGTGGCCCCGAGGCCTGCCCGCACAGGACAGCACAAGCCTTCTGCTCTCACACATGACATGATGACTGCTTAGCTCCGAGCTGTGTGGACACACACACACACACACACACGCACACGCACACGCACACGCACACGCACACGCACACGCACACGCACACGCACACGCACACACGCGCACACACACACACACACACACACACACACACACACACACACACACACACACACACACACACACACACACACACACACACACACACACAGAGAGAGAGCACAGGGAGACAGGGGTGACGCGTGGACGTGAGGGAAGACGTTGACTTCATAACACCAATGGATTTGTGAGACACCCTTTGCCTCCCCATAACTCGAGTATATATAGACTGCGACTGGACTGCATTAACATTACCTTTTATTTACAGATTACATTTCTCAGATTGGACTGATCCAAAAATTAAAGACCCAATTAAAACAATTAAGCAAAATGTTTAGCATAGAGGTGACATTTTAGAAGAGCATTCCTCAATTAGCTCTAGGGTCTAGCTAGAAACTCATGAAGTAGGCCTAGACATGTTTATCCATGAACAAAGTTTGCATTTTATTAATTCAGATTCAGTTGTAGAATATTGCAACCAAATTTGGCTAATTCAATAAGACTTCCCTTCTAAATCAAACTAGGGGAAAAAAAATCTGACAAAATATATTTCTCCAAATAAATAGTTGTTTACAAATTCCCGTTTCAAGAAGGTTTATTTGTCATCCACTCATACAAATATGTGCAGTGGAATGTTGGTGTGACATGCACCGCAGACTATGCTAACAATAAATATAAAACCACAACAAAAAAAAGATAATAAAACAAATAAAGCAGTGTTGTTTTCAAGTTGCTGTTTTTCTCTTTTCTTTCTCTCTCTCTTATGTTTTAGAACCTATATATGGCTATATTATTTTAAAAGTCCTGGTAGAATGAACAAATTCCATATGTGGGCTACAGTCATGCTTTAATTGACTATAACAGTGCATGTATTTTATCCAGAGGCCATCTTTATATTGTCCATATAGCGTATAGTGAACACTGTATGCAATTACCCCGGCTATAGTCTCTGCAGCCAGGCAGCCATAAGGCGTCCAGGGCCAACCATGTGTTCAAACATTAAGTGATAACTGGATCTGATGGCTTTAAAGTGTTTCACATTGCCATTGAATTGAACACTCAAACCAATGGGGAAATATAACCTGATAACATAATTATTCTATGATTTGTTGGGGCGGTTTTAAAATTAAAAAAGAGCAAACCTTTTGGCCCTATCCATTTGTAAGTCATGAAAATGGAACCAAATGGACCCATTTGGTTCCATTTGTATACACTCGGAGTTAAAGGGGTGCAGTTTACCTCCCAAATGACTCTTTCTTCTATCAATTACCCCATGAAGCCTTGAATTGGAGATGTGTTTGTTTTTGTCACATTGTGGCATGATCGAATAGTCCCAATATTTGGGTAAAGAGGAGGCCAAGCTTAACAACAGACAAACTTACATTTAAAGCATTCGCTTATAACCTCCAGTGCAGTCCCCCTTGGATTACACTTCGAGTTGTTTTGGAGCATATACATTATTTTGTATATTGCCCTGGCCTCCTATTTACTCCAATTAATCTAATATTGTATCAGACAAAAACAACAACAAAACAAAACAAAACAAAAATCTCCATGAATTCAAGGCTTTCATGCATGGGTGAGTGTTGATTGGAAGATCAGGTCATTTTGGGAGTGAACTAATATACCCCTTTTTGGCTTTAAGTTACAAACTATACAGCTATCGTTTAGGCCTACCGCCTACCTACCAACTTGTCCTCTCCTGAAACGCATTGTTGACATCCTCTCCACTGACCCTGCCTTTCTCCTACAATGAGAAATGATTCGTGGTGTTGATTGAATTTTATTCCTTCCTGACCTGGCTCGTTGCTGGACAGGGACATCAATCACCACGACGTTTGTTTATTTCCCCAACAGGAATCTGGGTGATTTTTTATTAACACGGCTATACGCTATTATGACTATTGCACTCGAGTTATGACAGCTTATGACTTTAAGCACGGACTGTTGTCAAAAAAGTTTTGTATGACCATTTATATATTTGTTCGTTTTTTTTTTTTAAATAGACGTTTGCAGATTAAACCAGATCAAAATGTGTCCAAGCAGGAATAGAACAGGCCTGGGTCGAATAGCATTTAGAAGCACCATTGTTTATAACGGTGGTTCTCATACCTTTTCAGTCCGCGACCCCCCAAAATAATCATATTTGAACTGCATGGGGACCCCAAGTTGACAAGCACTTGTAGGGTTGAGGGCTTGAGGCATTCAAGTTTGAATCGGTTTCAACAGATACATATTGTGAAAATAGCAGATCTACAAGCTCACAACACCTTGCAAAGCCAGGCCTTGTGAGCATGTAGATCGGCTATTTTCACAACATTTGCCTCTTTCTTATATGAAATGTTTGACCAGTTTTTATAGTAGTTTGTTGATTACTTTTGATGGTCGTTTTTCTTTTCTTCTTTTTTTTTAATGTATTAAGAAAGTCTTATAAGTCCTCAAATTGTCACTTCACTGTCATCTGGGGACACCCCAAAAAAAATCATGTGGGGTCCCGACCCACAGGTTGAGAACCACTGGTTTATAATACGCTGGTCCCTTGACTCGTCAACAAAGAGTGGACTGCCGTAAGGGGGCATTACGTGTGTGTGGCATATTATGTATTTTTCATTGGCTCATTCAAAGCGCCTCGGGTCAAAAAAAAATGGACTATTTGCCCAGTGGTTCTCAACATGTGGTTCGGGACCACCACATGATTTCGGTGGGGGGGGGTCCCCAGATGATAGTTAAGTGATAATTTAAGGACTTTTAAGACCTTTTTAATACCAAAAAGGGGGGGGGAGAAAAGACAAAGACCATTACTGCATCAAAAGTAATCAACAAACTATACTAAAACATTGGCCAAATTGTCAAATAATATAAGAAAGAGTCAAAGGGGTCCCCAATCCCCAGGCAGTTCAAATGAAAAGGTTGAGAACCACTGTATTTGCCAATATGGACGGACACACACACACACACACACACACACACACACACACACACACACACACACACACACACACACACACACACACACACACACACACACACACACACACACCTGCACCACATTTGGGTCTCAGAAATGTTACTGTCAGAGTAGAAATGTCTCCTCTCTCTCTCTCTCTCTCTCTCTCTCTCTCTCTCTCTCTCTCTCTCTCTCTCTCTCTCTCTCTCTCTCTCTCTCTCTCTGCACCCAGAGCCCTGCAGGCTGCAGCATCAGCGCAGAGGCATGCATCTATACACGTTTCACTGAACCATGTCACTTCACATCATAGATCCAATTTAGAAAAGGCCTGTGGATGATATTATTGTTGACACAGCAAGAAAACAAATAAAGTACTATTTTTAAAACCATCTTGGCTACAATGAGCAAATTGCCCAGCCTGCAAATACCCAATGGCTGGACTATTACTGCAGCTTTCTACATACACAGATTACACACATTGTTACTATTGCAGAAATAAAATACAATTAAAAATCAAATTAAATGTATTATAATTGTTGTTGTTGTTATTATTATTATTATTATTACTACTGCTGATGGGATTATTATTAAGACCTACATTTGGATTGTTGTCATAAATTAGTTGTAATGCTTTTACAACGTCAAGTATAGCTTATTAGACTATAACGTCATAAAATAATGTCCCATAAATATTACCAGTTTGTTTCGAAATAAATAAATAGGCTACAATTGTTATTTAGGATATTTGATATAAAGCTAGAATATTTGCATAAAGGGGGTCTGTTCACTCTGTTGTGAAGGCAGGTTAAACATGTTGAATGTTATTATCCAACTATTGACTGTGGGTATTCATTTGGGAGATTGCCTCATGTCATCAAGGAAGTAGCCTACTGTAATAAGTAAACATCTGGCAATAGGAATATTTCAAGCATGCGTGGCACGAGGTGCGTGTAAACACACGTGGTGTCGCCAGACAACACAGGCCGAGGCCGGCCTTGAGACCAGGCTGACAACCGCTTCTTTAGCCTGCTATGCATTTGCATGTGTGTGATAAAACGCCATTTTATTAAAATATATTTATCTTACTGATAGACACCTCAGCTTGAAAACATCCTAACCTCTTGCAGAAGACACAAGATAAAAACAAGAGCTTAACAAGTGCATTGATACCACTGCAAATGTCAAACTACTGGCACAGATCGTTTAACTATTCGATCTGGACCATGATGACTTGTTTGACTTCAGCATTGTTTTACGCTGACTATAGTGAAATTAGGCCCAACTTCTTAACACTATAAGCCCATAGCTACTAAAAGGTAGGCCTACAATGTGAATATATCCTAATGTTACAGGTTAGCTCTAGACGTAGAGACCAACGTAGAGATCCAGGTTATTCATACAAATTGAACAATGTAAACATGACATTTATTACCACTAATAGTTTTTTTCTCTCTCTCTATCTCACTTCAGTGACATGATAGGTCTATTAAATTAAGTGCTAGGCTACATCCAGGTGGCCTATACACGGCAAAGCCTCTGCCACCATTACATTTAGTGACTTCTCATTTGTTCAACCAAACAATTCTATAGCTCCAGGGTAACATGTGATCTTGTTGTGTGTTTGTTTGGGGTCAAAATGAAGCCCAAGTTCAAATTATACGAGCCACTAAAATAAATACAAATTAAATAAACAATAAGTTGCAATACACTCCCTTTCTTTTTTCAAAAGCATTATTGTTTGCTAGAAATACCTAATGTAAAAGGCTCGGCTGGGCAAATTGTTCAATTGGCGCAAATTATTTTACACCTCAAATTATAGGCTCTGATGGGAAGCCTGCATTGGGCCTATTTCTAAACAAAGGCGCTAATAAATCACTCAAATTAAAATCAAATAGACGGCACTTTATTAAACAAACAAAAATGTAATGCCTTCAAAATAGTTTTAACAAATAAGACAAAATGAATAGAATACGTCAGTATACAAGTTCCCCTCTATTTCTAAGAATTGGGACAATATGAGGCAGCAAGGAAACTGGAAAAACGTTCTAGTGTTTGGTCCTCAATATCAACCACTCCCTTTGCTAAAAAATAAATTATTATATAGGCTATAATTTACAGTTTATAGTCACAAAAGCTGGTATTTAAGCCATCTATATAAACAATTCTCAAAGTGAGAAGGAAAAAAAACTTACGTGTTTTTGGTGTTACACACGCAGAGCAAATCTTTGAATCTGTTATGTCCATTCGGGGTGGGATAAAAGTAAAAAAAGAAGAAAAAAAAAGAGGAAAATATATATTAAAGTTGTTAATTTAAAAGACACGTTTTTTGTGTGTGTTCAGAACTTGCTGCAGTCATAAACAAAAGCTCCTGAGGTGCGGTAGAGGGACTGGCTGGAGGGGAAGGCCATCTGACAGCTGTTATTCCCGTTGACCGGGGAGCTATTCAACCCGATCCGCTGCGACTCAAACATCTCCCTCACCGAGTGGAAGTTCTGCTGCTGGCCGGGGTAGGACGTGCTCAGGTGGCTAAGGTCTCCGTACCAGGAGGCGAGCCGGCCCTGGTGCGCGTGGTGTCCGTCCTGGCCCGCCTGGCTCAGGTTGCCGTGTCCGAGCGGAGACGTGGCGGTCGCGGGGATGGAGTAGTCGGGCAGAGCGTCGTCCACCGCGCCGGTGGAGGGCCCCAGGTGGCCCCCCCGGTCCCCCGCGTACAGGCTCATGGCTTGCATGTTACAGTGATACGTCGCGTTCGAGTTCGTGGAGATGACGTTCTGGTTGCAGGGCGCCGGCGAGCTGTACACGGACGTCTGGTTGGGAGAGTAGTTGAGTGACAGCGAGGGGGTGATACCTGTCCGAGAGGATGCGATGAGAGGCGGAGAGAGCTCGGCCTGGTGCGGCGACCCCCGGAGGGAGGTCATGATGTTGTCCACGCTGAAGCCCTGCGCCGGGGCCTGGCCGTGGTGGTGGTGCTCGGGCCCCCCGTCCATGCTCAGGGAGCGGGTGGAGGGCACGCTGTGCGGGCTGCCCGTGGACATGCTGCTGCTGCTGCTGTCAGGGCTCTCCACCTTGGGCACGGCGTTCAGGCCTGGCGAGGCGGCCTGCGGCGGGGTGGAAGACCCGTTCTCCGTCTTTATATCCTGAACGCGCACGGGCTGAGACCCCTGCACGGGCTGCTCCTGGTCGCGGCCCGGAGTGCGCGCCGAGGGGTCCTTGCCCCCGTCTTTATCTTTATTATTGGCGTCCTTGTTCTTTTTGAACCGTCTCCGGCGCCGCAGGAAGCTCCCGTTCTCGAACATGTTGTAGGAGTCCGGGTCCAGGGTCCAGTAGCTGCCCTTGCCGGGCTTCTTGTCGTCCCGGGGCACCTTGACGAAGCACTCGTTGAGGGAGAGGTTGTGCCTGATGCTGTTCTGCCAGCCCTGCTTGTTGTCCCGATAGAACGGGAACCTCTCCATGATGAACTGATAAATCCCGTTCAGCGTCACCTTTTTGTCCGGCGAGTTCTGTATCGCCATGGTGATGAGAGCGATGTAGCTGTACGGCGGCTTGACCATGTCCTTGGGCTGGTGCTGAGGAGTGTACGGTCCGTACGCGCGGGCCATGCTGGCCGGGTACTGGTCGTGGGCCGCGTGAGAGTACATGCTCATGGGCGCGGGCATCCCGGTGTATCCACCGCCGGCCGCCGCCCGGTAGTAGCTCTGATCGCTGCTGATGTACGGCACAACTCCCAGGGAGTTGGGGCTGGAGACGGAGTAGCGCGCCTGCATCGTGGGGATCGCCTCAACCTTGGCCGCGGTGCGTAAAACCTTTTTTAACACGCTGGTTCCCCAAAAGCTAGTGCGCGGGACGGGTCTATACTTCTGTCACGTATCCTTGTCTCTCCTTTATGTTCTTGTCAGAGCTGGAGGGGGTCGTTTTAAGCTGCAGCTCGCCAGGGTGACTGGAGAGAAGGCAGACGCAGAACGGGGAACATTTAGGGAACTAGTAGTAACTTAAAGGCTCGAAGCGCGAGTCTCTACAGGAGGAACTTTTTTTACTCTTCACATTTTTCTCTTTTGGCTGCTCCGCCGCTCCTCCCAGAATGTGTTCTACCATCCAATTGGAGGACGGAGTGACCCTGTGGAAAAGCTGCATAGCAAAAGTACCTTCCTAGGCGGCCACACACACACACACACACACACACACACACACACACACACACACACACACACACACACACACACACACACACACACACACACACACACACACACACACACACACACACACACACACACACACACACACACACACACACACACACACACACACACACACACACACACACACACACACACACAATCTCTCTCTCGTCTGGTTAAGTTTAAGTTCAGACATAATGTTAAGGGTGTGCCGCTATGATGCTAATTTTGATTTAATTATTCAGCGTTTCATCTGCAGTTCCAGAACTTGTCACACTATAAACCTACACGATGCAATATTTACTAAATATTTTCAAAACGAGTGAGTTGAAAAGTATGGCAGTATGACCTGACCAAATCATCCACCCTCTCCATTTCTAAAACATAATAAATGCGTATTTAAGCGAACTATAGGTCCAAAACAGAGCTGTTCACAGTCATAGCCACTATTCTTCCATATGGGTGGAATTAGACCCCAAAAAACACAAAAAAAAAACAACGTACAAAACAATTTCAAAACATTATATTACTCAATTAAAATAAAATACTGTTTAAAATTATGTGAGCCCAAATTATTGGGCCTAACCCTATTTCATACCGGTTTGAGACACAATTACACTGACCGCATATAGGCCCAAACTGAACCAACAACACACAGTAAAATTATGAGTGTTAATTTAACTCTGAACAGTGAACAAATGGAACCAGATTGACCCATAATTAAGTGCCCATTTGTAGGGTTAGGGTTTTAGGGACCCATAAGGGTCAATTTGTATTCGGATTTAGATTAACACTCCTAAGCATCAATTGAGTTTAGGCCTTTAGATTCTAAAGGTTTGTTTATTCTAAAGTTTAGAATAAACAAACCGGACAACATAAAAGGTCGGGGATGGATGCCCTCCCCCGTTGGCCCCCGACGGTGTCAGTGGGCGGTATGAGCAAACTAATTAAAGGTTAAATGATCATTTGGCCAAAGTGAGAACCTAAGCGGGGTGAGAAAGACTCCCGGTGGGCAACAGGCTTCAGAGTGAGAGAGAGATAGGGAGAGAGGGATTATGAAGCTCTACCAAACGGATAGGATACACCTTTAAGTGCTCAGCAAGTGTCATTCACACGAACGGGTGCTAACAATGTAATCAAAATTCCTCAAACTTTTGTTGTTTCTACATGGGGGGGGGGTAGCTAATCAATCACTGAAGATCGAGCAGTGGAGTGCAGGCCCAGTCAAAAATACCATCGCCAAAACATTTCAATACAAATAGCCTCCTCGGTAGGATAAAAAAAAAAAATCAAATCATGCCTTTCAAATTATTGTAGCATTTACTGCGGTCCTATAGCCCAGTGGTTCTAAAACTTTTTCATGTCAAGGACCCCCAAAATTATGTTTTTTGGCTGCGGACCCCCATCTCAAAAATATTTCAGTGTCTCACAAATATTTTGTGCCAGGGATTTTTCTAAAATAGCAGATCTACAAGCTTGTATATCGGCTATTTTTGAATAGCCAAAGTATAAAATGTGTTTAAAGTGGTTAAAATGATTGTGACGCTATATTAACAAATTTTGCTGGGGACCCCCTGGTACCCGACCAAGGACCCCTGGGGGTCCCCGGACCCCACTTTGAGAACCAATGCTATAGCCGTCAAGTTTGTGGTCACACACGCCTGAATGCACGCGGACCAGTGGGTTCCTGTTCCTGCACGTCTCAAGCATCAGTTTGTTCTGGCTGTGTTTAAAAAGGGATTCAGGCTCCAAGAAGAGGAAGAATTTGTATGAATCCATGCATGGATTAGATATCATAGATCTATCTTGACTAATAGGCCTACAAGATTTGTGCAATTGTGCAAGGTTATGCATTGTACAACAAGACATAGGCTGTAATCATATAAGATTTGTACAATTTCAAATATAAAATTGGTATTTTCAAACAATATTTGTTTCTAATTAATTTGTTTGTTTTCTTTCTTTCTTTCTTTCTTTCTTTCTTTCTTTCTTTCTTTCTTTCTTTCTTTCTTTCTTTCTTTCATAGCCTAGTTTATCAATAGGACGGCTGTAAAATATATAGTTATTTTCCCATAACTCCATGGGAGTTTTGTGTCTCTCACCAAAATGATATCACCTACAAATAATATCAATGTTATCCACGCTAGCTATAAACTGCTAAATAGACATCTTGACGATTATAACAACAGGATAATTTTAAAAGTCGTGAATTTAATGAGGAGGGTAATATGTGGGTTGCATTGCTCTAAATGTCTAAAATGTAGTTTTGATATACATTAAACACATTAAACACATTACTGCATGCTTGGAGATATCACAAGACATTTTAAATGGTGCAAAATACGTAGCCTAAATAGACATTTATAGAGGCTGGAAAACAATTTCCCCTTTATTTTGCATTAAAAGGAAGAAATATAACGTCTTTCGTCTATTAAGAAATGTGCTATAATGAACACAGAATTTCCAAGTTAGTGCATGGCAGAATTATAGGCTACATTAATTTGTATTTTAAGTTGCAAGAATCAATCAAACACAGTAGCTATATAGCCTAAATTCTCTAAAGTGCTAAAGTAAATGTAAAGTTAGTCTCCATCGGCACAGCTGGTAAGTCTTCCAACCCCATGGAGTAAATGTAAGGTCATCTGTTTTAATTGAGTCTTTGAATCATATCATGTGTTTATTTGGGTTATTCCCGGCTCAAAGGCTGTTGTAGCTGCTGCTCGCCAATGATATCCAGACAGCTCCTCATTTGCTGACAATATAGTGACCCCTGCCGAACAGAGGGGTATATGGCAATTTTATCTTTTCGGGTTAGATATAAGGAAACTGTAAGCCTATTATGATTTTTAATAATCACATTTTATCCAACAATATGCACAGATGACAATACAGTATTATAGCCAGGTTCATGTTTTTCCATTTAGGGCCCTATAATATCCTAATCCTCCCTTATCTCCCATATGCCCCAGACAAAATAGCGTTTACATTATAAAATTAATAATAATAGAGTAGCAGTGGTGGAAAAAGTACTCAAATTTTTTACTCAAGTAAAAGTATCAATACTGCAATGTAGAAATACTCCGTAAAAGTCCGGAATTCAAAAATTTACTTCAGTAAAAGTACAAAAGTATTGGTATCAAAATATACTTAAAGTACAAAAGTAAAAGTACTTATTATGTAGAATGTCCCATTTCACAATATTTCAAATGTATTAGGCCTACTTTTACATTTGAAATCTTGTCCAGTATAAGATCTTTAAGTTATATACAATCATATAACAGTTTAAGTTATATACAAATATTTTTTTTGAATAGCAGATCTACAAGCTCACAATGCATGCATCAAGGCATTGTGAGCTTGTAGATCGGCTATTTTCAAAAAGTAGTAAAAGTACTCTGAGATGCCTATTTGCCTCTGAGATGTAGTGGAGTAGAAGTAAAACTCAAAGTATAGAAACATGGAAATGCTCCAGTAAAGTACAAATTCCTCAAATTTGTAATTAAGTACAGTACTTGAGTAAATGTACTCAGTTACTTTACACCATAGCTTTACACCACAGTAGAGTAGACCAAATCATCACGACGCGTCGTCACCACAACCAAAACTGTATTTCCGGGGTAGACAACGCCGGCAACATTAAACTTATTTTTGGAAGAATAGGACACTTAGTTATTGAGTACTAGAAATATTTGTGGACAAACTAGACATAACTAATGTTCTGGACACTTTATTTTATATTATGTAGTAGTCTATACTGTAGAATAGATATCCATATACATTCTGACCCGGAAATAGGCTACTGTTTGTTTACAAACATTCTGATTAGTAAAAACCAATAGGCCTAATAATAATTGAATAAGTTAAATAAACACAGATAGCAAACTAATTGTACAATGTAGCCTAGTTAGATTTAATCAATTTAATGTATTTGTTTTAGAAGTTGAAAAGATGATGAAGTCTCAATATGGGCCTCGTTGTCACGGCAGCATCGTCCGTCATGGGGCTCAGACGTGAGTATGACTATCACTAAAATGTGTTGGGTAATTATTATTATTTTTGATTGATTGAATACTTTATTAGCAGTTTTCAAAAAAGCACATGCAGGAGGAAAGAACAGTTCAATACTAAGAGGATTATACCCAAGAAAGCGCTGTTTCCATTGGGGTCCTGTGTATAGGCCTACTTAATGACAGACAAATACTCAATACTATGCAAAAACATCATATAAACGAGTAAGTAGTCAAGTGTTTCTTATAGGCTACAGCACTGTTTTCAAAAGACTGGGTCGTGACCACATTTTTATGGGTCAGGAGTAAATGTCACTTTATATTTTGTTTCCTACATTTTGTTTTTAATTATTATTTCAAAATACCCCCCCCCCCCCCCCCCCAAAAAATGTAACATTTTTCATGAATTAGGAACTAATTAAATTCAAAGAATTTCATGAATACATAAAAAGAAAAGAAAACAAAATCCTTGAATTAGAAAAGAAAAGATTAAGAAGCAGTGAAAATAGCCGATCTACAAAATCACATTTCTTTTTAGGGTCTTGAGCAAAACATTTTGGGAACCAGTGGGCTACAGCACTGCTAATCACTCTGAAGTAGACTAGACTATTATGACTTTAGTTTAGCTTAATAGGCCTATTAGCCTAGCCTACAACTTAGTCTACTATCTACTCTAATATTACATAGCCTATAAAAGTGTACCTTGTTTTTCTTGAAACAGGGTAAGGCATATAGACAGGCATACAGATACAATTGGTCTTGACTCCTCCAGTCCCTCCAGCCTAGATAGCATGCATGGCATCAGTGATGCTTCAGATGAGTTGTGAGAAGTGATTAGTTTGATTTAATGTTCACAATGTTTAAACACTGTAATTACCACGAAAACAAACGTATTCTCACAAGAAATATACCTGCAATAATCCAAGAATCCAAGAAAGTTCTAAACTATATTGGATATGAAATCTGTAGCCATACATAAAGTGAGACACTTTAGTGTGACCCTCTGGTGCCCTCCAATGGTCAATTCGTAGGCCTCCAAGCAGTAACAAGTTCATTAAGGTTGTAAACAGTCTGCCAACGCCAGTGGTTCTCAAAGTGGGGTCCAGGTCCCACAGGGGTCCTTGAGGGGGTTCCAGGGGATCCCCAGCTAAATTAGTTGATATAAGATCAAAATGAGTTCAACCACTATTTCAAATTGCCTATTTGAAAATAGCAGATCTACAAGCCCACAACTCGTCTCGATGTGATGCATTGTAATCTGCTATTAAAACAGGCCCGGACCGCTAATGTAGCCTGACAGCGCATCGGGGGTTTGAGTCCCGATCCCGACAATCTTTGCTGCATGAGCTTTGTGTATCTGCTATTTTTCACTTCTTATTGAAAAAGGCTGTATCTCGGCTCCTAAGCACTTTTTTTTTTACAATGTATTTTTGGCCTTGGCACAGGGGTGATAAAGCCAGAAATAAGTTTGGCACTCAATGAGTTTAATACAAAACAAAATTAAAACTTTGAAATCTTGTCACAATAGGTAGGTTTCTGAACTGTCCACAGCCCTCCTCTGAGACACAGACATAGTAGACAAAAATGGTACCATATCATGAGTAGGCTATTAATTAGTGAGGACCAATTACATGAAGATTAAAAGAAAATTGGTGAAGTGGTCCTTTAATGATGAGACCGATTGATGGTTTTCACAACCTTTACTCTGAACCGCTTAGGATTGATTTGTGTTTATTTGACATGGATATCACAATCACATTGGACAGACCAGGCACATTGCTTATCCTTTTCATACAAATGACTTATTTTTCAACCAACCACAATCTCTTGGGGTATGGGGTTATATGTTCCTGACCCCCCCCCCCCCCCCCACACACACACACACACACACACACACACACACACACACACACACACACACACACACACACACACACACACACACACACACACACACACACGAAAAAGTGGACTACAATTAAAGCAAATAGGCAGCCTACACTCCTATTTTTTAGCCAAAGTGTTTACGAAATGTCCAATCATACGATCTCTGTGACCAAAACGGCATCAACGTGAATTGTTAGCCTATTCTGACCCGTTCAAATAAACGTAATGCAACCTTTTGTTTCTTTCACAAAATGGCCAGATAGAAAGGACATATTCATCAAATGTTAGATATCAAAATGATTAGGCTAAATAGCACCCTCTATTGAAGCTGTAAGCACTGTGACAACCAAACCCGGACTCCACCTACCATGCTACATCATGGTCACAGTGAAGTCTGTTTAAGATTGGGATAATGTTAATTTAATGATGTTGATTTTACTAAATCACTCAAATGCATTTTAACCTCTTATAAAATTGTCTATATATCATTGCCTTTGTGTCAGTAAAGTGCTATGTTTTGTGTTAGAGATAGTGTTCTGATCTGTTGAAACAGAGACAGTAGTAATATTTGTTCAGCATACAATTGGATCTTACGCTCATGCATTACGTAGCCTATAGTGGTTTTGTAGTAGCTTATAGTAGTAGTGGTAACAGTGGTGGAAAGTAACTAAATACATTACTCAGTAGCCTACTTAAGTAATTTTTTTAGGTACTTTTACTTTACTTGAGTATTTCAATTTTTTTATACGTTTTACTCCAGTTACTTAGAAATGTTTGATTATTGATATACAAAGCGTACATTGACTGATACATTATAATGTATTATTACACGGCTTGGTTGAATGCTTGATTCCAATTAGTCAATCGCTGAATTCAGCTGTGTGTTATTTCGGGATAATGACCGATGGGCTCAATTACAGACCGCTGGCTAATCAAAGACTCAGAGCACCTGCTCATATCAACCTGCAGCTTGATTTTATGCTGTATCCAACATGGCAGCCATGTGAATGTTTTTGAAAACATTTGAAGCGAGAAATAGACAATGCAGTAACCAAAAATGTATTCTATTCGATCCACTACACTTCCTTGTTTTCCGAGGCGACCGTGTCCACCCAGCGCAACACTTATGGAATACTTTCATTGCCGTAAGCAAGGAAATACTTCGTTTTGTTGTTACTTTTGGGTCTATTTATTTATTTATTTATTTATTTATTAAGTAGTGTAATAAGCGTGATTACATAATCACTCTGTCGGGATTTATTTTTCAATAATGACCAGCTACCCGCACATTATCCCTTGCTTATTATAAGTTAAGCTAGCCACAATGGAAACCTGGGCCTTTTAGCATAACCTTTGACCGTACTACCTGTACTGTTAACAAACCTGCTAATAAAGTATTCAATCAATCAATCAAACCTAGCAGCATAAAGTAGATATAGCATTCAAGTGCATGAACACATTAATGCATTGTTATAGACCAATAATGTTTGTACTTTTAGTAAAGTAAAATGCAGGACTTGTTGTATTGCAAGGTATTTTATTTAGGCTAAGTAAAAAACCTGCATAGGCCCTGTAGAAACTCAGATATATGTCGCTGTCAGGTGTAAACCTTGTTTGTGCAAAACTGTTATTTTTCAGGCAATCTGGGAACCCATTCGGTAAAAAAAAAGGGAAAAAAGATTATGGCCCCTATTTTTGCCACTGCTATACCCGCACCCGCGACCCACTAGCCGTGCTTTTCTGCCCATTACCCATGAAATATAGATAAGGGAGCTGGCACTGTCCCTAAACGCTATTTTGCGGCCGCTATACCAGCTATTCATTATGCCGACTCCATTATTTGCGCCTGGAGGTGTGGCCGTTGGCTGTTGTTGCATTATCCCCAAAATTGCTATTTTGACCACACACGTTTGGGACAGCGCATAGTGGAAACCTAAAACCACCATGCAATGTCAACTTGGTTTGGTAGGGCGCGCCTGCAATGGACAGACGGCCAAGGCGCACAGTGGCACAACAGTCGAGGTCTCCCTCTCTCCTCATTCTCAACAAATCTCTGTGATTATAATTTTCCTATAATCAGCAGAACTGAGAGTGTCAATTCCTTGTGTCAATTGTGTTATATAAGATGATAGTCTATTCAAAGAAGACAATTTGTGCGTCGCGCAATGCAATGCTCTCCAAATTACGCAGCTCAGTTTTATTCAGTAGGTGATACGTATGTCTATCAAATGTGGTTTTATTGAAAGGCAATCAAAGGCTAGAGCTTAGAAACTAAACGTCAGGTGTATGTTTTCCAATGTTAACTCCCCACGGTGCGGCTGAAGAGCTGTGTTGGCAGAATTTGCGAGAGGAATAAGCAACCAGGACTATAAAAACAAGCCCAAAAGAAGCGACTCTAATAGGCCACATGAGCACTTCAAACCTATATATGTCGGCCATTAAACAATGTGCATATTTATATATGTTGGCTATTTGAAAATAGCCGATCTACAAGCTCACAACCGTTCTACCATTATTTACAAGCAACTTTACAGAACAAGCCCAATGTGGCTTATAATAAGCAGACCTTGCAACACCGCAGAAGGAGAGCGTAAGATTGCATTTGGGATAATTGCTTGCGCAGTCTTTTCTTAAAGGCAATGGTTTTATTATTGTAACGCCCAAACCACACCTATGCATAATGTAACGGGTAGTGCAGGTGTTTTGCGGGTAAGGCAGGTGTCCCAAAATAGCAACCTTTGCAGGGGAACGCCCCTTGCGCAGTCCTAAATCCCAAATGAGTGCGTTTAGCCAGTCTGGCCCTTTCATAGGGCCCTATATTTTTTTCATTTGTTTTTGCCTGGCACCACCTCCTTTTTTGTGTAGAAACAGGAACTCGGTTTGGCTCCTCCCCTTTCTTTGTCCACTTCCTCCCCAATGCTTCTGTGTTTATTCCTACTAACAACAATACTGTTTAATGTTTAGGGCAGTGGTGCTGACAGATTCTTGAGAGATAACTTTTCAGGAAATGTAAAAAAAGAGCCTGTGTTCCAATGGATCCAATGTAGTTATTACACTTCTCATTGAAAAGTGTTAACAAGAGCTTGTGAGTGAAAACTGAAAAGTAAGTAAAAAGTTGTAAAACATTTTCATTGGTTCAATATTTATATAAGCACACACTAACCACTTTCACTTAATAAAAAAAGAAAGAGAAATAGCAGATCTACAAGCTCACAATGTGTCGCATTAGCCCACGTTGTTGTGAGCTTGTAGATGTTGCATTTTTGCTACTTTTGTGTGACACTGAAGTATAAGGGCATTCATTTAAAAAGTTGAAATGTGGAGATACAAGGTTTCTGCCCAGCAACGATATCTAGCTTCTAACTTCTAGCATGGTCTCCTCTGCAAGACAGTTTACACATTTTCATCCTAAACTGGAACGATAACGCCATCTACAGTCATGTTGACGCACATGCAACATAAATCAATAGGGTATATAAACTGAAAATGAATTAAGCAATGCCTCGGGCTCGGACATAGTTCCAAAGAGAATACAAACTCACAATCACCTTTCAAAAATGTAATTAGTAAAAGTTTTAGTAGTGTCGTAGAGGTTTATAGTTTCCCCAATTCAAAGTGGTCCTGTCTGGATTGGATGTGAATTTTCTGCGGGCATCTCCACTTCACTCAGTCATCAACAGTGTTTATATTAAGCGCTTAATTAAACACAGAAGAATTCCAAAATACTCAACACACACGGAACTTCAAACCCAAAGAGCATATTTGTATCGGTTCTCAAATAAATATCTGCCAATCATCCATCTGCAAAACATTTATCTAGTGTAGAGTGCGCCGACCGTTACTGGTTTGTAGATGAAGATTGTCTGGCTGGGAAATCTGTTTTCAAGGCCATGGAGGACAGAATATTCTAACAGAATATAGCCTACTGACGGTTTTATTACATACGCATACGCAATGGGCCCATCATGCCTGGAATCAGTGGAATGTATCCCCCCTGTGAGGTGAGACTGGAGAAGGCATATGGTCCCATGGGAAGTTGTTTTATTAAAACATTTTATGTGAAAAACACTCTCCTGTAAAATACCCAACATGAGGCCTATACGTACATTTTGAGAGAATATGGCATCATTGTACAAGTCAAATAAAGAGACCCTTATTGTGTGCTCCAATCTGATTAAGACTTTTATACTATGTCTAATAACTATTTTAGATCGCCACAAAGTTACATTATTGGCAGAGAAGACAGTGGAATGTTGTGGATGCCATGCACGGATAATATTCATTTCATATATGATATAATATTAAAAGGAATCCCAAAATTGTCCCATAATTGTTTTTATTTATGCTTATAGGCTAGCTCTAAGCCAGTGGTTCTCAACCTTTTCAGGCCGTGACCCCCCAAAATAATAATATTTGAACTGGGGACCCCCCACCCTGACAGCACTTGGAATGTAGGAGTTGAGGCTTTCATTCAATTATGTTTGACTCTGTTCCACAGCTAAATGTTGTGAAAATAGCAGATCTACAAGCTGTGTCGATTGGCTATTTTTACAATTCTTGCCTCTTTCTTATATTATTTGACAATTTGGCCATGTTTGACCACTTTTTATAGCATGATGTAGTTTGTTGATTACTTTTGATGAAGTAATGGTATTTCTTTCTCTTTTTTTTGTGTTTTAAAATGGTTTTAAAAGTCCTTAAATTGTCACTTCGCTGTCATCTGACTGGGGACCCTCACAGGTTGAGAACCACTGCTCTAAGCAACATTTAGCAAAAATGATTAGCCTGGTAGGACATTTAGTGTTAAACGGGTGACGGGATAGAAGGCACCCATTATGAGCTCTCTGCAATTCTCTGCCCACCTTTAAGCAAATGCAACTCAATAACACTGAGTTGGCCGAAGTAGACTTCGCACTGCTCAGCACGGCTAAAGGCTCGCTCAATTCTGGGGTGCCTCATGGGGCTCAAGTGAACTTCTGAGGCATCCATCTATTATGAGTTTGGAGTGAAAATGGCACTTACTATACCTAAATGATGTGACACTGGATCTCCATCATGTCAAACATGCATTGGTCAGATTTTGCCCCAACTCGTCACTATAGTACAACATGTTGAAATGTGTCCTGTCCATGTTTTTATTGACAAAAATGCATAATAATTTTGGTACATATCTGTCAAAATGATAAAACACAAAAAAGCTTGAAAGCTTGTTGTCCTTTGATCTTCACATTACATATAAGATGTAGGTATTGCATGGCGTCAGGCTGTGTTGAGAGTAGTATTACTTAAAGTGGAGGTAGAGTTGTCCAAATAATAAAAATAGCATTGTTTTGTGTTTGTTCGACCATTTCCACCACTAGTTCGATCAGCTGGGTCTTCATACAATAGGGGAAGAGTTAAATGTTCTAGGCTATGTCATTGCTCGTTTAACATTTTTAATGCATTTGGAATAAAGCTGATTTGTCATCTTTTTTATTCTCATTTTGTATAAAATAGAGAATATATTTTTGACCATTTTACTTGGAAGTTCTGCCCTTTTAATTATAGCTGGGGCTAAAAGAGGATCTCCACAATGGTCGGTGTAGGCTCCTATGTGGAAAAAAGAAAGACAGAAAAAGCTTGTATAAACTGTTGCTGTTTAAGATGAAAGGGCTTCATAGGCTAATGGATTTGCTGTCTGTGCTAATAGCTGTTACAGTGTTGGCCCTAATTATTCTAACCTGCTAAAGACATGCTAAAGGACTTAAATGATGACAGTGGAAAAGAGACTAAATGTAGCTATGCTTTGCTGCTGCAGTTCTCCAGTTGTTGATAGGTAATCTATAATCTCATTGTAATTAATATACAGGTAAAATAGGTGCATTTGAGAAATATCTGTAATATGCTACACAATTGCTACGATTGGGTTGATATGTAAAAAACTAAACAAAACAATCATGAAATTGAGAATAGAAGAAACCATTTTTGGTGAGAATGTGTCAATTCATGATAAACCGGCACGTGCACCAGCAACTAAAGCGTTGAGCATATTCTCACTCTCATGTCAGTGATATCAAGGTAACCAGGTAAAACCAAGAAGTCCTATGGTATATAGGCTACTGTAGGCCTGTTGGCTACATGCATGATGAGTTGGTCATGTCCTCAGACAGAGGTCAGTGTTCTCTAGGTTAGTTAGCCCATTTCACTGTCTATCATGACATGCGGAAGTAATCAAGGGAGATATTAGTCTGTTTGGATTAGAAATATTTTAGAAAAGCACAGTTTGTGCTGTTAGACAAATACAATTCAAATTTGTTTGAGGTTATTCAACAACATATTAATTTTTGCACATTTATTTGCACATAAAATATGTAGCCTAACCCTAATGCTTATCAAGTGCAATATAGCTAAATTGAATATTGACAACATATTCAAGGGCTATACTTAAATAAAAGTACTAAAGTAGTATCCTATACAACACAATACAACTCAAAACAATATACAGCACAGCACAATACAACATATAGCACAACACATGACATGGCTAATGTAATTAATGTATAGCAAAATAACTTAACAGCCAGTCACATAGCACAATATAGGACTAACAAAACAATAATCAAATAGATGGCATCACATAACACAACAGCAATATGAAAAAACTTCTATTTTTTGTTAGGTGTATTCAGGTAATTTATGACAATAATGCGTTCTGAATTATTGTGCACTTGTGTTTGTGTGCATTTGTATGAAATAGAGAACCACAGCCTACTTCCTCAAACTAGATTATCCGAGCTCTATTATGTATGAAAAGAAAGGAAAATGCACAAAAAAATAAATGAACGCCTAACTAAAGGTAGGGTCATTGAGATTTATTTTTCTCAGCCAGTTGCACATATGAAACACTAGATGGCGCTATACTCTACTGTATCAATGGCCTTAGCACTCACAAATGCTGTGACACACATGCGCAAACAAAAATCACAGCCGCAATCTTTGAAATTAAATTGCATCAAAGAATCCGGGGAGGATTTAGCAGTCTAGTGAAGGATTTAATCATTTCCATTATTTTCAGATATGAAACATTAAAATCACATTTGCTTGGTGACATGATAGCCTCTTCATCGTGGCAGCAGGCTACAGTATAGCACTATTCTATTGTTCTCAGACCAGCAGTTTTCACTCACTGATTTAGGAACCATAGCCACAACTCAAATGGGTCATTTTTTTTTCCTGGCAACCCCTACCGTGTATGAATGGGTAGGGCTATAGCCTACATGTGGTGCTATACCTTTTTCAATTTGCCACAATGTAAGGTATACCCTAGATAATACTGCAAACAAGTTGCTCGTCCAGTCTTCACTATAACCTTTGAAACCTAACCATCAGTCTCATTTTTTATGTGACGTTTTCGAAACAGGGGGGTCCCATCCCATGCAAGAAAGTGGAAATGTTTGAAAACCTGTCATGTGTAGGCTATACAGTAAAATCCAAGGTGTTAATTTGGCGCACTTTCTAGTACACTCTGGATTTAACATTCAGAGATACATGAACACTGTAGATTTTACTGTGTTGAAACAATCCCTTAATTTGAGGCTAAACATAGGCCTATATTATCTCGATTTTCGACGGAGTGCATTACAGCAAAACTCTGTGATGACGTAGGTTAGATTTCACATGATATTTCCTATTGCTATCTTATGAGAAGTCTATATCATGCTGCATTGGATGTTGGATTCATTACCCAGTGGTTCTCAACCTGGGGGGCACATGATTTTGGGGGTCCCCAGATGACAGTAAGTGACAATTTACGGTAGGCTTATACCTAAAAATAAAATAATTGAAAAAATACCCAAAACTTGTCAGACATTGGCCAAATTGTCAAATAATATAAGAAAATTTGAAAATAGACAGCCTTGTATTGCGAGCTTGTAGATCGGCTATTTTCACAATATTTGTCTGTGGAACCGAGAAATGTAATGCCTGCAATTCCAAGTGCTTCTCAAGGTGGTGGGTCCCCAGTTCAAATATGATTATTTTTCGGGGGTCGCGCCCTGAAAAGGTTGAGAACCACTGTCATCATTTACCAATAGAAAAGAACATCGAAGCACCATGAATGCAACGGCTGATCTGCTTTGTGTTTGTGTGACGGGGCAGCAGCTCTCAGTTCTGTTTACTGCGCTCTAAAAATACCATGTTGTTGGATTTCCATAAATGCGCTGCTCTCGGCTCATTTGTTTATATGACTCCTTCAAATGTTGGCAACCCCTGATGTCCACATATCCCAGAGAGGAGCTGCAAAACACGCAACACGCTTTCAGCTATTCAGGCTGGATGGTGATAGAACAGTGGTGACTGCATGGTGATGTTTTATATTAGCTGAATTCTTGGATATAGAGATGGTACATGCACGTTATTATCTGACTTTCAAAAGAAACTCGTCCTTCGAGTCTCCTACTCTTGTAGAATAGGCTGCATGTGTCATGGACTCGAGGCTCCAATAAAGCGCCACACCTCGTAAATTAATACAATCAACCAGTAAATCTCAGCATAAAGAAACATTGTATTAACTATATCATAACAACAATATCATTTACAAATATATTAACAGGTGATATAGGTTTTCCCACTTTAAAACCTATGTGCTCATGTACCTCTAGTGTTATGGACCTGCACAGGTGCATGTAAACGTTGTGTGTGATAGACAAATGCAAGTTATTTTTGCATTGAGTTATATTTAAGATATTGTTGATAATGTTTCTTTATTGTATTGTTTTGTGACTATAGGCCATTGTTATTTTTAAGAACTGTACTGAATTGTGAAACTGTAGGGTAAGATAAATTACAAGAATGCATTTTAAAATGGAAACATCTCACTAAGAATATAATTATCAATAGTATATATTTTAATGATGTCCTAGATAATTTCTAAACGGATAGAAATGCGTAGACATGGAGCAGGCTGTTTATATAGCCTAAAATATATCAGCTTTATTGAAACTTTTTACAAGACAAAACTGAGCAAATGTCAAAGATTATACAATAAGTGCAAGGTTTGTTGCAGTTCATGTTAGCCTAAAGCAATGTGTGTAGTTACTCTAATACAATAGAAAATAGCTATGCAGAATATATTTGTTTGCACGTGTTATAACAGCAAACACATTAAAGTCGTGTTTTTTAAAACTCCTTTTGAAGAAGAAAACGCTTGTCAGAGATCATTTTTTTAGACGAAGAAGTGGTTCCATAGGCCTTTGAGTTTGGTATTTCTTCATTCAGTTCCTTCAATCGCCACTGATGGCTATTTGACTGGGGCCAACAGTCTGAAAACTAAAACCATATTACATCCTGTTATGAGTGCTCCATAAACTGGCCTATTGTTTGTTCTCGTCAATAACGTGAGGGCCATGCCATTACATTTTTTTTACCGTCGACTTCATTTTATTCTCTCTCTGGCATGAGACTCTCTCTCTCCCCGTGTCCACATTCAATCCTCCATGCAGCGTGCACGGTTGACGTTTGGCCGGCCATGCATGCTCACATCACACAGGGTTTGATGTCCTGACAGACACTCTGGTGATGGTGATGGTGATGATGGTGATAGTAAGATCCACTGGTCGAGGGGTGGAATGACGAGATGCCGTTAAAGTTCAGCACGAAATCTTTCCTGTCGCAATGGCTCTGATAACGTGGAATTCCTGCAGAGAAGGGAAATACATTTTTTGATTGATTGACTGAGTACTTTATTAACAGTTTGCAAATAGTACAGTAGTAGCCTACGATTATACAATTGTGCTAAAAGGATAACACAATAAGCCATAAGGGCTTGTTTCCATTGTGGTCCTGTGTATTCAATTGATTGATTGATTGATTGATTGAATACTTAATAAACAGTTTGTAAAAAAGCACAGAAAGTACAGTTAAATACAATGCTAAACGGATTGAACCCATGAAAGCACTATGGCTTGTTTCCGTTGGGATTGGGGTC
Source organism: Gymnoscopelus braueri (assembly GCF_963280865.1). Classification (NCBI taxonomy): domain Eukaryota; kingdom Metazoa; phylum Chordata; class Actinopteri; order Myctophiformes; family Myctophidae; genus Gymnoscopelus; species Gymnoscopelus braueri. Next base: position 29,691,804 of record NC_137607.1, read on the forward strand.
CTGTGTATTCAATTAGAAAATTCATCGAGAGACGGTTATATAGCCTATTGTCGTTTACTCAAGTCAGAATTCGGTGTGTGGGAATTAAATATAGGGTCTATGACGTAGGTTATTTATTATAATTGCCATAATCGTTTATTATTTAATGTTGCAACCGGCGACTGCAGTATAATGGTTATATTACGTTTAGGCCTAATCTTTCAGATGCCAGTGGCCTAACCTTTAGATTTTGACACTTACAATGGAATTAGGTTTGTAATTTTGTATGTATTGCCTCTCCATGCAGCTCTCATTCAATTCATTTTTGTGTAGGCCTATAGTTCGTGGTTCACTTTAGGGCACTAATTTAGATTTAAAAAATGATCAAAATCATCCAAATGATAGCTTGTCATCTTATATCAATCCATTTAGCAGATTTTCATTTTCCATAAATCAACAAGCAATTAGCCTTTTTCTTTTTTTTTAAAGATAGGCCTACAACTTCCTTCAGTGCGCTGTGTTGACGCAGTTGTTTTGCGTGCGTGTGAGTGTGTCCCAACTTTAAAAAGAAATGGGCACTTTCCCCCAATGTTAACACAGGCCCAGCACTACATGTTTGACGCATTAAAAAACAAGTATAGAATGATAAGTGAATCATGATACATTATTATCTTATCACATACATTGAGTAGGAGTCATTTGTCTCCGTTCGTATTCCAGAAACAGAGAAATATATATATATATATATATAGGTGATAGACCTACTACTCAAAGCTTCATCAAGGTCATAAGGACTCCAGATGTGACGGCTGCACGCGCAGCGCAGGGTGTTTTTCACAGGAATACAGCAGGCTTTATCCTCCAGAGTCCTAACATATGACTCGCGTCCGTTTTCAGAGACAACAAAAGTCTTGAGTGACAGCGGTTATTGGGCACACGGTTGCCCCCATAAGTTAACGGTCAGCCGTCTGAATATAATAAGACGGTATAAAGTTTAACAAGGCCTTCCGTATCTTGTAGATGTGTTGGTGGTTTAAAATGTTCTCCGGTGTGGTCCATGCCGCAGCTTTTGTTTAGTTAACCTCCAAAGACCCTTTGGCTCCACGATGGGTTATATGGCTTCGAGAAATCCCTAGACTTTAGTAAAGCCAGAGTGAATTATGTTAAACAAAACGTGAATGAACTGGGGACACGAATTAAGCTTATAGCTGTGTCATTCTCGTTTTCTAACTTTACTAATAGGCCTCATTGGGCAGTGTCTATATGCAGGCTAAATTCCCAGGATTTGTCCTCTTATCTCTTTTGGCACGTTTCTGATGCAATAGGGCAGGCTATTGGCTGCTTATGTAGACTAAATATTTATTAGACATAAACAGTTTATTAAGGTTGGAATATATTTTATCACTTGAGCTCAAATTGCATGGGTCCACATAGACCTATATTTTTATGTCGCCATTTATTCACTGAATTGAATTAGACCAAACCAAATTATTATTGAAATATTTAGCCTTGTGTTATGTGATGTTCAACACAAATTTGAACAACAAAACAAAATGTTGGTGCCGTATCCTGTACATCCAATTTTCATCATTAGCAAATAAATATATACTATAAATACTATACAGTATATATATTTCTATGTATCCTAGCTATAGATGTTGTAGGCTACGTTTCTGGAATTCGACAATTACAAAGAGGAATTCGTCGAGTGTTATTGATTTTTTAGTCAATAAATCGTGTGACGGCCTATAAAAACGTTACGGCCTATGGGAAATAAAAGCACTGCATGAAAAACTGGTTTTATATGGCCTGTCTGAGGCTGAGCCACACATCCATAGGCCTCTTTGATTACAAAACATTACGATATAGCAGAGGATATTATTGCGATTCCTTCCGCCGCGTATGCATGGCTAATCTCCAGGTGACTTTACAAACATGGTGCTTGAAACTGCTTACCAGATATGTCAGTGTTATGAGTGTCTCTGGCGTTCTGGTGAAGATAGCTCTGCTCCGCCAGGGAATAATGTGACATGCCCGAGTGTAAACCAGAGGATGCGGGGCTACTGGAGGCTAAGGGCTGCTGCTTGATGTAAGGAGACCCGCCCGAGGACGCCCAGTGCGCGGCGGAGCTGCTGGCATACGGCGAATGGCCGTCCAGCGCGCTGGCCATGGCCGGAGAGGATGGGACGGGGCTGCTACTACTGTCCTGTCCATATTCTCCGTTGGACGGCACAGGGCAGCTCGCCATGTACGTGGACCCGGGGCTCGGGGACATGTGTGGGACGTGGTGGCCGCCGCTCAGCCCGTCGTAGCCCCCGGCCATCGAGTTGCTCATCATGTCCAAGTTGTAGCCGTTGCCGTGACAGGCGAGAGATGCAGAGGGCGCCTGGAAATCGAAGCTCTGTGGTAGAATTGAGGTGCCAAATCCTATGCCGTTCATCATCCGATACATGGGCTTCAAAGCTTGACACTTTCTCCTAAACCCTCTGGGTCTGCGACGGAACGAGCCCTCTTCGAACATGAACTCGCTCGCTGGATCAATGGTCCAGTAGTGGCCTTTCCCCGGCCTGCCCAGTCCTTTGGGCAACTTGATGAAGCACTCATTAAGCGACAGGTTATGCCGAACAGAGTTTTTCCAACCCTGGTACGATCCCCTGAAGAACGGGAACCGAGCCTGGAGGAACTGATAGATCTCACTCAGCGTCAGGCGCTTGGTGGGAGAGCTCTGTATTGCCATAACGATCAGGGCTATGTAGGAATAAGGTGGTTTCTCTGGTCTCCTTAGACCAGAGCTCGCCTTCTTTCCCTTGACGGCGGCTGATGAGCTCTCCGAAGCGGCTTGCGGGCTCATCATGGCGGGGTGAAGGACGCCGGACACCGGGCTGGATCTCAGAGGAGGCGGAGGGTCCAGCTGCTGCTGAGAGGTCTCGGTCGTCATGTCAGCTCTGACGCACACCCCGGCGTAGCTAAGCAATGACGTGAGGAGAAAGAGAGGGGGAGAAAGATAGAGGGTATATGGACTCGAGGTATATGGCCAAAGACCCTAGAATCTATACAATCCGATGGGGAATGTCCTTCAATCTCCTGTAGAGAAAAAAATGGATGAATCGTGCTAAGCTGTGTATTCTCCCGTTACGCAGAGGATGCACGGCGACCACGCACTGTCAGAGAAAAGAAGAAGAAAGTGCGGGGGAGCTGGTTATCCAGAGTGCAGAGCTTTCGAACCGAGCCGCGTCACAGTGTCACAGTGGTGCTGGGAGCTGCTCTGGGGCGCGCCGGGTGGCCATCGTCTGCCTTAATCTCTAAAGTGAAGGAAACGCGAAAACCCCTCGTCTTAGTGCGCGTTGCAGTGCAGCCAAACAAAGTTCGACCACCTATCATTTCATAAATCTTTCTTTCCTTCGCAGGACCCCCTCCCCATCCGCACTCGGCAAATCTCCCTGAAATCAGTGACGACAAGAGGCCCCCCCCCTCTTTACCCCGCTGCCAAATCTGGCCCATGTCCAGTCGTCGTCCGGGCAGGCGGCGCTGCAGCAAAGTTAAAGCCCCTCCATTCCCTCCTCTCATTTTTCTCCCTCCCTCCCTCCGACATCCTCCTCTGCACAGTTCAGGACTACACGCAATTAAGCCATCGATCAAACCTCCTTCAGACATTCCAATCAACAGCGCCACACGCCACGCGCTCATAAGGTAAAAAACGAGGTTTTCCCCGCTCTTGATTTCAGAGTGTGCTGCTCGCTGCACAACGGAAACATTTCCCTGACGTGAAATGCACTGGACAGGCTGCAGGACTTGCACTGATTGTTCAGGCAAAACTATTGAAAACCTGCCACGGCCACCCTGTTATTAGGCCAAACTGGTGTTTTTAAAAAAAATAGTATTTGCGTAGATAGCCTGTGTTTGCAACACAATAAGGGAATGCTTTGCAATAGGCTACATCTCAGAGAACGTTATATTATTTTGCTCACAATTTCCTCCAAAATCTCTTTCCAGAGGATAACAAAAACAAACTGTCGCGCTGCTGGGCTGCATGGGGGAACGCGAGTGTGAGAGATGGAGAGGTGGTGGTCTTTAGCCCGAGTGCATGCGTGTGTAAGCGGGGGGTTGCTCTGAGTAAATGACTTTGACATGAGTGGAAGCAGGCTTTTTCCATCAAGCGCGGCCCTGGATACCACACACAGTGCGCCAGTGTCAGCTTACCGCCTCGGGCTCGAGTTGGTCCCATGGGCCCCACGTTCATTAGGGAGAGAAAACCGAAATTAGGCGAGCGGGCGTCGACAGTTTCCTCCCCTATGGAGACATCACACTCTGATTTGTCGAACATGAAGGAATTATATAGCCCATAAAGGTAGCCTAATATCAACATCGGCGGTGGAGAGGAGAGCATCAACCCCGGTCATTGCGGGCTTGCGTTGCAAAAGGCACCAACTTGTTTACTGTCGCGCTAGACCGAGGCTTCGTAAACCCAAAGAGAGTTTGGTTTGAGTTGGTTTATAAATACCGCAGTTCTTCTTGTGGCAGGTCAGATTTGGTTAGACAGCATTTCATTTGAAAGAAAGGCCCGTTTCCTCCAGTCATCGCATGTTTTGCTTCCCACGGGCCTTGCACGACGCGGTTTTACTTGAGTTGAGCCAATATACAATATCGGGCAACAAACACACAGCGCACATCAGATAATTAAACCCATACTTATTTTATTTTCTCTGCACGCGCGTGCATGCACGCCAGTGTACGCCGACACAGCCTTTTTTAAAGGGTTCATCCCCAAAATGACTTATTTTCTATCGATTAATCACCCCATGGAGCATTGATTCCATGGAGATTTTTTTGGTTTTTTCCCGCATTCCTAAAATGTATTCACAAATTGTTGGCTCAGGAATGTGACAAAAACTAAAAAATAAGTCATTTTTCGGTGAACTACTCCTTTAAGTTTAGATATAGCACGGAGGTTTTTTTTGTTTGAACAATGACCATCAACAATAACCTTTGCACTTCACAACAAAGGATGTGCGGATAAAATCATTTTTCCACCATGACACAGAACAGAAGCTTGGAGGACCTGAAGGCCCCAGAATTTCCTGCGACATCAAAACTTATGACCCCCGCCGTGATCAGGATGCCTCGGCGGGTAAAAGGAAACTTTGTTCTGCGTGAGAGCACTTTGAAGCCCGTCCGCTGCTTTCAAGCACCCTGTCTGTCCACCCCGGCCCTATATACGAGCTCTTAATTTAGCCTTAATCATGAGGTAGTATTAGCCCGTAGACAACATAAATAGAATTTTGTTTATCTCCATGTTCAGGTTTGGCTGATGTTGACACCACTCCCCCATACATATTAATTATCCTACTCTTGAGTAAAATTCCATGTCTATGTGACTGCTTTATGGCTTTATGTGAGCCCTCTTTAAGACCAATTTTCAATGCATAAAATTGTGCTATGTTTTACATGTATTTATTAATTATTTACATTATAGGTTGACTGAATAATTAGGGCCTAAATATGTCAACATTATTATCATAATATTACACTTACAATTAAGTCGTAATAAAATAAATTTGAATTGAAAGAGGAAAACACATTTGATAGGGGTTATCAACAAACAATAAATGATGTTATAGATGGTGTCAATAAATTACGAGTAGCCTTAGACTATGGCAATTATTAGGCTACAGGGCAAGGACAAATACCCCCAAATACAAATACACCCATTGTATATTTGTTTGTAGTTGGAAAATATGATAAACAAATACAGAGTTCAGATCCTTGCAATTTCTCGTGGCTCCTCAATTTGTCTTTCTTCTTTCTCCGCCAGGCAGCGCTTCCTGTCCGGCTCTGCCCGGGGCTTTGAGGGCTCTCTGCTCCGGTACATGGGGGTCAGGCACGGTTCAGTTGGCTGCTGGGGTGACGGACTGTTTGGACTTCCTAACATTGTGCCTGCAGAAAGTTTTGTTTCAAAACAGTGGACCTTATTCACAGCTGTTCATTCTCGGAGTGGGTCGAGACTCGAGTATTTGGCTGATGGCATCCTATGGATGTGTAGTTTAACGCAGTGGTTCTCAACCTGTGGGTCGGGATGATGGGGGGGGGGGTTCAGGTGACAGTGAAGTGAAAATGTAAGGACTTTTAAGACTTTTTAAATTACTTTTTTTTACATTTTTAATACCTCAATCGCGACCAGAAAAGGTTCAGAACCACTGATTTAAGTATAGCACGGGCCATCACAGCTATAAATGGAGAGATGGAGCCATGTAAAAATGGGAAGACATGAATATTAACATAGAAGAACTACAGTCAGCTGAGTTGACTAATAACCTGAAGAACGCAGGTGTGCTGTTCCGGCGTTTCACCTGCAGGTTGCAGCATTGTTCCTGAAAAGGATCAGGCATGGCTCACCTGGCCGATGTTCACCTGTCTGTCACACTACAACTCTACAAGGCGTGCTTTGAACATAGACTACAGCTAGGTGTCAGTTTTGAGTCACTCACAGCTGTTGTAGAGATATTGAGAACAATTTGAGAGATTTGTATAATATAGGCACCGAAAATGCCTCATGTTCCAATCCTGACAAATCACCTTATTCATAATGCGTGCATTGTATTGCCAGAGACCACAAGTCCCGTGCCATATGCACATTTAATGGTCATAACTTGACAGGGACTGCAAGGCCTTTGTCATTTAAAATACCAATAAAGTAACATTTTGTCATATGGCCACTATAAGTAAAATGTTGAGGTAGGCTACTTTTTACTTAACTTGAGTATTTAACATTTTTGATACTTTATAGACGCTCTATATCAGAATCAAATATGGTATAAAAAGTAATTTAAAAAAGAGTAGAATATAGAATAATATAACTTTTTACTCCATTAAAATTATTTAAAGATGTGACTTAGTGACTGCTATTCTAGATTTACAAAACATACATTAACTGATACATTATGTATTATATAGGAGGATATGCTGCACATGAGGTAATTAAAATTCAGCCCTACCTTTAACAGCTGGAACATCAATTAACCCATGCATTTTGCTACTAATTACAATGCAATAATATGATTGTGAAATGGACCATTCTGCATAAAGAATACGTTTGGAACTGTGAGTGAGTATAATTTGATGACAATATTGTGTACTTTTATTCAAGTAAATGTTTGAATATACATGGACTTTTTTTTTGATTGATTGATTGCATACTTTATTAAAAATATTATTAACAACAGATACAGTCAGGTTATGCTAAAACGATAACACAAAAAGGCCCAGCAGGGGCTTGTTTCCATTGTGGTCGTATTGAACTCAATTCACCAGTAATGCATATAATACTACAATACAATACAAAACATCATAAGGTAAAATCATAAGGTATATTTACAGAGAAAGGAGTGGTTGGGGGCAGAGGATTCCAGGTACAAGCAGTTGTACAAGCAAATAGCAGATCTACAAGCTCATAGGGCACTCGGTGCCGCGCTATGAGCTTGTATATCTACTATTTTTGAATATAGCCAAATTATTACAATATGGTTAAAGTGGTTATGATTGTGACGCTATATTAACTAATTTAGTTGGACACACACACACACACACGCACACGCACACGCACACGCACACGCACACGCACACGCACACACACACTTTGAGAGCCGATGCTTAAGAAACCATGGTCAGGGCCTTTGGTGTGAACTAGCAGGCCTGCAATAACCACGACCAACGGTCGGCTCGGATTCAGGACCGTGGAGAGCTCGAACGTGTCAACTAAATAAACAGCCTTTTATTTTAGTTATGTATATAGGCTAATATGTTACATGTTTCCAAATATTTTTTTATCCCATTAAACTTAAAAGCTGTTGAAGGCATATTATTTTCTGTAGACTAATAATTTATAGATATTTAATTTTAGCTGGGGACCCAGCTTTGAGATAAATTATGAATAGATGCAGTGCTATAAATAACACTAATATGCGATTATTTAAATTGGCATTGATAATAATAAGTATTATTATTATTATTATTAAATAACCAAAATGTCTATATTCATTCGTTTTTAAGATAAGGATTATTCAAGTTATTATTTTAACAATTTTAAGTAATATTGCTATTGTGGCTGTAGTGGTTGACTTGGACTGCAGCAAAATTATTCGTTAGCGTTCTTCAATGAAAACAATAATCCACCCATCTCATTCTCTTAATGGAAGAGGGCTGTTGTGATTTAATTAACTGTGCATGTTGATGAAACAATGTACTTATTGCTATCACACTAGTGACTAGGCCAACAATTTGAGTAACCTGCCCAGGGACTTCACTAGCTACAGAACAATGTGCGTTGAAAATATTCAAAATATTACCTATTTATAGAAGAGGGGCGTGCCTGTTGTTTGAAACTGTGTCTGTTCTAATGCCAGCCAGCTGCAGTGGTTCTCAACCTTTTCAGGCCGTGAACCTCCAAAATAATCATATTTGAACTGGGGACCCCCCCCCCCCACACTCGGTTCCACAGATAAATATTGTGAAAATAGCCGATCTACAAGCTCACAAGGCCTTGCGTTTAGATCGGCTATTTTCAAAAATGTCGCCTCTTTCCTATATTATTTGACAATTTGGCCAATGTTTATAGTATAGTAGTTTGTTGGTCACCTTTGATGCAGTAATGGTCTTTTTTTTTTTTTTTTTTTTTAAAGAGTAATTTAAAAAGTCTTAAAAGTCCTTAAATTGTCACTTCATTGTGGGTCCCGACCCAGAACCACTGTTCAGCTAATGTACAATCATGTGATGGCAAGTAGCTACTGTAAACAGAAGTGGTGATGATCAAACATCACTCCCTCCGTGTCATTTCAACGGAAGTAGACTTTCCCTTTCTAAACATGGAAACTCAGTGCGCTTTGATTGCAATCCTTTCAAGATTTTTTATTAATAAAAATAACAGGGCATGCATGAATCAATATTAGCAAAACAGTATTTTCATGCTTTTTGTCCAGCCATGGAGAGGAGCATGTGATTCTCATCGCAGCTCTGCCAATATTATGCAACACTCTTTTTACACAACAATATTCTATGCAGCAGGTCATACAAAAACATTACAATATAAATAGATTTCAACATAATGGCACTTTATAGCCGTCGTACAGTAGAAATGACCTATGAACCATTACCCCCCTCCCCCAAGCGCGCACACACACACACACACACACACACACACACACACACACACACACACACACACACACACACACACACACACACACACACGTTTAAGATTTAGTCAAAGGGGGAACACACACACACACACACACACACACACACACACACACACACACACACACACACACACACACACACACACACACACACACACACACACACAGTGGAATGTCCTTTTATAGCCGCAACTAATTTGCTTCGTCTTAATTTACCACATACAACAAGCATTTAGCAACTTGACAAGACGCCACCTATTTGCACGTTAATCACTGCCTGATGACTTATAGCCATTGAAGATACAGATTCCCCCAAAAAACAGTAAAACTAACTAACACCGCCCCACAAAACAAAGTGCACACATCATGGTTACAACATATAACAAGTAAGTCCAGTCAGTATATTGTTGTGGATTTAATATACGTTATGAGAGCAACGAGTCTATATGGAAGCTTCCACCTCGCGCCGTGGGCATCCTCAGCGCGGGGAAAGCCTCTGTCTTCGGCATGCCCTGTGACGTCATGCCCTGTGACGTCAGGTGCAGGTACGATGCGAGTGCGTCTCTGTTCATGTGCTGCTGCTCGCTGCTGTAAGCTGCCTCTGACAAGCTGCACCTGCTGTGGTGGTACGCCTGCTGTGCGGGCCCGAAAGCCGCAGGGTAGTTCAGGTTGTAGGGCAACATGTGGTGGGCCCCGGGTGGGGACCAGTACAGCCGGGCGCCGGGGGGGTTATTAATGGCATTGTTGCAGTCTGTGGCGTCGGTGCTGTTATGCACGTCCTCTCTCCGTTTGAACGGCGTGCTGAGGATGCTGTCGATGGCGAAAGAGCTGGAGAACTTTCGCCTCTCCATCCCTGCTGGCTGCGCGCCCGGCTCTCGCGAGGGCGCAGCGCCAGCCGGGATGGAGAGGCGGGGGTCCTCGCTGCTGGGGGTCGTGTGGAGGAGGATGTCGGGGCGACTCTCCGCCTGCTCCTTGGCCAGCCTCTTGCTGATGCGCTTCCTCCGGCGGCGGAACACCCCGTCGGCGAAGGTGTACTCGCTGTGCGGGTTGAGCATCCAGTAGTTGTCCTTGCCCCAGGGCCTGGACGGGTCCCGCAGCACTTTGAGGAAGCAGTCGTTGAGCGACAGGTTGTGGCGCACGGAGTTCCGCCAGCCGGTGTAACTGCCTCGGAAAAACGGGAACTTCTTCATCAGGTAGTCGTTGATCTCGGCCAGGGTGAGGCGGCCGCTGCCGGAGTCCCGTATGGCCATGGCGATGAGAGCGATGTACGAGTAGGGGGGCTTGGGTCTCCGGGTGTAGGGCTTCCCCTTGCCGTCGCTGCTGCTCTGGGCGACAGGTGCGGGGCTGTTGGCCACGCAGTCTCCGTCCGAGCCCAGCTCGTCCCCGGACAGGGGCGAGGGGACGCTGCCCTCGGCGTCGATGCAGAACTCCACCGGCTTCTGGACGAAGTGGTTTGCGGAGAAAATTTCGAGTTTCATTTTGAAAAAAATAAAACTTTCCAGCTCAGTCTCACCTGTCTCCTTTGGAATGTTCAGTTTCGTGAATCTCTCGGTGAGATTCTTGTTGAAAAAAAGCAAATATATAGACAACGTGAAAGTTGTGTCGAATTGCCGGTGACAGAGCAGCTGCAGGTGTAAAGTCAATCAGAGTGTTCTGTAGGGATCCTGAAAGCGGAGATCGCTTTCTGTTGAGGGAAGCTCCGTCTGTTTGAAGGGCGGGAGGAGGCACCCTAAACCCGAGCTGCTTGCTTGCTGCTGAATTCAGATTTGTCTCCGGAGACACGCGTGCCTTGTTATAATATAATCCCTCGGCAAGGGACGGCCCACAGGCGGGGTTAGCATCTCAAATCCATTGAAGCGATTGAAGGATAGATAGCCTATATAATTTCACTCCAACATGCCACGCCAGCTCTTAAAAACATAGAAAAGATAAAGGTCATAGAGAAGAGTGAGAAAGCAGTTGGAGAGATAGTGAACATTTAACCAAATGTACCCTAATGCCCCCTCTATTTGCTTCTCTCTCTCTCTCTCTCTCTCTCTCTCTCTCTCTCTCTCTGTCTGTCTGTCTGTCTGTCTGTCTGTCTGTCTGTCGGCTGTCTGTAGGCTGTCTGTAGGCTATGTATGTATCTATCAATCAATCAATCAATCAATCAATCAATCAATCAACCTGTCTGTCTGTCTGTCTGTCTGTCTGTCTGAGATTTTTAGTATTTAAGGTGTTGTCAAGTGTGGATGTTGATTTGAGGTTTTATCATGTCTAGATGAAGGATGATGATGCAGAATACAAAATAGTGTCTTGATTGCTACTGTTTTGTTTTCTAAAGATCCACTAACAGTAATGCGTTATTCATATTTTATTTGAGACTGTTTTCTTAATTTATCTACAAGGTGATTAAACAAAATCATTTTGCAATGTCCTTTATTTCCCAGGCAGGCTTCAATGTTCAAGTTGAGCCATGCTTCAACTAATCCTTAAAGTTATTGAAAAATGTGTCTTTTACTGTTTATCATCCGTCTTAATCCCTCTTTGATGTTCACTATCCAAGTTAATGTAATGCATGTTCAGGGAACAGCAACTTCGCCTTAATCACTCCACAAGAGCTGTCGAAGGTTGCACGCACCGTCTCCAGCTGAACAATGCACAGGCACAGCGACAGAGACAACAAGACGAGAGAAACATAGAAACAGAAAGGCTGATTATGTTGCGCTTTTCATATGTTGACTTTTGTCTCTTAATTGGAACTTTGCTTAAGGCAGCTATTGACTCCGAAGGAATGGGGAAGTAACGCAAACGCAATGGTGTGATGACACACCGCTGTTAAAATAGATGGGATTGGATGGGTTCCATGAAGCGCACAATGAAAGATATGTAAGCTCGGGTTAAATAGGTTTGCCCAGACTTCTAAAAACAAAGAATTAAAGGTCGTGAGAAGTTCAGAGAATGGCATCTGTGCAGGAATGAGGAGGATGCACTGGGGTAACCCTAAACTTTAGCAGCATAATCTTAATCATAAGGTCTAACTGAATGTCTCATCCAAGACACGTCACGCTTGACGTTCATAACATCTGCAAACAAACAAGTAACATTTGGCCAACCTTCCCTTTTCCGTCAACACTTGTAAGCCGGGATGGCGATGCAGAGAAGTTTGAAAGTAACATGACTTATGAGCTTGGCCCGGGGCGGGTGATAATCATTAAACTGTCTACTGCTAGACACACCTTTACGCAGGCCGCTGGCTGTTTGGACTTGGGACCTGAGCTTTACCAAGTATAGCTACAACTGCAGACAAGCAAACCTGCACTATCACGGCACTCTCACAGACAGCACTATGATTTCAAATCAACTGATAGGCTTCTGCCTCTCTCTCCATTTTCTCTCACACATAAACAATAGGCTTTTTTGCTACTGAAGGAGTGATTGGTCATCTTTCCACCTCTAACCCAACCTGTTTACAGTAAATGCACCTTCCTAAAGACAGACCTCTGAAGAAGTCTGTGAGATCCCACAGCACTTTTCTCTTGAAACAAGTTTGGCTAGTAGTTCATGACACTTCACAAAAATGCTTTTGTGCAACCCTGAAGTAGAGGGGCACAGACTTGTAGGTACTCCATATTATCACATACACAGACTTTATCAGCCTTATAGGGCTGATACAGCACCTAACCAATCAGAGCAGCCTGAAGTGCCACCTAATGTTGAACTGTCACCATGAGCTCGATGTGGAAGGAACTCGACGTGGACGAAATGGCGTGGTACAATTCTATGCTGAAGAGAAGGAGACACTGGAATGTATACAGGTGCAAAGGAACCAAAACACAGAGTAAAAAAAGATCAGAGACCCATTATAAAATTAAAGTTGTGTGGCCTACTGACAGTGTGACAAGAACACTGTGTGACTTCAAGCTGCTTGGCTAAGTGGTTTGTGAGATTAGCTCCAGACAGACAGACAGACAGACAGACACACACACACACACACGTCACACGCACAGTAAAATCTGGAGTACTAATTTAAGATTACGTGTAAAAATGGACCAGTTACAATTAACACTCTGGATTTTACTGTGTAGCACAGCTGAAACCAATATGTTTTGGATGAAACTGCAGAGAGGCCCACCACTGTGAGTCTAAACCCAGAACTAATGAAAGCAGTCTTACGTGCGCTATCATTATCACCATCATTGCCAGACTCTGAAAAGAGTTTCAAAGAGGGTTTTAAGACAGCTGAGTAATGGAGCAGTGGTAGGAGGGAGGCGTTCCCGCTCTGTGCTCATATCTTTATGCAAGTGCAATGAAGTTGTATTCAATTACCCACACGTTGCCAAGATGGCTATATGCACACCTGTGCTGAAACAATTTGCCGTGAGAGGTAATGCACCTGTTTTCATTCTCTCTCTCTCTCTCGCTTGCTAACTCACTCACTCACTCACTCACTCACTCACTCACTCACTCACTCACTCGGACACACACACAGACACAGACACAGACACAGACACACACACACACACACACACACACACACACACACACCCCCACACACACACACACACACACACACACACGGACACACACCCACCCACACACACATACACACATGCACGCCTCATAGGTCCATTGGCGTTGTTGTCATAGCTGATGAGGGATCATCACGTCTAATACTACAGGTGGTTTTGCACAAAGGTTCTCGGCAGTGGGATCATCGTTGACCTTTACGTTGTGTTGTCACAGAGATTATTTCAGCACAAATGGCATCTCATTGTCTGTGGCTCTTCAGGGGTCACTGAGGTCAGATGAATCAACTCCACCAGGCGAGAGAGAAAAACAACTCGACTATTACCACTTGTTGGTAGTGTGTGTCTAACAAAATTGGCACCTCGTTGTTTTAGAAAGCCTTTTGAGGCCTTAAGTGTCCCGTCTGAGTGACAAGTGAAATCTCTTTAAGTGTCGGCGCGGGTGGAATGCCAGCAATGCAAATTCACCCGGAGAATCCAGCGAGGCGTCTAAAAATAGCTACACCTCTGCGTTGGGCCGCGCTCACACGCTAACCCTCGTCTGCATGCCTGCCGATGACTTCTTACCTGCATCGCATCTCCGTTCTCTTTCTTCTCTGTGACTGAAGGGTGTCCGGCCCTCATGGCCCTGTGTAAATAAAGGCACAGTGCTTTGCGTGAGCATGGAAGAGCGGGCTGGTGAGCTAGAGGCGCTGTGTAGCCAGCATTCTCCAGATTCTGGGCAGTAGATCCAGTCCCTGACAGGCCCCGGCTGATAGTAGACATGCTTCACTGGGGCTCCCAGGTAGGCAATGTAACTACAACACAGAGAGCCTCGAAAGGATTCCATTCATTCCTTCACTTTTCAGGGCAACTGTGTGTGTGTGTGTGTGTGTGTGTGTGTGTGTGTGTGTGTGTGTGTGTGTGTGTGTGTGTGTGTGTGTGTGTGTGTGTGTGTGTGTGTGTGTGTGTGTGTGTGTGTGTGTGTACACACATGCGTGTATATCTATCTGTGTGTGTATTTCAGTGTTTGCATCTACTCAGGTGGGTGTGAGAGAGTAAGAGCGTGCATGTGTGCGACGACAGTGGAATGGAGGAGTAAGCTGCGTGCATTCCATCGAGTTTATTCCCTTGAGCGTGGATTACAGTTATTACCCAACAATGTGGCCTTCTAAACGTTTCTTCCATGCTCGGTTGCACTACTTTAGCATCGTTCCCCTTTTTTGTTTTGGAAGATAAATAGCGGGGGGGCCTCCAGTCCATATAATCAGCAGCACACCTGAACACTTTACAGAGGAAAAACAAAGTTCCCCACACAACGATTTTTCTGGTGTTTTGACACACACAGCGAGGATCGCTCTAATGCACTCACTGGGTGCCAGCACTATACAATACTCTAGCTGCAGCAAATAGTTGTTGTTGGATGCTTGTCATAAACTCACACATTGCACACTTGCACACACACACCCACTAAGTAGGAGTTTTCATATGTGTGGTTTGTCGAACATAAATCTCTGTTGCTTTTATCTGAGCCATAACTAAATGAGAATGTGAAATGTGGGGCAGCGTATCCTGCAGTCAGTTGGCAGTGGCAGGTTGCTATTTTAGGTTCCTCGCATTCTTACCTGAGGTGCTCACGCCCTGCCAAACCAACAGGGAGAAAAAGAGATGCGTATAAATAAACGAAGGTAACAAGGGTATAATTAAAGTAATTAAGAAGAGAGGTGAAGTACAGGTGAAATACAGGTGAAAGGTAGGCACTGGAGCCTCCATCACACGTAAGACAATGATGTCATTTTTGGGACCCCCTCAATTCATCTTAATGCAATGTTTAAAATAATATTGCGCGTAGTATGTATACGCATGTATGTGCGAGTGTGCATGTGTGCATTATTGTGCTTCCATCTTGACACAGTGCTTTTAAGGAACTGCCCAAGGCGGCCTGCATCACTGTTCCAAGGTACAACAGCAGTGTGTGCAGTCAGTCACAGGTGAACTTGAATTTGAGTTTCTGAACTCTGACCGGAGACGGTGACCTTTAACCACATTAACCCTAGCGTCCCTATTCTGGGCATGTCCCGTATAGGTGAACATTCAGAGAAAATAGGCCAACATTTAGCCCCAAAAAAAGGCTGATATACGAGCTCACAACGCGTTGCAATGCCACACCTTGAGAGCTTATAGATCTTGTCTTGTGGACACCGAGGGAAAAGAGGAGGGGGCCAAGTACAGACCCCCGGGGGACCCCAGTCAAAGACGTATATAGGGTTTAAGTGGTTCATCTGCTGTAACTCGAAATGTAACCCCAGTATAAGATAGAGTGACCACCTTAATCCCTTCGGTAAAAAAAAAAAAATGTTCCTGCGTGCCTAGCAATGGCCCTCAACCATGCGGGCCACATGGGCTCTGTTCCCTGCCCTATCTGCCTGCTATCGCCTATCTGAGCTCTTCACACGCTAGAGCCCCCCTCTCGCACGCCGAGTCTCTCCACGGCCATGGAGTGGGGGGTGGGGTGGGGTGGGGGTGGGGGGTTGGCATAGTGAACAAAAGAAAAAAGGGAGCAATGATTGATCTGGCCTATAGACACCTAGCGTTATCGCCGCGGCTGATATGGCCTCCCCTCCATTCAGCAACGCTGGAGGCTGTTTTTTTATGTAAGCATAAACACACGGCCAAATCAGTACCTGCGCAGCGCTGTTTACCTGGCAGCCATTCAGGTCCTTTCTGTCTAAACTTGAAATAGGATCCAAACACTCTACTCACGCATAGTGGTTTGCACGAGATGCTTTAGCCCTCCCTCTCAACCTACCGCGGGGCTCCCGAGCACTGCTTTCACACCGTCTGAACCCTCAACCGCCCCTTCTTTATTCCTCTGATTGAGAGGTGGAGTATCTCACCCCCAGGGCTTTAACTGCAAATATAGGGACGGTTTTAGGGAGTAACCGAGGTATCAGCTCCTATGCAACCTCAACAAACACACAGACTGATTGGTAACATTGGTCTGTGGGTTATATTTATTTGTTTCCAGCCGTGCGTCCCAGCAAAGTGTGTGTAAGGCCTAGACCTTTTTAATTTGTTAATTTCTGTGATTCTGTGCGACTCTACAGTGAGGTCTGCCCTGATAAATAAACACCCTTAGCCACTGCCATATTCATACATTCAATGCCATTTGGGGTTTCCTACCCCTGGGTATGATGTAAGAGCAAAATGGCCACCGTGTGCACCATGGCCACCATGTCATCCATGGGTGTTTTGACACTGTAGAGTTCAGCTTACCTTGGAAGAGAAATCAATTTTCACAAGAAATGTCACCTTAAATACTAACCCTTCCCTTGCCATTCTCTAAACCTAAACCCAGTCCTAAAATAGCCCCTTGCAAAGAAAAGCCTTTCCAGGATTTTCCTAAGCATTCTGTCCTATAGTGATAGAATCACAACTAAAGGATATATACACAAGCATGCACGCTCACGTAAAAATGGCGAAGAAGGTGATACATTATAAAACAGGGTGGTAAATCTTTGATTGTTTAAAGTCAACTTCTTATAATTTTTTTTGTCCCATAGAAGCAATGGTGCTTTAATTGTTTGTGCGTGTGCGTGTGCGTGTGCGTGTGCGTGTGCGTGTGCGAGTGTGTGTGTGTGTGTGTGTGTGTGTGTGTGTGTGTGTGCTAGATATACATGGTTCAGTGCATGTGTAATTAGAGACCATGGGCAGATGCTGCTGTTTGTAATGAGTGCTATTAGATATTGATCCGGTGATATTTCGTATATTAATATCATTAAGGATCGGAAGTTTGATTGGGAAAAAGGCCTAATCTCCTCCAGCTGGCGGCGGGGCTGTAATGTGTCCTGTGCGTCTGCTCTGAGGGGAACTGTGCCATTGATCCATTGGAGCAAACAGCATCTGCTTGGGTGCAAACCACAGTAACCTGTCTGGCTCTGCTGTGCAGTGGTGGAAAAAGTACTCACATTTTTTACTCAAGTAAAAGTATCAATACTGCCATGTAGAAATACTCTGTTACAAGTAAAAGTCCGGAATACAAAATTTACTTGAGTAAAAGTACAAAAGTATTAGTATCAAAATGTACTTAAAGTACCAAAAATAGAAAGAACTCATTATGCAGAATGTCCCATTTCACAAGCTCACAATGTAACGCATTGGGAGCTTGTAGATCGGCTATTTTCAAATGGCCAAAATAGGGCTGAAGTGGTTTTGTAATAATAATCTAAATCTAACAAAGTAACTAGTAACTAAAGTTTTCAAATAATTGTAGTGGAGTGGAAGTAAAAGTACTGAAAATTGGAAATACTCCAGTAAAGTAAAAAGTACCTCAAAATTGTACTTAAGTACAGTACTTGAGTACATGTACTTAGTTACTTTACACCACTGCTACTGTGTATCGGACAATATACACAGTGTTTAACTCTGAGTCTACACACAGAACCAAATGGACCTGAGGTCAATTTGGTCCCATTTAGAGACTCACCTGAGTTATATGAACACTCAGGATTTGACAGTGTAGTGTATATCAGATAGGCATTGTATATCAGATAGGCATTCCATATCAGACACAGGTGAATGACTGGGGAGGATGTTGATTACATATGTATACAATGTTTATGATCTCCTTGTGATCTCATGTTCAGGCCCATGATGTTTATCATTCTGGGAAGTTAGAGGAATCACGATTACATTTTCCTGATCAACTATATTATTATTCTGCCTTGAGTCATAAGTAACTACATACGTTACAAGTGATCAACACCTTATCTGAACTCAGCCTATAAGACATGTGGCAATGTTTTATGTGTGTTTTATTGTGCCTAGATATTATATACGACCTGGCTTCAGCCCCACTCACCCTTTGGCAGTACAGTAGCTTTGATGTAGTGCGGTACATTGGTTAACTCAACTCATCATCTTTCCATATACACTCATATCTTGCTGTAGGCATGGCTGGATCTCTATTTTGCCCATAGTAAAGTTACAGAATATATTGCATTCTTGTTAAAATGAAGAAAAACTTCAAAGATTTTCAACCAAAATTTCATTATTTAAAAAGCAAAATGTTTTCATGATGAAACGGTGACGTCAAACACGTTGAATGTAGGCCTATGCCTGTCAAAAGAACACTGAACAGCATGTTTGACATAATTGTTTTGCAACATCAACATTTCACAGAGAAATACACAGAAGAGTGAGAAGACATAGCATATTTTCTTGACTCCTGATGATCTCCTCATTAGAAAAATTAGATTTAGATTGAAAATTGGCAAAGCTTCCCTTTAAGTATAAAATCTGTATGTTTACCTAAATCATACAGTATATCATTTTTCTTCTAATTGTGCCAGCATTCATATCCAGCTGGGGTTAACTGGGGCCCTCTCGCCTCCTACTTGCTATCTATTCTCTCTGGTTAAAGAAACTTTCACCATTAGATTTCATATGTATTTTAGTAGGGAAATTCATTTCATTTGACTTGACTTGTTGTGTGCAAAAAAAAAAGAAAAAGAAAACTGTGATTAGCAGTTCACGAGGGGGTTAGAGACGGTATAAATAGAATCCGATGTCGGGTACATGGTTTATGCCCCTGCCGCATTTGAATCCAACCATCTCCAATTATGCTAAAAAAAAGAAAAAAAAGGGGAAAAAAAGAAGAAGAAGCAACCATAATTGCTGCCTCCGTGAGGCCTGTTCATGTTGGGATATGTGTCGCTGCTGCACCGCTCTAATTGAACTTTCCCTGAGAGGCGTTGTGAGAAAACAGGCTGGTAACTATTTATACAGCGACACACCTGACGAGGCATCTATCCAAACAAAAGGTCTTGAACCCGGCCCTTGCGTGCCTATCCAGCCCCAGACATCTGATTAATTACAGTGTGGCCGTTAAAGGCAATGAAAAACTAGCTGATGAAAAGTCAGCGAGTCTGCAGGCTCAACCTGCCCCGACAGCCTCATGCGTGTTAGCTTGTAAAAAATCCCACCCCCTCACCCCCGCACCCCCTCACCCCCGCCTTTTCGCCCACACCTCCTTCCCCTCTCCGTTTCGCCTTTCCGCCCCTGCTTCCACTCCCCCCCTCCTCCCCCTTTCGTGCAGACGAGGTAAAACATCTCCCTCCTCTGTGCGCAAGAGCGAGCCCCGCAGGTGGGCCCCGGCGTGCTCAGGTAGATAATATCACTGTTACCATAGACTGTGTTTGGGTTAGTTCAAAAACACTCTTCACGGCGGGGGCAAAACAAAGTGCTTGGCGGTGCGTGATAACAGCGGGAGCTGCTCCCTACAAATTAACCCACGGGAACAGCGGGGGCCTCGCACGAAACACCCAAACATAATACCTGCTTTTGCAGTTTTCCTTTTTTCTTCATCTCTTCACATATAGGTTCAGGCACCACACGTTGTACCTTAAATGAACACAGGAAAAAGATTTGCTTTGAGATTCCTCGTGACTTAATGGTGTATTATGTAATACTACCTACTGAAAAGTGGATTGGGTGAATTGAGCCTTTATTGTTTCGGCTGGGACTGTGTGTCCCAGCTACACGGCAAAATCCTCAGTATTATTGTAACACAAGGATTTAAAGAGTATCCATAACCACTTAAACCCTGCAGTATACTAGTTGACCGGAGTCCCCCAGGGGTCTATACTACGCCCCCTCCTTTCCCCCCCTCTACGCTACATATCTTCATCGACAATAGCTGATCTACAAGCTTGCAACGCGACACGTTGTGAGCTTGTAGATGGGCTATTTTCACCAAACGTTCGCCCTAGAGTAGGGATGCGAGAGTTCATGTCATGTTTTGTCATGTGAGTTTTCTTTAGTTTTTAGTTTTCTGAACATTCCCAGTGTGTGAAACCAGTTGAGAAAGCCGCTGCGTTGTTAGACGAATGAACTGCCGTCATGTGTCCAGATTGAATTCGTGATACTCAATATAGGCAACTCGCTCTGTTTTCAATCTGCGCCCTGCATGCGCAGTAGACTTTATAAATGGTCTTTCTTTAAACAAAAGGGAACGTGTATAGTTTGAATGCGCTCAGGGCCAGAAGCTCTTAAGATTGCTTCCATAAACAGATCACCCAGGTGGTCCAGTGTGTGAGCGAGGAAGCAGCACGCGCACAGAGAGGCCTGCTGGTGCAATCGCTGCTTGGGATCTCCTCGTGTCAAGAACCCCCCTTTTTCCATCGTCTACTGATGGCTCATGGAGTGTAGACCAGGCCATGGTCATGTTTATATCAGCAAAAGCAATACAATACAAAGATGTTCAAATTAGAGTCTGGCCACTCCAAGAGTTTGCTGTAACTAGCATCAATATAATCATTTCCATAGCACATTGTTGTTGTGATTATTGCTATGATGTGTAACCCTTTATGAGAACATATTGAAAATAGCACCTTGTAAGCTAGCATCCTCAGAAATACTAGAACCTGGGGTCATCTTCCATGTAGCCTCTGTTTAACCTCCCGAACCCGAGCGTCCGTATCCTTGGCATGTCATAATAGGCAAACATTCAGCGAAAACAGAGGAGCATTCGGCAAATAGATTTCATGTAGCGGGAAGAAAGGCGGGGACAAAGTATAGACCACTGGGGGACCCCGGTCAATTAATTATATAGGGTAAGTGGTTAAGTGTCCTTGGGCAAGCACTGAATACCATACTATGGCCTTGCACTCACACTGTGTCTGTATTGGAAACTATCTATATCTGTGTGTTACAAGCACTAATGTAGGCCAGTGTGCTGAAAACATTGAATCCCCAAACTGACTCTGACATTGTGAAAATGTCTCACTGTTGAGAGTGATTATAAATCGTCTGAGTATCAATTTAGCAGTGTGACAAAATTACCATTATACAATTAAAAAAGAACAAGACGGGTCTAATAAACAGTGTGGTGTGTCATGTGGATCTGGGACTTCATGTGGTCATAGAATGACCACATGTATCTATGACATTGTAGAACACTAGAGGTTCAGGCCGCTATGCGGCCCTCACACCTACGTTGCACCACCGATCTGACCAATATGTCTGAGTCTTAGTCAGGGCTTTGTCAGAGTACCCATCTGTCTGTGCCCCTTTTGTGCCCATACAGTGTCTGTTTCTGTCTGTCTACCTGTGTCCCTTTTATGCCGATATATGGAGATCTCTGTATCTGCCAGTCCTTGTCCCTTTTATACCCATATATGGAGATCCCTGATGTATACCTGATCAGTATATGCCCATATTTTGGAATGCCCATGGAATGGGAATATAGGTTGGATCGCCTGGATATCCGAACTACTCGACGGCGGGCACTCCCTCGAGTCCTTGCCGCTGCGCGTGCTGAGTTTGAAGTCGGTTGGTCCCATTTATGCACATGCTATTATAGGCATAGCGGTTGGATCTGTGGCTCTGGTCCTTGTCCCTTTTATTCCCATAAATGGAGATCGCTGATGTCATCAGTATATGGCATGCCCATATATGGGCATGCACACTTTTGTGCCTAAATGGCACTGACTGATTTGTTTGCTCTTGATGCCATGACGACACATTGAGGTTAGACAACACACTCCATATTTGGGCGTAGCTGCATTGGGAACTCCTTATATGGTTATGTCAGCCCAGGACTGGCAAACTCACTGACAGATGCACACACTCACAGACAGACCCTCTTCTAGATGGCTCGGCCCCTGGGAGCCATGCAATAAAACATACACTATAAGTAATTGTTCATTTTGTGAGAGAATGCTGTTCTGGAGTGGTGAGTGTGCTGTAGAGCTCTAATGTTCCCTCTAATGTCAGTTGCCTCCTCAAAGCCTGCGTCTGGCTACCATTGTATTCCGCTGGAGGCCTGTGCTTGTTTATATCCTGTAGTTTATAATGGCTGCTGTTCCAGTCATAAGCAGACCTGAACACAGGGACAAATTACAATGGCTCTATGATTTACTGAGGCCCCAGATGGAAAAATGCATTCCTTCTCTCTCTCTCTCTCTCTCCCTCTCTATAGTCAGTGGATGACAAGTGTCTCTCTATTCTTGTAGACAGGTGAGGGATCACGCCAACAATACAAGGCGCCTCTCCTTTATGCAATGTTTAGATAGTGTTTTTACATAACCGTAGGATGTTTGTGTGGTCTCTTTCATTCCGGGTCAAGTGTGTAAGGTGAAAAACATTGAGCCTGGGCCCATTACCCAGCCTCATATCCAATGACCCCCTGCACCCCCCCCCATCCCCACCCCACTCTAATCAGCACCCTTTCTTGGTATCTTATCACACTTACTCAAGTTTATTGAGAGTGAAGTGAAGTGTGTACACGCTGAAGTTTTTATGTACTGTGGCCATGACAGTTTATCTATAATCACACAAAACCTGGCTTGATGTGTGTCCAAACACACTGGCGTATAAATCTGTGTGTGTGGCCGTGTGTTTGTCTGAAAACAGGATTAGCGTGGAATATGAGGAAACGGCATATGTGTGTGTGTGTGTGTGTGTGTGTGTGTGTGTGTGTGTGTGTGTGTGTGTGTGTGTGTGTGTGTGTGTGTGTGTGACTCGGAGGGGAACCCACTAATGTTTCACAATGCTTAATGGTGTCATGTAATAGCGGTGAGTCATTGTTAATGATTGTACACTATCATGTGCGTGTGTGTGTGCGTCTATTGAGAACTGGTTCTCCCGAAAGTTTGTTGTGACAGATATCAATGGTGGTATATCAGCAGACATCAGGGTGTTTGGGGGGGGGGGTTCCCTGCACGGGACAAACAAGCTAGGATAATATTTTTGAATGGCTTCATACTCTCGGCTTACTCACACAATACCAGAACGACGATGAGGCAAATCACGCCCGTCGGTGCTGCTAATGCCGGAATACATGTTTGTCTGCGGTCTGCGTGCTCAATGAGCTGCTGCTATTGTTCTGCAAGGTAGCAACCCTCCAACCACAGTTCTAAAAATAACACCAGACCCATAATTATGGCTTCAAGTTAGAGCCCCTTCCCTCCCTCTCTCTCTCTCTCTCTCTCTCTCCGTCCCTCCCTTCTCCCATTCTCCTGTTCAACACCTGTACAGATTTACGGTGTGTGTGTGTGTGTGTGTGTGTGTGTGTGTGTGTGTGTGTGTGTGTGTGTGTGTGTGTGTGTGTGTGTGTGTGTGAGTGTGTGTGTGTGCAATTGCCCAGGTGATTTATGACATGCCTGCTGTCAGCATGTCAGATTTCATATAGGAATGCAGCCAGTGATGACAGCCCACCCTGTCTAGTGAACGCCCGAGATGCAAAAGCATCTAAAAAAAAAACATCTCCGGCTTCGTTGGAAACTCTCCCTTTGGCCGACAGTGTGAAGTGCCAGCCATCAATAACAGTGATGCACTTGTTTATGGTTGTTAACCGGTGTGCTGGCAAGTGAGATGAGACGCGGCGTTGTCAGCCGAGCTGACATCACACGGAATACCGCTGTCAAGCGTCCCCATAAAGGCAGACTCTCAAGGTGATACGGCTCTCCCTTTGATGAGAGATTCTTCAACATGATACATAGTTGCAAATATTGCCCATCCAAAGCCATGTTAGCAACAGTTAGAAACACAGGTGGGCCAACAAGTGTGCTCGCCATGTCTGTCCTTTTCTTGCTTCCACTGCAGGTTCAGAGGAGCAGATGGTTCCCAAACCTTTCCATGCAAAGGACCCCGAAATAGTCATGATGGCTGCAGCCCGTATACTGTGAAATAGCTTAACCCCCCCCGCCCTCAAAATAGCTCAAATAGCCAATCTACAAGCTCACAACGCATCACATTGCGACACGTTGTGAGCTTGCACATTTGCATTTTCTGCTATTTTCTAAAATGTTTGACAATTTTGGAAAATGTTTGGCATTTTGAAACAGTTTGACAATAATGACATGCACAAAATAGGGAGACTAGGTTGAAAGTGGTTAAATAATCGTATGAACTGAATTTGAATTGAAATACAATTTATATATAGCCTATAGTCATTTATTTCTTTTATTTAAAAGAATGTTCCTCTCCTTAATTGCCACCCTGGAGCTCTGTGGCCGCGGCCCCCACTTTTAAAACCACTATCTAGACGGTAGTCCTTCAGTAGCTGCTGCGCTGCCTGGCAACCGTTATCAGAGGCTTCCATCACACTTCTCTCTCAGCTATCTTTAGATTTATCACACATGTGACAATACCGTGCCACTGTGTGCGGGTGTCCTCGGTCAGTTCAAAACCCGCTGGCACGCTCAGCGAGGTGTGTGACGTCACCAAGGTGCAGAACGTAGATTTGATGATCTGTCTGGGAGTAAACCATAGCACGATTGCACTGCACTTCATGACAAGCACGCAAACTATTCAGAATAAGCATGAAAACTATTCAGAAAAGAAAATCGAGATATCTACACATAGCTAGCATAAGACCAGCAGATACAGAATGTACATGAGGTTAAGCATATAGGTGCAAAAGAGGTAACACATTGGTAGGTCCACATAGTGGCAGGTACTGTATGTGCATTATTAGACATCAGGTGCAAAAACAAAAATAGGGCAGAAACTTCACAGGTACAAAAAAAAAATCCACATGGCAGGCCCACAGGGAAAGTAAAGTCCATCCACATGAACGAAGAGAAGAAAAACAATCTGTTTTAAGTAAAGTGTTCCACTTTGTTCAACAGTCTGATGGTAGCTGGGTGGACACTGTTCAGAATATTGCCCTTGATACTACGGTAAATAATCCTCCTTGCCTTGCCTATGTTGTCACATTCCGTGTTATGTTCTGTCTCCCTGTTGTGTGTTCTTTGTTATAGTTTGTGTTTTACGTTACAGTTGTGTGTTCCCTAAATCTTTATGTAATGTGTCATCCTTGTTTCTTAGTTTTAGTTACATTTTACTTTACACTTGCGTACCTTTATTTTGTAGAAATGTCCTAGTGTTTCCTATTTGCTACCTGTCTTGTCTCATCAGGCCTGTAATTTGCAAATGTTGTTCACTTGTGTCTTGTTGTAGCCCTAGCCAATCATGTCACATGTGTGAATTGTCCATCGACCCTGTCTATTTAAACTTCCCTGGGTTGGTTGTTCACTGCCTGC
>NC_137607.1:29722507-29762507 GCF_963280865.1 Gymnoscopelus braueri
TCTGCTTCTCAAATTTGATTAACCTACATGAGCAAGATTAAGTAGGTTATTGGTTTTAAATATCGGTTTCAATATATATTTTGGAAAATGGTTTTGTCTTGTTGCTAACCTTTGGTCTGAACTAGGCTTTAATACAGCTGCTATCTGTCCTGCCCTGACCTCAGCCAGCCTCTTCCTTCATGGTGTCTTTCCCATTCCTAACCCCCCACCCCCCGAAACCCCCCAACCCCTTCCTGTGTACCCCGTACCCTCATCTCTGGAGCTCCAGGGAGTTTAAATAGGGAAACACTGAGCTAAGAATGTCGCCTGCGGCTCATCAGCTGTATGGAAGGATGTTTAGTTTAGTCTGTGTTCTATCCTTGTTTCTGTGTGTGTGTGTGTGTGTGTGTGTGTGTGTGTGTGTGTGTGTGTGTGTGTGTGTGTGTGTGTGTGTGTGTGTGTGTGTGTGTGTGTGTGTGTGCGTGTGCGCGTGTGTGTGCGCTCGTGCGTGAGGGTGTGCGAGACATTGTGTTATTATTGTTTTATTATTTTTGAGCATTATTATAGTTTTTGTTTTGGGTGTGAGTGTATTTGTGTGCTTTGCTAGTTAATGGTGTGTGTGTGTGTGTGTGTGTGTGTGTGTGTGTGTGTGTGTGTGTGTGTGTGTGTGTGTGTGTGTGTGTGTGTGTGTGTGTGTGTGTGTGTGAGTGTGTGTGTGTGTGTGTGTGTGTGTGTGTGTGTGTGTGTGTGTGTGTGTGTGTGTGTGTGTGTGTGTGAGTGTGAGTGTGAGTGTGAATGTGTGTGTGTGTGTGTGTGGTGTGTTTATGTGGACATAAATAAATATTTCAAATGCGTGTGTGAGAGAGAGAGCGAGAGAGAGAGAGAGAGAGAGAGAGAGAGAGAGAGAGAGAGAGAGATGGGTATAAGCTAGGCATGCTAGATCCCTTATCGTGAAAAATGTTTAGTTAGAGAGGACGTATGGTTCTATTGGCCTGACAATCCTTATAGGACTGACTGAATTAATAGACATTACTGTTTTCATATCTTCCTGTACTCTTACACAGCAGTTTGATGCTATAGTAACAGACTGCTCAGAAATTGAGCAGTCTTACACCTACAAATGACATGCTTGTAGGTGTAAAATAATGGGTGGAATAGTTTTTCAATATTGCATTTACAGAAATAGAATAGAATAGGGTAGAGAGAATAGAGAGGAAAGGAACACACAACACAGAATAGGTCAATAACAGGAAGGCACAGACAAATCAAACATCAGACACATCAGACACTTCACACTCGTAAAAGAGACTCTAGTGGTCAATGTGGCTTTTGCTGGTTAAATAAAGGTTAAATAAAAAAAATCTAGTTAATGATTATTATGTGTTTTTTTTGCAATGGATAGGAGGCACTATGGAAAGCAAAAATGCTTATTGTGCAGGTAGAAAATATATCCTGCACATAATAAAAGACACAACTGACTGAACTGAAAACTGGTAAACCATTTCAGTTCATATGATGCTTGCAGTTCATATGATGTGGTGTAGAAGCTTTTCAGATTCTACAGAACCGATGAAGGGATTGAACCATGCAAGGTCATCACTACGAAAGAGAAATATCTATAATATCTGAATGACAAACACCACCACATTCTTTCTATGTGGAACTACCACTCGGTTCTTCAAATAGACGTAAAAGAACTGATTAGAGATTTAAATGGTTACTCAAATAGCCATGGTTCTTTTCTCTTTTTTTGCATGGTTTAACTAAGTGGTTCCCAAACTGGGGGTCGGGACCCACAGGGGGGTCCCCAACTTATTTTGGGGGGTCCCCAGATGGTTAGCTTATATTAATGTGCAACATTGTTTTCTCACTCAATAGTAAACAAACCAACATACAGTATAATCTAAAGTTATAATTTAATGACTTGTAAGACCGTTTTAATACCAAATTGGCCAAATTGGCAAATATTACGTAAAAAAGAGGCAGAAATAGCCGATCTACAAGCTCACAATGTCTTGCAGTGTGAGGCGTTGGGAGCTTGTAGTTTGGCTATTTTCACAATGTTTGTCTGTGGAAGTGTTTGTCAGGGTGGGCAGGGTTTGTCCCCAGTTCAAATAATGATTATATTGGGGGGTCGCGGCCTGAAAAGTTTGGAAACCCTTGGTTTAACCCACGAAGGAACCTATGATATCGAGAAGCAAGTCACAAGGTTTTCTGACCTGGGTTTAGAACAAAGATTAACGTGCGAGCAATATTATGTTCACAGTCATAACCCTGTGCACTGCTGTGCTCCTCCTGGGTGCCAGCTGGAATGATGTCGATGGAGGAATAATCTAGCGGACACCAGGGTTATAGAACTTGACTCGCGTAATTTGATTTGAACAGTTGAAGCAGAGTGAAGCTGGCCATTTTGACAGGTTTGCTCAGTCCACAACATCATATTCATGACGACAGGTGTTTCTATTTAAAGGTAACCGCAACATAAAAATATTTAAAAAAAAAAAATATTGTATGTAATATTTACAAATTGACCCCAAACTTGGGCAATAAACTATTCCAAGAACGAACATGTTCAAGGAAAGAAAAAAAAAAGAGGGCCCTATTTAAAGCATGTACTTTCTTATATTAGGCAATAGGCTCTGAACACATACAATCACCACATGTTCAACAGCATAAGAGTAGTTATCATCATGCAGGGGCTGGGGTGGGAGGTTTGATTCCACAAAGGTACTATTCTTCACCTTTGTAAACAGTCAGGATTACAAAACTCACCATAAACACCATCACCAAGCAAGCACGAAATAAGCTCAATCTAATGGACCGTTTAAACCAAAAAGTTCCATTGTATATTAAATGTATGCAGTAGCTTCTCTTTGTAACCGCTGTGACAATGTTCCCCCCTGTGGGACTGGGCGTTACTCTTTCTATCCCAGTGAATTTAATGGGACCCATATGGTCTTTCCTTATAATGTCTAGCTATGGCATAATGTTTGCATTGGTCTATTATGTGCTGTAAATCCACATGGATATTTCAACAGCTACTCTACATGATGAATAGACATACAATTTATATATGAATATTCTCTTTTTAGTTGCGACCAGTCAGCTGCTGGGCCCAGGTCAGTTGATCTGTCTTGTTGGTCCTAAACCTCCAAGTTGCCACAATACAAAACCTTTGATGGATATCCACAGGGCTTGATTTGTTAGGGGGGGGGGGGGGCTTTTGATATTAATAATACTTAAAAATACCTTTTACATGTGTGTGGGGGCCAGGAGAGAGGACAAAAAAAAAGAGAACAACTTCATTAGAAAGACAAGATAAGCAAAAGATAAGTCCAACTACAGCTAGCCACACATAATATGTGAGCATATTATGTGATGTGGCTAGCTATATTTGGAGAACACACAGAGAAGGCCCTGTCGCCCCAGGTACGGAGCCTGGTCTTGGGGACCTCTGGTCATTTAAAAAAAAAAACGCTGAGATATGTTTTATCCCTGCTTCTGGTCAAACTGAATTTACATGCAAGCTCACATCTCTTCACGATGCACTGTGAGCTTGTAGTTTGACTATTTTCACTATTTGTTGAACAATGATATATATAGGGCTAAAATGCCCACCTCTCTGCCATCGTGTGTCCTGATTGGCTGATAGGGAAATTAGTTAAATTGTCATCCCTCCCTCTCTCCCCACCACCACTAATCATTCTGTCACTTGGTAAGCTGACCCATGCCATTTCATGCTACATCCAGAAGCGTCCCCATGCAAGAAAGATAAGTAAGATGTGCTTTTGACGCCTTACGTGCTCAAACAAAACAGTATTTTGATACAATTTAGTTTTTCAGTGTTTCTTGTGTGTCACCTTGCTTTTCTGAGGGTTTTGTTTGCTAAAACATGAATGAGCTAAATTTAGCTCTTTTGAACCAACACTAATGTATCCAAACATTTATAGATGAATCTTTTATAGATTTTTAAGCAATGTCCAGTCATGTGTATCGGTGATGAAGGGCAAGAAATTATACAGTCAAGTAATGGCACAACCACAAAGGGAGTAGCCCTAAAGAATTGTGTCTTGAACTTTGAGAAATGCTGAGTTTAATTGACCATTGTAGTGGGTAAACAGACATAATTCACACAAGTCATCTGTTTTGATGACATCTGCGCCTGTGAAGCTTTAGTTGTTGTTTCTGCTGCATTAGTAAAGCTGCGGTTGTTCTCTTAAATAAGACAGGGTCTAATAATGGTGTGGCTTCCTGTGGCTCTCTGACATCATGTTGATGACATCATATTCATGACGTCAGTTTGGGACTCCATATTTGGGCAAGACTGATCGGTGGATCAGTGGGACGGTTCATCTATATAGATACTATTTAATTCCTTGGCCTATTGGCAGTATGCAGTGCACAAGAGATTTGGTGCTGATCGGCCTAGTGTTTTGCGAGATTAGCTTCAGACACACAAACACACAGACGAATGCTGCTCTTCTAGACTGCTCGCCCCCTATGGCACGCCGTGAAAGGATCAACACATTGGTGACATTGCTGATGTACTTGGATTATTACAGAGTTAAGGCCCAACACTGCACAACATCATTGTGAAAATGTGATGTGAATATGCGAAGAGAATTCATGCACACCAAGTCTGACATATTGTAAACTGTTGTGTTCTGACTTATTCTCTTGTCGCAATGTTTCCTATTCCACTTCCAATAGAGCTACCCACATGAATTCACCAAGTTCAAGCGGCGGCAACAGTGAGATTTCAGTGTTGCTTCTTGTCAGTTCTGGCAGGCCTTGTGAGAGGATAGCAAAAATCTTTAGTCATTTAAATGTATATATGTATAGTGTGGATGACTGGGGTCTTCATTTTAGCAATGATTACTAAACCCCTGATTGCTCCAATTTCCTGTGTGCCATGGACTCACCGATGCAGAACTCACACTTGGCCGGCGCCTCAAAAGGACTGGTGTGCGTTGCACTTCTGTGAACAAAATATATGCTAGGCAAGTAGGCATACAGTTTCCTGGTAATAGGAGAAAAGCGCATAACGTGCAGAGAAAACACAAACACAAACGCATATCTATATGATTACACAGCTTAAGAGCGATTAAGTATAGTTATACAATTATGTACAGATACTGGGAAATGAGTGAAGCCTCGGGCATATCACATCTGTTTTCCTCACCTTACACGGCCCCTTGCACCCAGTCAAGAAGCTATCACAGCGTCTGGTGGCCGGGAAGTTCATGTGGCCCGGCACGAGGACACACACGTCATGGGGTCAGAGCCTGCATAGTAAAG
The DNA here is from genome assembly GCF_963280865.1 of Gymnoscopelus braueri. Classification (NCBI taxonomy): domain Eukaryota; kingdom Metazoa; phylum Chordata; class Actinopteri; order Myctophiformes; family Myctophidae; genus Gymnoscopelus; species Gymnoscopelus braueri. Next base: position 29,727,785 of record NC_137607.1, read on the forward strand.
CCAACGCAAAGATGAATGAATCTCCATTCATCTGCCATGAATCTCCATCTCTTTCACTCCAACTCCTATAATATATTTTATTATTTGTGCCGACATGCTGTGAGACAAGTCCAGGTGTGCCCTAATGGGACTTTGTGACAACACATTATTATTGTAATATATACGAACAGTTATGAATTATGTTTTAATTTACTACACCAGTACTTTGTGTGCACTCATTTCCCAATACGGAGGCCAATTCAATACCCTAAAAACGTAACTACTTTCAACCATGGTGTCCCTATTTTGGGCCTGTCATTATAAGCGAAACATTTTAATTAAATTGTTTTCCCCACACATAAAAAAAAAGGAAAATAGCCTACAGTATCTACAAGCATGCGGTGCAACGCCTTGTGAGCTTGTAGATCTGCTTTCGCTATGAACACAGGAGTACCTTGAGCTTTTGACTTGGTGTGTGAGTTTGAAAACCACTGGTCTAGGTTGTGGAATGTGGACATAAACACTGCTCTTTCTTTCTGTCCACGCTTCCTCTTTCAGCCTGAGTGCTTGGTGTGACTGTGGACAACACAGACCCTCATCTTGTTCAACGTGGGAAGATGCCTCATCCTCTGTGTCAGGACGATGTGGACATCGCACAACAAAACAAGGTCTTTAGAGTCAGGGGTCATCAGGGGACATCTCCAGGGCAGAGGTGAGCAGACTGGTCTGTGAGGCATTGTTACTGTCATGATAATAATTACTGTATGACAGGAGATTAGCATCAACATGACCTCTGAACCTGCTCCGCAACATCAACATCTTGTGCTATTTTTGGCCACAGAAGAAAAAAAACATGAACGTAATATTATGTACACACACATATCTATCTGTATTTATGCACATATGCTCAAGAGTTAAACCACGTGTGTGCCGTGTAGCTTAAAGGCATCTCAGTTCTGCGGGGCCGTGTCCACCAAGACGTTTTATCCTGCACCGCAGCGTGGTGCGGGATTGTATTGTGTGGGAGGGAATTGTTTTCAATGGGAGTGCTGCATGTTTACACTATGCTGGAATCACCAGTAGCGTGACAAGGCGCTGACCATCTATTCTCCGCTGCGTGTTCACGTATGGCGTTTTTATCTGCTTGCCGAGAACTGAAATAGTTTTAACTCGGGCGTTTGGAAGTGTTTTTAGGCGTTTTCATCTCAAAATGTTTCATGTCAAGGACCCCCAAATTGATATACAATATTATACAGTATACAGTATAATATTTGGCTGCGGACCCCCATCTGAAAATGTTTTGTGCCAGGGACCCCCTAGAAGAGAAGATTTGTGTAAAAACAAATCCAAAATTATTCAACATTTTATTTTAAAAAAATATTCAAAAATAGCAGATGTACAAGCTCGCAGCGCGGCACGAAGTGACACGCTGTGAGCTTGTATATCTGCTATTTCTGAATAGCCAAAATATAAAATATGGATAAAGTGAATGATTGTAACGCTGCATTAACTCATTCAACTGGGGATCCCCTGGAAGCTCCCCAAGGACCCCTGGGGGTCCCCGGACCCCACTTTGAGAACCAATGCTTTGGTGGACACACACAGCCTATAGTAGCTCTGTATTTGTACATGTGTACACGTGTATGTTTGTCTGCTCAGTTCCACCTTTCCCCGTCAGCACCAATCCAGAACGTTTCAATGTAAGGCCTCGGTAACAGACGAGGAATACTCCCTTGGCTCGCTCAGCAGAGCAAGTGATCCACAGCAGACACACTTTATTTAGGTGGCTGTAGAATGTGTGTATAACCCACACACCTGCCCTCCGCCTCCTGTATTTAAACAGCCTGTCAGCCGGGCCCTGAGAGACACAATCCGTCTGAGATCTAAATGCCTCACATTCCTCCTAAAGAACACCAGAGGGGAGGGGAGGTTAAATGCTACAGGTGAACATGACTGTGGTATGTTTCTTTTCACATAGTATACGCACTGTCGAATGCAAACAACGTGCACATGTGTGGAAACCCTCTCTCTCTCTCTCTGTGACACATCATACGCACTGAAGCGGAACACCATATGCATGCTGTATGTGCACACACACACACACACATACACACACACACACACACACACACACACACACACACACACACACACACACACACACACACACACACACACACACACACACACACACACACACACACACACACACGCACGAGAGCTTTTTGCGTTGAGTATTAAGATGGAATGCTCCTTTGAGAAACACTTGACTACACCGCTGACACTCTCCCATCACGTCATGTCTTTACGCCTATAATGATTTTCACACTATAGAGAAGTGAAATGCGTTCTGTAAACACAATTGAGTTTTGTGTGCCAGTGTTTTTCTGTCATTGTGCATGCATTCATGTACGTACTGTATAATGTGTATTGTGAATATCTGTGTGTGGTGTCTGGTGTGTGTGTGTGTAGCCTACTATATGTAGCCTACATATCGTCGTTGTCGGGTGGAAACCTTGTATGTCCAAAATGCTTACTTTTCACTTCAGGAAATGTGAAGAAATAACCTGTGTTCCAATGTAGTTATTATTTAGTCACACACTCTTCTTAATACTTTCCATTCGTTCAATATTATTAAACCCCCACACACACTTAACCTCATTCACTTTCACCTTCAAAAGTTTAACAAAAATATTAGATCGCCAATTTTTGCTACTTTTTCAAACATTGAAAATGTTTCAAAACATTCAAACATCTAAAGTTTAAATACGGAGATACAAGGTTTCTGCTCGACAGCGACTGTGTGTTTGTACGGTGTGTGTGTGTGTGTGTGTGTGTGTGTGTGTGTGTGTGTGTGTGTGTGTGTGTGTGTGTGTGTGTGTGTGTGTGTGTGTGTGTGTGTGTGTGTGTGTGTGTGTGTTCTATACCCTGGCTCATAGCTTTACACATGTACGAGGTCATATGGTGGCTGCTAATAAGCGTAAGGATCAGTGCCTCAGGTTCCTTGTCGGTTCGGTTGACAGGCTGAGGCAATCATGGCGGAAGGTCAGACAGCCCTATGACAAGGTTAAAGTTGAAGGGTCAGGGATAGTTGGCCAACCAGCTCATGCCTTCCTTGCTCCATGTCCTCAGGGGACTCCGGTGACCCATGTAAACCAGTGGTTCCAAAGTCCAGGGGTCCTTGAGGGTATTCCAGGGAATCCCCAGCTAAATTATTGATAGTTAGGAATCAAAATGGAACCTTACGGGTTTGTAACTCAAGTGTACAAATGGAACCAAATGGAGCTAAGGGTCCATTAGTTAGTACACTCTCAGAATTATGGGGGTCCTTAAGCTTGATCTAATGCATACTAAACTGGGGGTCCTTGAAATTAAATAGTTTGAGAAACACTGATGTCCTTATAGGGGAGAACATGCCCGCTGTAGGCAATTATTCATACAAACAGGCACACATTCAGCCATCCAAACCCACACCATTATAGACAGACACCAGTACACATGCAATCACAAGCATGAGATGCATTAACACACACATAAGTTAATTGTATATAGTCCAATATTTGTGAGAACCTTACATGGATTTCCCATGAGAATGTTCATTCTCTAATAACTAACTCTGATATTAACGCTTGGCGCTTACTACTAAATGGTTAACCTTAGTAAGTTGCCTTGGGAACCTATATGTTCCCGAGCCATGTGGCCTCTAGGGGCAGGAGCCTATTTCCTGTTTCTGTAGTGTGAGGCGGCTTCATCATCATCATCATCATCATAACCTTTATTTCAACTCAGAGTACAGTTGAGGGGCAGGCCCTCATTTTCAATGTAGCCGAGATACAAAACACAATACTCAACAGGTAGAGACATTCATATACACAGCAATATTAAAATACACAAAGCAGAAGACAGAAAATGCAAACAAATTTAATAAAGCAGTTTTGATGTACTTGCCCCAGCCATGATGTGCAAGTACACCCCCTGGGCTGATGCTATATGTCACAGGGACCCAATCCAACGCTTGATGCTGAGTGGCAAGCAGGGAGGCATTGGGTCCCATTTAGTCTTTGGTATGACCTGGCCGGGGAATTGAACCCCGACCTGCCAGTCTCAGGGCGGACACTCTAACTCTAACCACAACCACCACTGAGCTGGTTAAATGACTAATATTGCATCCCCATTATCTTAGAATGGTTTGTTCTGTCCTTATGAGGGTGGTCCTCAGTCCTCAGGTGTGAGTGTGCGCGTACGCGTACCTGTGCGCTCGCACTCACACACACACACACACACACACACACACACACACACACACACACACACACACACACACACACACACACACACACACACACACACACACACACACACACACACACACACACACACACACACACACACACACACACACACACACACACTTCCACAGGCCCTTGTTGACTCCGTCAAGGTTGTTTGGGTCTACCCTCATCGTTTCAGTAAACAGTGTTTTGATGACACTGTATGAAAGAATATTCAGTGCTAGGTTGTTGCTACTGTTTAAAGCTCAACATCCCAAACATTATATCTATAGACCACACACACACACACACACACACACACACACACACACACACACACACACACACACACACACACACACACACACACGCACACACGCACACTTGCAACAAAACGCACACACACCTCTAATACATATATCTATACAGACACACGGTGCACTCTGTCTGTATACACACATTATAAACACATTTGGGGAAAGCAATGCAACAACTCAGCCTTGCTCAGATTACCTCTCATCTCTGTCAATGGAGGGTTTTCTCCTCTGAATTCTGGGGCTCTTTTTGGCTTTTAAGTAAACTAATCTTTGAGCAAATACCACAGGCTGTTTCTGAAGTCTGCGCTTTATTCAAAGTCTTAATATATTTGAATTGAGAGCAAACAGACCGAACGGGAGGCTCACTGGAAGTTCGGGATCAAAGCCTCTGGGGCACAAAGGCTGCGATTTAGCATGTTAGACTGATCGTCACTCTTTCACAGCCAAGTATTGTCTGTGTTTCTCCCCGCAAGTTCTTTGAATTCCTTCCCTGTGTAAAGCGCTCATTGTTATCCGCAGGTTTTACCGCGGCAAACCGTGTTCTTAAACATCTCTACTCTGCCTTTCAGGCTGCTCTCTATTGAGAGAGAGAGGAGGAGAGATTAATATAGTAAGCCGAATGAGAGAAAAGCCGGAGAACATCAAACAGACTAACATTGCACGTTTGTGTTTCTCGCTGTTCCGTATTGTTTGACAGACTTGACCGAGGCTGTGGGATTCGACCAGCTCGCAAACACCTCCATTCTATGGCTGTGTTTTAAGTGGTTGTCGGCCCCAGTTTGCTGCGTATACTGGGCGTGTTTCAGGTGTATTTGTACAAGATGCAGAGTTTTTTTACAAGCAATTTACAAGCAAGTCCCCTTCCCCCCATCCCCCAACTCTGCTCTCCCTCTGTCTACCTATCTCTGTCTGTCTGCCTCTCTCTCTCTGGTTACAAATCTGTTAGATGATTTTTGGCATCGATTAGGCGGCTGTCTGCCACCGAAGTGCCCCGATACAGCGTCAGAGTGCTGCAAAACAATACTTTGAAATGATTTTGTTACCATGGCGACGGCCCCCCAGGTTATCGCCTCCCACATTAAAACTTAAACAAACAAAGCGTACAGTTTTGTTGGGGAGGGCTGATCCACGTCTGGCCTGGAGGCTAATTTGATTTTATTCTGATTCATTTAGGGAATATTACACACCGCTTCTATCCGATCGTATCTGCAAAGATTGTCCGTTCATTTGTCTGCAGAAATCTCTCCCTCTATCTTCATGTCAAAGTGTGTGGGAAGATTAAACGGCCACAGTGTTTGTACAGTGCACCTGTGCAAAGTAGTTCTCACCTGCGTGCGTGCAGACGTGTGCATGTACTGTATGTATGTATGTATGTGCTGTATGTGTGTGTATGAGAGTGAGAGAAACAGGAAGATAGAGAGGGAAAGTGTGTCCGCACACTATACCAAATAATGAGGAACCACCTGATCCACTTCACTTAAACTATATATATACTGTGCTTAAGTGACCGGAGTCCCCCAGGGCTCTATACTAGGTTCTAATAGTGAGCTTGCAGATCTGCTATTTTTGCCGAATATTCACCCCCAGAATAGGGATTCATGTGGTTACTTGAAATATGAAGAGTAGTATTTTAATCTGTACTCATGTCTTTTTAATATTCAATCCTCAAAGATTATCTACAATTAGAAAGGGGTGCTCCCTGGAGTGCATATCTCCACCCGGCTGGGTGGCCTACCCAGGGTTGTATAAGTTGTTGGTTGCAGTCCTCAGGACCGAGTAAGCTCGGGAGGGAGGGGTATGGAAAGTATGGAATTTGATTAGAGTCATTTCCAGGTCTGGATAAGTATTGAAAACAAGAAAAGAGAGGATAGAAAAATGTTTGTTTCCAGTCCATGGAATTATAACTGTACCAAATCCACACATCCGCCACCAAATTAGTCTGAAAGAAAATGCGTCAATATCTCAGAATTCCATATATACAGTACATAGCATCACAAATAACATTGTTATCAAAGCTTGTCTGTACATTTATGAGTCATGCAGCGATGTAGTTATCAGAAAAGGTAAACTATATTTTCTGCATAAGGAAACCATAATTGTATGTTTGCATCCATCGTCATGTCCATGGACACAGGGAATGAATGAGGCTGCACAGACATCGTGAACACTTAATTATTTTTTATTGACTCATTTCAGTTCTTATTTATAAAAGAGAAAACATACGGGGAGAACAATAATATTATTTATTAAATCTATTAAGGGGAAATTATGAGTATAGGTATAGAGCCTATGTTTTACTTTATAGCCAATGAAGCAAAGTCAGTGGACTTTAGTTCTAGTTCACTGATGAATTGTACATGGACATCACTTATGTTACTCAAGGGTTTGAATGTATACAGTTATTTAAATGTACATAACAAATACTAAATAACATTGCACAATTTTAACATTGCCTGGATTTGGTGCCACGTTCAACCTGGCGTCCCTATTTTGGGCATGACATAACAATATCCCATGTTAAAATTGGCTAATGGGAGGGCGGGCGGACAGACAACGGCCATGTCACTCTGACTCAGACATAACCATAAACAAACCTGATAGGCCCATGTAGGCATATACAGAGATCCGGTTGTCCAGAACCACAGATCCGACTGCTATGTCCATATATGGTTATGTGCATGCATATATGGGACTGACCGACTTCAAACTCGCATCGCGAATCGCAAGGACTCAAGGGAGTGTGGTGCCCGCCATTGAGTAGTTTGGATATGCGGTTGTCCAAAATCGCCGATCCGACCGATATGTCCATATATAGGCATATCCAGAACCGCCGATCCAACCGATATGCCCATATATGGTTATGCCAATATATGGGCATATACTGATGACATCAGGGATCTCCATATATGAGCATAAAAGGGAATGCAGCGAGCAGACAGAGCATACAAGGCGAACGGTGTTCAAATAAAGTTAGTCATCCGTCACCTGTCATTCTGGAAATGTTTTCGACTGCCTTGTGGTTTCCTCTAAGCTTTTTGTTTATTTTAAAAGCCAAGCCCTTCAAAATAAAAGTGAAACAAAACTGGGATTTACCATAATGTATGACAGGTGGGTTAAAGATTTCCAGGAAGCAACATCACAACTCTATGATACAGATACAGGATTTATTTGCAGTGGTGCCATATAAATGGCTCCAACAAATGATGCCGCCACAACTACCCCTTTCTCCCATGGTTTTGTAACCAATTCACACACACACATGAAACCATAGGACCAAATGGGATGACAAACAAGTACAATTAACAACAATAAAACAATAAGCGTTGGTGTGTGCCCCGAGGGATGCTGGGAAGTCCTTCTCTGTCCATTAGCACACCATGGGCATGGGATGCTACACAGCCCCCAGAGGTTCAATTGTCCCCAGTTATATACACACCTGAACACACAAGTCCCGTAGGTGCTGACTGATGCATTGCAGTTGCCATCTTGCCAGGCCTGATGGGCTCTGGGGTCCCAGTGTGATGGTCGTCTGGTATTATGGGTGGGTCTCTCTCTGTATCCTGCTGGTATAATTAAATACAATTTTAAAATGTATTTGTATGATACATTTTTGCTTCGGTTACTTCTATCCAGGTTTTGTTACTAACTGAAGCAAAAAGGCAAATGCCTGTGTGACATTGTTTTTTCATTTGACTGGTTCCTTTCAAAGCATGAGTTACTTTGCCAGGGTGCGTAAATTGATTTCAACTTTCTGACATCTGTAGAACATTAGCCTGGATCCAGACGAATCTGCCTTTGCAAAATTGCTTGCACTTTAGCCCTCGGCAGATTAGGTCTGGCCCCCCTCAATAGAGATTTAATTTCTCTCCCTCTGAAGTCGTGAGGGACCAATGAGGGCCCAGTATCCAAATGTGGGCGGGCTTATCACCTTATTTGGAGCGATGACGTACAATGCAGGAGACTCATTTTCAGTTTTTCACAACAAAGATGGACGCCGCCATAGCATCGGTAGTAAACGCGTTAAAAAATATTTCTTTTCTAACAGACGAACAAACAATTGCCCTTAAAGCTTTTGTTGGAAAGAAAGATGTGTTAAGAATAGTTTCATCTGGTTGCCAGACTAAATACGAGTGGAGCTAGCTTTCGTTGTTTACTATTTCAGCACCGGCGCTTGTGTGTGACGTAGCAGGAAGCACTGCTCTGATTGGTTTTAGGTCTAACCAATAGAGTCCGTTTGGATCTTTTTGTAACCGCCCTTTAGAAAAAAATCTATCGCTGAGAGGGACCAGACTAATATCCACGCAGTGTGTCGTGTGATATTGTCTGGCCACGCGAGGCTAGTAGAACATAGCCTGCTCTTTTGGAAGAAAATGATCTAAAGCAATGTAGAACTTTAGTCTCTCATTGCAGGGTTTAACGGGTCTCAAAATCACACTTTTTGCACAATCAAAAGCAAACAAAGCGGATTCCACCAGTTTCCCAGTAGGGAATAAAACCGTCAACTGTAGGGGCACGTCTTAAGTACCAGGTCTTATGACTTTTGACTTTCGCTATTTTGAGTGGTCAAAAAGCATTGGCCACGCCTCCAGGTCTGAAGTTAAGTCATAAAACCTGGTACTTAAGACAAAATAGGGCCCTAGGTGTCCCTGACAACTAAGGCTGAAGTAGATGCCAACCTTGCGTTGAAGTAGATGATGGTCTTCTGCACTATAGTTTGGTCTGTGTTTTGGTCAGAAAGAATTCTAACAAGCATAGTTCCTGGTGCTCTCTCTACAAATGGTTCCTCTGCCTTTGTCCTTCCTTAATCTTTGTTCCCTTAAAAGACATTTGCGGCAGTTGAATCAACACGTAAACTATTTTGTTAATTTACAAATAGATGGGGATCTTTTGTGTGCTTTTGATGGGATTAGTGCAATATTTTAATGTGCAGGAGTGGCAATGTTTTCAATCACACACACCCTCATCTCTACACTTGACTTTCAATGTTTTGGTGTGATAATCTTTCCCTTTCATAACATAAAAAAATTCTGAACTCAGAAGTGAGGGCGCTTCCTTGCAAAGGAGCAGCATTGTAAAGTTCACAGCAAATGATGCGGGATAAAGTAGGCGTTGAGACATACCAGAAGAGGCCATGAACCCAGTCTGTGAGTTTTAGTGTATCTGACGTTATGCCAGGCCCACTTCCATCCATACCTGTCTGCAAAACACTGAACGGTGTCACGATGCAATAGCTACCAACACAAGCAGAGGATGTGCAGAGGAGATGAGGGCGATAACACTCCTTATGTTGTCCGTAGCTACAGCAAGGATTGAATGAGAATACAGTCGTGGGCTGTGATATAGTAACTAGAGACGGGTCATCAGTGGGACCGCTTTGTAGAGACAGGTCCTTAACTTGGCAAAAAAACACCTTTCAGACGCCCCCAGTGCAGGTAAATTACGCTCCCCCCATCTTCTGTACACTCCCCATTGCTGCTAAAAGGTTTACCCTTTACTTGTCTTTCTTCACCCGTACTATTTTATATATTTTGTGTTTAATGTTTATTTTATCTAGTATTGTTATCTTATTGTTATAATGTATTATTTGTTATTGTTGTTAGCACAGTCTGTGGAGCATGCCACACCAACAGCTACTTGTACCTGTATGAGTGAGTGAAAAAGAAATACATTTGAATCAAAAGGAACCAGCCAACCATGAACTAATCCGTAAATGATCCCAAGACATGATGCATGTGATTGTTGACTCTGTTAGCAAACAGATATAACGGTAGGTTAGACAACCACAAATCTATCCATCATGTTGTGAGAGATTTATTTACATTTTTAGCCCCAACCTTTCATTTAACACTCACTCAACTCACTCACCCACGAAAACGGATTATTGAGGACTAATTCTAAAAGGTATGTTGTACATGGAGTGTCAAAGTAATCATAAATGCTTATAGTCACGAGGAAATTGGAAGTTGCTCTCAGCACGGGAAGTTCCTGCTTTGCGGCACAAAGGTATTTGTTTGTGTTTGTTTATGTTTTCAATGAGCAGCGACGCACATTAATTTCCTTGAACATTAATTTCCTGGGTTCCTTGTGGCTGAGGTTGCCACCTCTAATAGGTGTGCTGCCCTCTGTTTGCACCTTAGCTGCCAGGTTACATCAGTCCCGCACAGACAGACACGCACACACACACACACACACACACACACACACACACACACACACACACACACACACACACACACACACACACACACACACACACACACACACACACACACACACACACACACACACACACACACACACACACACACACACTCGCACCCACACCCGCAGGTGGTGAAATGCACCATGGCTGGCACTTTCTTATGGGTCGTGACATGCCTGTGTTTTATAGTTGCGTTTATTTGCCATGGAATACGCAGAATTTCACCCTAATGTAGAGCGAATAGAGCTCTCCCAGGGGTTCACAAAGGGTTCGCCAGTATGTGTGTGTGTGTCTGTGTGTGTCTCTGTGTGTATGTGCATAAACAGGTTAGCCACAAGGTAATTATGCTGTCAACTGCTGCTGACTCATACACACCTCCGCCAAGTTAATTAGAGGTGGCAGAGCATACCTGAGTACACACACACACACACACACACACACACTACTAAGTACAACACAGAAATGACACAGAGGTAGACAAATGATATATATAAATAAACTTGCGTGCCATCCGACGATGCACACTCAACACCCTGACCCCTGACACGCACACTTGTATACACGCACACTTGTATAGACTCTCTGACACCCTTTTGAGTTATTTATTCAAGGTGTGTGTGTGTGTGTGTGTGTGTGTGTGTGTGTGTGTGTGTGTGTGTGTGTGAGAGTGTGTGAGTGTGTGAGTGTGTGAGTGTGTGAGTGTGTGTGTTTGTGTCATTTCCGAGGAAAGCCACATGATTTCTCATTCAAGCACCCAATTCTGGGAACACAATGAAATCCAAAGTGTTAATTTCTCTCTGAAGAGTACATTTCTTTCACAGTAAAATCAACACTTCCCATTACGTGTCCACAGTAAGAGTGTCAGAGTTAAATGAACAGTGGATTTTACTGTGTAGAGGTCAGGATAGTCAGTTTGACAAGACACTGCATGCTGCCTGTTTTTGCCAGACCCAAGGGGTCGGGCTTACATGAGGCTTTGTACCTGTTTCGTCCATACATGGGCATGGTCACTTTGTCCTCCGGCCCCAGCCAAAAAAAAGTCTGTCACTTTGTCCTCCGGCCCCAGCCAAAAAAAGGTCTGTCACTTTGTCCTCCGGCCCCAGCCAAAAAAAAATCTGTCCCCCAAAAAAGTCTGTCCATACATGGGCATAGAAGGGACACACGTCGTGCGAAGCACGACGTGTGTCCCAGCCATAAAAGTCTGTCCCCCTTTCTTCCATACATGGGCATAGACACAGGCTGACACGTCATGTGAAGTCTGGGTCTGGCAGAACCAGGTCTTGTTTTATTGCCTGTATTTATTTTTTACACGTGTGAGTGATGATGCACAAGGAGATATCCCAATATTTGAATGTCAGGACATCTTGTCGTGTATTATCACGCTTATACCATGGCAATTTACCAATGGAAAAAAGAGAGGCTGTGTTTTTTGCTGTTATTCTCAAACACACGTACTGTAACTTGGCCAATATGCGAAGCTGATTGAGAGACAGACACGTTAATAGATAGATGAAAGTAAAACGAAAGCTGTGTTGTCTTGGTAACAACTTTGTAGTCGAACAAACAGCTGCTACAATTAGTTTACTGCTGTTGTTGGTTACATGCAGTTCAATCATGAGCATTTATTTACATTAAACTGCTGACTGGGACTATGTTTGAGGTGTCCAGATAATTTGATCAACAAATTGGTCAACAAATTGCAAGGAAGCGCAAGGAAGCGCCCTCACTTCTGCGTTCAGAAATTTTGAATGTTATGAAAGGGAAAGATTATCACACCAAATTATTGGCTCAGGAATGTGACAAAAACTCCATGAATTCAAGGCTTCATGGGGTGTGTAATTGGTAAAGTCATTTTTTGGATGAACTACTTTAAGGCGCATACCACATAGGCTCTAATGCAGCCTGTGAGTTACTTCTCGTTTCTCTCCCTATTTCCACACTCCACTGTAAATAAAGGCAGAAAAGCAAAACAAATACCTTAAAGGAGTAGTTCACACCAAAATTATGGTTTTCATTACTGGCGGAAAGATGCTAACGTATCCAGTAGGAGACTCAAAGGAGTCTCCTACCGGAAATACACCCGGTCATCAAATTATTGGCTCAGGAATGCGTCAAAAACAAAAAAATCTCCATGAACTCAAGGCTTCATGGGGTTTGTGATTGATAGAAAATAAGTATTTTTTGGGGTGAACTATTCCTTTAACATTCCTTTCATTCACTCACTCACTCACTCACTCACTCACAGTCTCCACTCTACTGAAGGATATTTGACCCTGAGGGGCCCAGGTCACTAATAACCTTTTAACTCATTCACTGCCACAATTATTGCTTTCCACGTTTGCCCACTGCCAGAGATTGAAAAAAAAAAAGTACTCAGGAGCCGAGATACAGAATTTTAAAGTTTTAAGTTAACAAGGAAGTGGATGGGAGTCTAGATCTTCGAACAATCATATCTCCTTGGTCTTTGGGTCAAATTTGGAGAAAAAATAAATACGTTTTTTACGTCAGTGGCAGTATTGGTTAATTACATCAATTACGTCAGAGGCAGTGAATGAGTTAATATTCACATAATGGCCCCTGGACATTATGTCACAGATACTTTGTCACACCTACTGGCTTTGTATGAGCGTGCTTCTACAGTACTTGCGTATGTGTGTGTGTGTGTACTGTGTGTACAGTATGTAGTAGTCTTGGGTGTCTCCATCCAGGGTAGAAAAGTGAAAAAAGATGTTGTCAAAGCCTTTTCTTAGCACAATGAAGGTAATCATTATGTCAAGGGTGATTGTTAAACATAATTTGGCCTGAACCTTTCAGGCAAAACTAGCTTTTAAGGGTCCACCAGGGACTGTTGTCCTCCTTTGTAGTCCTTGTTTTCAAATTACGCAATAAATACGGGCGTAGGACAATGCCTGCCTATTTGACGTATGGTATGTGGGTCCTTTGTCACTCTTACTGTTATAGGATTTCATAACTCAAAGCTGTTTTTTTATCTCTGTTATTAAGATATATATCGGCCTATTCACTTACCATACGCTATTCTGATGTCGGGGTTCTCTCTTCGATGTAGTAACTTATGCCCATTGGGCCATAATCCATAAATTAGTCCCATATGCATATATATTCATAAGATGGGGGCGGGGCCGGTGGGCGGGGGGGGGAGCAATAGCATGTCTTTATTTAAGCATGAACATTATCCAGAATGATGAACATTTAATTTTGTATAATTGAATGCAAAATAAAGTAGTTGTGGTTTATGTTACATTGCCAGCATGCATGCATGGCAGCAGGATACTGTAATGTGAAAATAATGGCAGGGGGGCGGACTTTCATGATACTTGGTGGGAATGATCAAAAGGCTGCATGATTCACTTTTAGGGCGACAACTTCAAAGTCAAAATAAAGGTCAGAATTTAGGACAAATGTACAGTAGATTTTCATGATACTTGGAATGAATAATGGACTGTCCTGAAGAGATTATTAGGTAAACGTTCAAGATCAGAACCAAGGTCACGGTCAAAATTACATCATTCATAACAAAGGGAGATATATAGAACAAGATGTTGGTGTGGGCAGGGTTGGTCTCTGTCAGTTATAGGGAAACTGACCGATTTAAGAACACATTTTTGCTGCTTTGCCGGAGGTCTGCGCTCTACTGAGTGCTTTCTAGTTTTATATGATTTAAATTTGTATTCAGTTTTTCTTAACTCTCACTCACTGTATATTATTTTATTACTTCAAGAACAGTACTTGAAAATATTGTTGTATATTGTCAGACAATCAATAGTTGCTTAAAGATGGGTCAAAGCGTTGATGGTAAAGTATCACTAACTTAGTTCATACAGTATGTACAGTATGCACTGGTATTCTATGCAAAACATCATAATTCATAATACCTTTGAGGGAATCCATACAGCCCTCCATTTGGATTCTAAACTGAAGTGAAGTAGGCCTCTGCTTCGCATTTCTTCATTTACAATTACAAGATGCATTTTTCATAACTCTCTTGACTGCTGGCTTACGTTTTCCCTGGGTGTGGATGGAAATACAGAGAACAGTCCACCTAAAATGTAAACAGCAGTTTCTCATTTCTCTGCCTTAATTTCAATGTAAACCAAACCAATCGCTCCCCCCGCTGCTCTCGCTCAAACCACCAAACTTGATGGTTTCTTGGTGTTCCTAGCCCCAGGGCCACCCATTTGGCACGGCGTCCCGCACTGTGCGTTTTCCCTCACTGTAGGTCTCAGAGGGAAAAGAGAAACAGACAAGAGGGGCCGATAATGTGAGGTGATTGTCTTTGTGAGGGATTTTCGGTTGTTGTTGAGAAAGCAGGAAGCTCCCTATTACCATGCTCAATGTATTATTTCTGTATCTATTATGTCTGATAGGGGAGAGGAGAGTTAGACCTGATGTGGCGTTGAGGGAGGTCCTTTCTCCTATGGAGCCAGATGGCTTGCCGAGATAGTTACACACTGTTGTCTTGTAACGTTCGACCTCCATTTTGATCTTAGGGACATCCGCACAATAGTAATGAGAGCTAACTTGGAGCCTTTATGTATTTTGTCTGGATATGTGGCACTCTAGTGAACCTGACCCACTTCACAAGCCTATACAATTAAGACCAGGATGTGACCTACAAGTATTACATAAACGTCCATATCGCAGTTTATGATGCAATCTCCATTCAGAGGGCAGGTAGGGAATCCGGGGCATGTTGTTCTCTTTTTGTGTAAAAAGGCAACATGGGTTCCTGATGTTTGGATTACCTCATAATAATCTGTTTAGAATTTGCGGGGCTGGATTTCTTGAGACCTTGCTTCCAGAAGGCCGTCATTAGAAGGGCCAACAATGGGGCGTGCACAATATTCACGCTGCATTAACTGTTATAACCATTGTTATGTGGGCAGATAAACGGATCAATATTCAATGAGAATCCACAAACTTGTAAAAATTGTAAAATAAACATATTTATTTTAGTGCAAACGGGCCATATTTGATCGCCTAAGCTCTAAAGGAAACTGTCCCTGAATTATACAGTTATAAAGCAATCAGCTGCAGATAACACCGGCAGCATTATTATCAGCCTATTGAGCAATTTCTTGTGCCTGCGTGTATTGCCACTGTGCTGGCCACGGCCTGCGGGTCATCTGTTTCTTTGTCAACTTTGATAGTATCTTTCACAAGACCAAAGCCACAGAGTGTTTTGTTAGCTAATCTTTAATGAGAGTTATAGGCATCAATGGGTAGATATGGTACAGTACAGTAGATATCGTAAAGACATGGCACACACACTGCTCAGCTACTGGGGACGATATCCATATGGGCCAGCAGGTATTGACCGACTTATGTTTATGAATTTTATTCTTATTTTTATATTTTTTCGTGCAATAACAAACTCGGTGACCTCATTGTCTTCAATGGTATTTCTTGTTGGCTGCAGTAAACTGGTCAATGTTTATATTGATCTGTCAAGGCGTTCTTGATTATGGATGATTAATGATATTAATGAGTGTCTATAAATGGGCTAGCTGGCATCCACACATGCCAAAGTTCACTGCTTTATCAAAATATGTGATAATACTGTACTTTGCGAAACAAAAACAGTGGGCGTGCTTGCTTGTTCATGGTGTGACAATGCCATATAAACACTTATGTTATCATATAATTACGGAAGGTTTATGCAAGTAAATGCCCGGCAGGAAGCAAAATACTTGAGGAAATGTGTGATTATTATCATTTTCAATACATTTTGCCTTGATGTTATCTCACATCAGTTCTCAATTCAAAGCACACCTCTACAGTATGTACTGTAACCTCACACCAGAATAGAATCTCTGCTTTGTGGGATCCCTATTGTTGCTGTTTTGACAAAATTCAACAAATACTGCCATAATGAATTGGGGGGTGCTGGGTAGACATAAATAAATGACTGAGCAACATGTGGAAGTGCCAAAGCTATGGCAGAATAGGCAATCAACGTATAACCACTACAAAGCCCCAGCCAGCTGTTTAAGCCATTTGTCAGCCAGGTATTTACCCTGTGCCAGTCAATTAGTTGACTAACTCAAGTGTTTTGCACATTCTTCCCTCAACACTCTTGTCTGGGAGTCGGATTAATGAAGCCGGGATACTCCCAGATTTCATAATGCACGACTACATATTGGATATGTGAAGTGGGTATCTGAGCAAAACAAGAAACAAGAAAGCACACATTAGCCTCTCTCTGGTTACAGCCGAGCGTTCATGAGTCACCAAAAGTCTGGAACTTTCCAAAGGTCTGGAAGCTTGACAGCAACATGGGCGGTTGATTGATTGGTTAGAATGCTTGGCTGTGGCTGGCACATGCATACAGATACTATACAGTAATAAGTATGCGTGCCTGGCACTATGTTTGCATGCTATAGGTGCTTATAGTGTAGTGCTGAGCAGAGAACACTGTGTAGACCACTTGTTCTCAACGTGGGGTCCGGGGACCCCTGGGGGTTCATAAGGGGGTTCCGGGGGGGGTCCCCAGCTAAATGATTTGATATTGCATCAAAATCAGTGTACAGTAACCATTTTAACCCTATTTTATACTTTGTCTAAAACAAGCTCACAATGCGTTGCGTTAAGTTGTGATAGATAGATATACTTTAATTCAGACACATAGGTCCATACAAACAAAATATTAAACACAGAGATAGCCTGAATATCAGACTGAAGTTCCACTCCATTACCCAAATTAACCAAAACTAGACAATGTGTACTGTCGACCACTGGGCTTCTTAAAGGTTAAAGGATTCCCCAGCTAAATGATTGATAGAAACCAAATGGACCCTTCCACCTTTTACATTCTCAGAGTTAAATTAATACTGAAAATGGTTGAGAAACACAGGTATAGCCCAAGAGGATCCGTAGTTAAGAGATAGTAGTACAATAACCTCCCACCCCTCAGAATAACACAGAATCAGAATCAGCTTTATTGTCACATCACAGATTTACCAATCTGGGAACCCATCGCCAAATGAAAAGGAAAAACAGTGCCCTAAGCTGTTTTTTACTATATCAGTTGGCTCTGGGAGGAAGTTGACGTAGCACCCGTGCGCAAGGAAACCGGGGTTTTGGTCTGCCTTCAGCCTTTCACTTCCGGTGGTGCGACTATGTTTTCATTCCCACTAACAATATTTATACACGGAACACTAACACCACTTCTCCCAGAGAACATGGATCGTTTTAGTTATAAGCCCACTTGTTTCTATGATGAAAGAGCAAGTTAAAATGTGAATATCTTTCTGTGGTTTTGTCTGCTCCGAGGACGCTATTGTTAAATGAGTTTCGGTTTGTTTCGAGTGGGGAAGGATCGGCGGACACGTAAATCCCGCCCACTACATTTGATTGGGTAAAGCGCGGCCTGCTTCCTGATCTGAAGGCACGCCCACTTGTAGGCCAGTGCGTACGCGATATGACGAACCCCCCCGACAGATTCAAACGCAGAGCAGAATCTGTTCTTGAGAGATTACAGATTTACAGAAGTAAAAAAGTTCTATCGTTTCCATAGAAAAAAGAAAGTGAAGGAGAAGAAGGGGGGGCAAGGGGGAAGAGAGATCAATCAAAGTAAACAAACAAATTATCTACATATTTACACGTAGTACCTGAGATAAGATATAAAGGTGCGTGAGCATATCATCAGATGTATACTGTACATAATATATACTATGGACGTTAGTTAAGGTGCGAGAAAAACGCGAAAGATAGACAAAAGTTAACACGTTGTAACTTGTACATGGGATTAAGGTGCAAAATGTCAGCGTGTGTCAACTGCATAATCAACATACAGTATGGTAAACTGACACTGGTATAATCCGCAAGTAGGTCCATGAGGAAGAGCAAATAAAGTCCCTGGTATAATAAAACAAACATATACACAACAGGAGATGTCTGTTTGGGTTGCAGAAGCCCTACAAAGCACTGCATCATTACATCATATTGTATACATGAAAAGGTTGTTTTTCAGAGTTTATGAGGGTGTACTAAGGCAGTAACAACAAACAGCAGGTTTTGTCATTCTAATGTGACTCTGAACCGTGTGCAGAGGTTCATGGTTTGAGAATTCATTTCAATCTGTGCTCCTTGCCAGTGCTGCATGTCTCACCCCACACCCAGTGGTGGAAGACGTCCTACCACAGTCTAAATATACTCTGTTACGTAAAAGTCCTGTATGTACTTAAGTATTGGGATCAATGTGTACTAATAGAACCACATTGGGTTAATAAGCACTCTGGGTTGCGATGCGACGAGTTGTGAGCTTATAGATCGTCTATTTTCAAATAGCCTAAAATAATCTAGATCTGCAAAGTAGGCCAAACTAGTAACTAAAGTGGCAAATAAATGTAATGAATTAAAACGTGCAATATTTGACTCTTTGTTTTAGTGGGGTAGTAGAAGTATAAAGTGTCGAAAAATGGAAATACTGAAGTAAAGTCAAATTGTCATTAATTATAGTACTTGATTAAATGTACTTAGTTACTTTCTAACCACTGCCTCACACCCCAATCCTTCTCCGCTGACTTCTGTTTATGCAGAAACTGTGCAGCGCTGCGCCGTCTGCCCTGAGCTCTGACAGAGGCAGACAAGTCTTTATGTGGCCCTCTCTGTGTTAATGGTGCTCTCTTTGTGCGGGCTCCATGCACTGATAACTCACAGCTTTAATCCGGCCTGGTGTCTTGGGAGAGGAACATTCCCTATGGCGTGTGCGTCGGGATTAGCGGCAAGGGTCGCTGTAACGGCACCTAATCTGCTGTTCTTCTGTGAGTCACAGCTCTCAATACGGCTGTAAGAAACACAACACAAAAAGCGAGACGGGAACGCAAGAGTGCCTGGCATTATTAACCCAGACAATGGGAAATGCATCTTTTGAGTGGTTTGTGGCTTGTCATGCATCTTGTGTGTGTGTGTGTGCGTGTGTGTGTGTGTGTGTGTGTGTGTGTGTGTGTGTGTGTGTGTGTGTGTGTGTGTGTGTGTGTGTGTGTGTGTGTGTGTGTGTGTGTGTGTGTGTGTGTGTGTGTGTGTGTGTGTGTGTGTGTGTGTGTGTGTGTGTGTGTGTGTGTGTGTGTGTGTGTGCGCGTGTGCGCGCGTACGTGTGTACGTGCTGCACACACACAGAGTTTAGGTACTGCCAGTGCCTACCAAACATTGCCAAAGTGAGATATCAAATAAGAAACACCGGTAAATAAAATGCCTTGCTGCACCTCACAAGTTGACAAGCTGAAATGGGCCTGCCGGCCAGGGGATTTTAATACAAAAAAAATGTTTTTGCAGAATAACATTGTCTTTTGCAATAAAAGTATTATCTGAGATCTATGTTTATAGCTTTGCATCGATAAAAAAAGTTGCGCAGTTTGATAAGGCAATTGAATGCTACACACGATGACAAGCAGCACGGCAGATCTACAGTAGTGGATTAGGAAATCAAATTCTCCATCCGGCCAGAGTGCCGGATAGTGTAATTTATTAACCAAAGATTGCATTTCCTGTACTGGGTGCGTAGCAGTTACACAATTAATTTGGGGCCCTTGGTGAGTCACAGACAATTGTCAGTTCTAAATAGTAAATGTATTCTTATTGGTGAATGGTTAATTAACCATTAACAAGTTTCAGAATTAGAATCAGAAGGGACTTTGACACATCACAGGTGTACAGGTGTAACAATGGTGTGAATTTTGTTTTAGCACGCTCCATCATTTTGTAGTTTTTGGGAGAAGAGAGAGGATAGAGATAGAGTAAGAGCAGGAGAGGAAAGAAAAACAGGACAGAAACAGGTAAAAAAAACAAAGCTATATACAGATAGCATGTGTAGTAGCAGGTACTGTACTGTATATGTTCATGATGTTTAGAGCATTTGCATCATACGCAGGTGTGTACATGTTCTTCAGAATATTAGCCTCATACGCAGGTGTGTGCATGTTCAGAACATTACATAAACGTGCCACCATGAGGCGAGGTTGAAAAAAGTATCAGCAGTGCAGTGTTCACTAGGCCAGTTCGTTTGTGCCGCAAGGAAAGGTAAAAACCACATAGTGTCGGTTAACGGTTATGAAAATAATTCAAAAGGTATAGTACACATGCATGCACGCACGCAGGCATGCACGTACACACACACACACACACACACACGCGCACACACACGCACACACACAGGCTACATAAATATTCATATCCATGGACTACACACACGCACACATCCTCAAACATTCGCACTCTCTTTCCTAACATTTAAGGTCACCCCCTCTGTTATCATTAGCAGATATGGCTGAGTAATTGCTGCAGATACATTTCACATGAGCAGTGGGCGTTACCACCGAGCTCTGTTTACCCAGTCACTCAAACACACCCGGAGGTTAGGCTGAGGTACCGCGCTTTTTTTTTCAGGTGCAAAAATTGTCCTGATCTCCCCTCTCCTGTGTGGCTGAACCTGCAGTATCTGAGGCCACGGGTTCAACCGCGCTCTGTCCTTCAGGTGAACCGCTGTGCTTCTTTCCAGACAGCATCTGAGGCCACAGGTTCACCACCACTCTGTCCTTCAGGTGAACCGCTGCGCTTCTTTTCCAGCATGAGGGTGCTTCACCGGGACGCCTAAAGGTGTGTCTCCAGAGGGCATCCAGAGTGTCAAAGCCTGGAGGAGTTGATAGACGCCGACAGGCAGCAGGAGGGAACAGCTTGCTCAGCAGTTTCACCCCTCTTTCCCCCTTGTCTCACCTTCTGCCCCCCTCTTTTCCAAGAAGGAACAAACAACAGACACGAGGAGAGGAGTCACTCTTTTTGTTTGTGTTCCCTCACACTTGAACCTAGCGAGGGTAGACAAGTCATAATATAACTGGATTTTTCTCTTCCCCCCTGTCTTTTCAACCACTTAAACCCTCTATACTTAGTAATCTAATACTTGGTTGAGTAGTCGGCTCTGTCCATTTTGTTTCTTTCTTTGTTTCTACACTCTTCGCCGAAAATAGCCAATATAATTTTGGCAAATGTCCCTCCCCAGAATAAGGATGCTAGGGTTCAAGCCGTTAAAAGTCAAAAAAGGGTTGGAGATTTGAAACAGGGAGAGCAACAAAGAAGGAGTGAAGCTGGTGAGCAGGGATGGAGTTAATCGAGAGTAGAAAGAGGTTTTCGACACCTCTGTGGCAGCTGGCTTTCCTAGTCACGCCATGTTGCATGGGTTCACTGGCAAGCATTACTTCACCTGGCCTGTGGCTGGCTACAGGAGACACACAAAATGCAAATCCTCCTCCGGGCGAACACAGGCACATGTGACACCGGGTGACGGAGTGTGTTTACCATGAATGACAGCATCGTTCCACAACACCGAAACTTTCACTGCATCCCTACAGTCTTCAGTTTAAGATTTTTGTTTGTACGGTTTTCAAAACATATCTAATCAAGTCATTGTGGTGAAAAATCAAGTAATTGTCAGAACAGAAGCACAATACGTTAAAAGTACAGAAATGAGTCCACAATGAAAACTAAAATTAGAACATTTCAGTAACCCGAGTCCTTCCTTAAAATAGCAGTGCCTTTGTGTATGGGTGTTCCTGGTGTGTAATAAACCTTAAATTATGTAAGTTATTTTTCCATCCTGAGGAGAGAGACAGATACGGCCATAATTGTTGTTACTGAACCCATTAACAGCCCCATCCATCCCTCTGGCCTGAGGGTGATTTATTACACAAGAAACACGATCAGATATACAGCACGCACACAAACACAAGATGTACATTACTACTTCTTCTTCCTCCTGCCTGAAAATATCTGTTTGTAACAAAGTTTGGAACAAAATTATGATCTTGGCCAAATTAATCAATCCCTAAACCTAAATCCAAGTACTGTACTTAGGCTAAGTACATTTCTTTTAGTATCTGTACTTAAGTATTTGTATTTTTTGGAGTATGACTTTCACTCCACTACATTACAAAGACAAATATTGTACTTTTGACTCCACTACATTTCTAGGAAGGGAAAAAGTACATAACCACTTAAGACCAATTTCAATTATAGTGAAAATAGCAGTTCTACAAGCTATCAACACGTGGCAGCATGACGTGTTGTGAGCTTGTAGATCTGCTACTTTCACTATTATTGATAGCATTTCTGGAAAATCTTATTTTTTTGTGTGGAAATTGTAAAAAATGTAATACAGCAATACATTGATATTAAAAAGAAATGCACTTTATCATTTGTACTTTTTAATACTTAAAGTAATACTAGGTAACTTTTTCAACAAAACTAAAGTTAAATTGTATATCTTTTGTGAGTGGCAAATGTTTCACAACAACCACTCCATGAATTTCACCCCCGAAAGCCTTTTATAAACTATTTTCTATTGAAACGGTGGCTAGGGTAGTCATCCCCGCGAAAATGACGTCATCCGGCCGGAAAACGGAAACGGAAAAGTTTCCTGTTTGGCCAGGAACTACCGCACCGGTTTCCTGATTGGCCAGGAACTACCGCGCTAATAACAAAAAGGAATCTCACGCTGTTTTTAAGAGATTGTAGGATTTGAAGATCGAAAAACAACAGCCAAAGAAAACACAGCTCACGGTAACTAAAGCTCCACTGGCTAAGAGAAACGATCCACAGATAGTATAAAACAATTAAAAGAACGCTTTTTGAAACGCTTCCGTCTTCCGGTGAAAACAAATGGAATTCTGAGTAACGCAGGAATAAACGAACGACCTGCAGTGACGGTAATGACCAGCAGAGGCAGCTAAAAATCATTATTTGTGGACCTGCATTTTATTACTTTAAGTGTTTTTTTAAAAGCATGTACTTTTGAATACTTAAGTATTCTTTAATATACTGTATATATCCAGATATATACTCAAATGCACACCCCAAATATATCATTATTTAATGACCTAACAGACTGCAATATTGCGTGTAAATTTAAATCTGAGAGTGTAGAAATTGACCCTTAAGGGTCCATTTAACAGTGTGTGGGGGCTTCAGATAACGTTCTAAAAATAACATTGATTATTTCACAGACTGAGACCTCGGGGCATGAGGCCGCCGTTGCACAATGTGCAGACACTCAAAGCCATCCTCTGGGGACGTGTGAAAAGTTACCCAATGCCGCACATCGTCTGTGTGACAAGGTGTCCATTACGTGTCATACACGCATCCCAGAGTTATATAAATCATCCCCATTATGTAAAAGCAACACATCTGAGATGGGACCGTGTCATCCACACCGTATGGCTGTATCACTGACACATCCGTTTACGTAAATGTCCGGCAGACTCCTCGGTGCGTCGATTGAGCGCAAACGAGGGGAATTCGGTTATGAGTCACCTGAACGGAGTATCTGTATTGTGTTGACACCTCCTTGTGTTACGACTACTGACATTATCACGATACTACGTGTACAGGTGTATAGGTGTCATCTCTGGTGGTACATTATAATGATCACCCCCCAGGCACTGTGACCCAAAACTCTATTATGGTCTTAAATCAAACAGCTACTGTACATTGGGCGTTAGCTCTCCAGTTACCTTTTTAGATGCAATTCTATTTTAGGGTGGGTTAGGGTTTTATTAACCAAAATGAACCCTATATAATAGCATCCCTATTCTGGGTATGTCATATAATAGGCGAACATTTGAATTTAATAATGACAGTGAACGGCAGTTGGATCAGGCTGAAACATTGCCCAAAGATGGAATCATGCCTCATAGATGACTGAAGTAGGGCGGCCATAGCTGAATGGTTAGAGAGCCTGCCTGGGAGGCCGGAGGCCGCGGTTGTGCCTGGTTCGATTCCAGGCCAGGCCAGCAATGTGTTGTAGTGTCCCTGAGCAAGTCACTTAAAGGAGTAGTATACTCAAAAAACGACTTATTTTCTATCAATTACACACCCCATTTAGCATTGAATTCATGGAGATTTTTTAGTTTTTGTCACATTCCTAAGCCAATAATTTGATTACTGGCGAAAAGATGCTAATGTATCCAGTAGGAGACTCAAAGGAGTCTCTTTCAGTCTCCTACCGGAAATACACCGGTCATCAAATTATTGGCTCAGGAATGCGTCAAAAACAAAAAAATCTAAAAAAAACACATAGTTTGTGTAATTGATAGAAATGTAAGTCATTTTTTGGGTGAACTATTCCTTTAACACGTAACTGCTCCCCCCCCTGCACTCCTCTGTGGACAGCGATCAGCTGGGTGAAGCTGAAAACTGAATTTCCCCCTCCGGCAGCAAGTAAGTCTAATTACTATGACATCATAGACTGGCCACATGAAGAAGGAGAGATTTTTGAGGCATTTCTGTTTAAATAGCACAATGGCGAGAGAGAGAGAGAGAGAGAGAGAGAGAGAGAGAGAGAGAGAGAGAGAGAGAGAGGAGAGAGAGAGAGAGAGAGAGAGAGAGAGAGAGAGAGAGAGAGAGAGAGAGAGAGAGAGAGAGAGAGAGAGAGAGAGAGAGAGAGAGAGAGAGAGAGCTTTTACTGTATTACATTCTCCTCGTTAAATGGGGTTTTGTGTTCCATTGTAAGTGGGGCCATCTGATAAGTGCCAGGGCATACCGTACAGTACCTCTGTAGATGGAACAACAATGAACAGTTATCTACATGAAGGTTTTCAAAAGACTGCTTACACAGTAAAATTCCTCAGTGTTCATTTAACTCAGAGAGTTATGTAACCAAATGGACCACCATTCTGGTTTTTTACTGTGTAACTGAAGACAATCAATGCTGTCAATGTGATGCCTTGGTATTTTAAGAGAAGCCTTATTGTGTACTTATTTAATTCCACTTACACTACAGTACAGTACAGTACAAAAACAGACTGCATAAAGGTATTAACAAAAATAATTTAGTAACATATACTCTGTCCTCTCACTTATGTGAACTGAATTGAGGTTGGGACTTTTCTCACATTATATGGATATTAATCAAGGAAATAGATTTTTATGATATACTGAAGATTAAATCAATCAATCACGTTGTTACAATTTAGGATTTATCATCTCTCATAATTTGTGTACCATGGTATTGTGTGTGTCTTAAATCTTTGTGGTAAACATTGTCAAAAACCAGTTACACAGTAATACATACTGTACTGTACAATATATGTCTCTCTTCCCACACGTGTAATTGGGTTTTCTGTAGTATGGCAGTTAATAGTCTTGTGATTGGACGTCTAAGTATGTAAACCATGTTTGCTCATACATATACAAACTTCAGAATGCTTGCAAATGTTATAGCGAATCAAGCGTTATTGGCCTTATTGGCCCTCTAACCAATGCAATGGTTATAATTCTGACGATCAAAGGTGACCTGAGTTGAGATTGAAGTTGTCCTCATTGTTACGGTACAATAACCTGAACCTTCGCCAAGTAGCGGAGGGTTCGGCGATAGCTGCAGCCAGTGGCATTTGAAGCCATTAGCCCTGGGTGTGCCCGTCCCGTCCAGCTCTCTGCTTTGTGTAAGTGACTAAGCATCCACATTAACCTGTGTTCGATATGACAGCTTTATGAGTCCTGATTGGAGATTGAACTATTGGTGCGTAATGAGGGTGCGGTGGTGTGGCCTGTACCCCTCGGCGATGATACAGGATAGAATAAATGAAATTTACCCGCAGACAATGGTGGAAAAAGTACTCACATTTTGTACTTAAGTAAAAGTATCAATACTGCAATGTAGAAATACTCCGTTACAAGTAAAAGTCAGGAATTCTAAATGTACTTGAGTAAAATTACAAGAATATTGGCTTGAAAATGTACTTAAAGTACCAAAAGTAAAAGTACTAATTATGCAGAATGTCCCATTTCAAGTTTTCAAATGTATAAACTTTTCAAATAGAAAATAGCAGCTCTACAAGCTCATAACGTGTTGCATCGCGTATTTTTTAATCACAATTTTTTTTAAACATGCCCTAAATAGGGACAACAGGTTGAAAGTGGTTAAAATGGTGTATGGAACGTCCTAAATGTTAAGTTCTCAAAAGGATTTAACAAATTATTCCTCATATTAGCTTCACAATCAATCCTCATATTTCCCAAACCTACATATCCTTTGTGTTTTTCTGTGAATGGTATTTATATGCGTCACTGTAGTTTGAGGCTTTTTATTTTCCTCGTACGTGTGAATAGGTCCTGGCCTCCAACCATCAGAACTGTTTAAACTAGATAAGTTAGTCCATTACCAACTCAGGTGTGTTTCCATTCAGCATTGAGCCTGTTGTTCCTACAAACGTAAGTCAACATGTGTAACACCTGAACCGATAAGGAACCCCAAATGTTTACCTTAGAAAATCTTCGCACAAAGATGAGAGATGAAAATGGAGTTCTTATCGATACATCGAAAACTAGAAAAAGTGCTCCTCGGAGCACAGGTCTCCGCTAGGTCAGGTAAGTTATTAGTTATTGTGGCCTCCTGGTGGCGCTATAATAGGCCAATGTTTAAAGGGTTACATTTGTTCTTAGGCCTTGCACGGCAATCGGACACAGCATTCATGGTTTGAGGCATTTTGTGCAAAAAAAAAAGTTTTGCTAAATTAGACCTGCTGGTGGCACTATAACAGGCCAATGTTAAAAGGGTGGCATTTGTTCCTCAACATAGTGTGAATGTGCGTGCAAAGTTTGACCGCAATCGGACGATGCGTTCATGATTTGTGGAATTTTGTTCAAAACAAGCCACTACTGCAAACTTTAGATGTCAATCTTAGCCAATGAGGATGGAATATGAAAAATCAAACACATCCGTCTTGATCACATGACTATGGAGATCATGTGTACCGATTTGCGTGAAATTTGTATAAAATCGGAAGAAGTAATATAAAAAAATTTGTTTTACTTAAGTCGGCCTCCTGCTGGCGCTATAAAAGGCAAATGTAAAAAATGCAGGGCAAAGGTTTTTTCTTGACCTCTAGGGAGTGCGCATACAAAGTTTTACACAGATCGGTGCAGTTATAGGTAAAAACACGAATCGGCCTGTTTTAGCGCCACATGAGGCTGATTTGAACATTTTCAAGTGGCATTTCTTCCTCTGCATAATGGAAATATGCGTGCAAAATTTCACAGAAATTGCATGCTGTGTTCATGATTGGAGGCATTTTGTTGAAAACAAAGCACTCCTGCAAACTTTGGAAGCCATTTTTAGCCAATCAGGATGGAGTATGAAAAATCTGAAAGACCAGTTTTGTTTAATGACTATAGAGATACTGTGTACCGATTTGCGAGATTTTTGGACAAAATCTGTAGGAGTACTGTCAAAAAATATGTTTTGCACAAATCGGCCTCCTGGTGGCGCTATAAAAGGCCCATGTGAAAACTTTTGGGAAGAAGTTCGGAATTGGCATCCAGGGAGTGTGTGTGCACAGTTTCGCTGCGATCAAGCCAACGGTGGCGGAGATTAGCTGGTCACAGACGGACACACGGACACACGGACACAAGGACACACGGACACACGGACACACAGACGGACGGACGGGGTGGAAAACATACTCTCTCGCCATGCCTTTCGGCCTGGCGGAGACAATAATTTTGTTCCATAGGTGGTTGACCCAGCACTTGTCTTTCACTATCACTAGCTTTCTACATTTTGCAATTTAGGCATTTAGCAGACACTCTGTTCCAGAGCGGTTTACAAAATGCAAGATCAGAGTAAGTGGCATGAACCCTAGCCAACAAATGACAGGGTAAATGGTAAAATAAATAAGAAACTAAACAATGAAGAGCTATAAAGTAACAAGGATACCAGGTAAACATCAAACCTAGAATATGTAACAATATGCTAATTGTTAACTAAATAACATACTTAGCATGTGTGGACACTGACTGGACAGGCAAACAGTCTAAAACAATATACAGTATAGCATATGTGAACAAATGACCAACATACATCTACATACTGTAATATAGTATCTAAGAAAATGGGCAATAAGAAGTGATACAAAGAGTGGGTGGTGCTAGGGGCTGATAAGGTATAGATAGAGTCTAAAGAAGTGAGTTTTCAGACTGCAGTGGAAAATACAACCTTTGGTGGAACAGTTTCAAAGTAATCCTCAGTTGCCATGTTATGAACCAAAGAAATGGTGTTTACAACCCCTTGTGTTTGTCTGCAGCGTGTCAGCCATAAAACATTCGATCATTAGGCCCCGGACTGAAAGCATCAGGACACTAAATCATTTTCATGTGCTGTCACAGTGTGATAATGCTAACATGTGTGCGCCGCTGTCGTTGGGGGTGATTGACAGTTGGGGTGATTTAACTTTGCAAATTCATCTATCCTGAGGTGAACCTTACCTGCTTGACAGTTGGTCACACCGAGTTGGCTGTTGATAATTGACTCGCTCACACACACAAAACCGAGCGCGCACACAAAACCAACTATTAGTGTCAGACATGTATTATCTGCGCGAGACATCGCACCTGTACATTCAAATGCATGTGTAACGGCTCGTTTCCAAATGGATTTACCACCTGTCGCTCAGAAGCCCACACAGCCAGGCCAGGCCACTCCTAGACCTGCCCACGCTGTGGACATTAATGAGATTGCGTGTGTGCGTGTGTGATAGAGAGAAAGATAGCGTACTGTAGTGTTTCCCAAACACTGGGTTGGGTCACAGTCACAGATCCCTTTTTATAGGGCACGAGTAAATATCCTTTCTTTTTTTTTAGTATCGTTATTTCAAAAGATTTTCAAAAATAAAACATTCTGAAAATGAAGAAATTGCATAAAAAAGTGAAAATAGCATATACGATGCATTGTGAGCTTGTAGACCGGCTATTTTCACTAGTGTGGGTACTGCATGGGGAGAGCTCAAATTTATCTTTTGGGTCTCGAGCTAAAGAGTTTGGGAACCACTGGTGTGTGTGTGTGTGTGTGTGTGTGTGTGTGTGTGTGTGTGTGTGTGTGTGTGTGTGTGCGTGTGCGTGTGTGCGTGTGCGCGTGTGTGTGTGTGTGTGTGTGTGCGTGCGTGTGTGTTTGCGTGTATATATAGTACTGTATGTGTTTTTATAAATACCATGATGAATAAAAATAAGTTATATATGGAAATGTTACATTTTATTACTTATTTTGTTATCCTTGACATTTTCAAAAAATGTGGATTTGTCAGAGTATGACCTGTTATATATATTTTTGTTATGTCAAATGAAATCTAAATAAATGACATGGAAACTTTATTTATTATTTTTATTCATATTTTAATGAGGAGACCGTATAAAAGGCAGTTGATTGCACAAAGGAGAGAAAGAACAACATTTAAAAAGAAAGTGGACCAAAAGAGACACTTGGCGTGCTCACTGGCAGAGGGGTGTGTGTGTGCGTGCGTGCGTGCGTGTGCACTGCATTGTATTGCGAGAGACAACAGCGATGGAGAGTGTGCCTGTGCATGCTTGTATGAGCCACTGTATTGGAATGCTGGCCCCGGGCACTCAGCAGCTCTCAGCTTTAACTTCTGTAAACAAACTAATAGCAGGAGACTCTGGGGACCACACAGCCTCTTCCAGTGAAACATCCAAGCAGATGGAAAGGACAGAGCCACATATATTCTGTGGTGGAGAATATGTGGGAGAGGGAGACAGAGCCACAGGAAATCGATGGCTTAAGCCCCAGTTAGTTGTGTCATGCTCAGTAAATAGCAGTTGTGAGCTTGGATATCTGCTATTTACGGCATGCATGCAACACCAGCGTGCAACTAAGTATAAATCAGGACTTGGCTGACGCTGAATTAGTTAACTCAGAGATTGTACTAATGTAACCAAATGGACCTGTAATGGCCCATTTGGAGTTAAATGCAACTCGTTTTTTACTGTGTGCGCGGCGCGCATTTCAAATCATCTTTGTTTGAATTCACGGTTTGCTTTATCGATCGTTATTATCTTTGACGCACGGCGGTGTCTCTTGCTTGGTGAGTGACACTGTATCACAATAAAGTATAAAGCAGGCTTCACATACAATACTTATATAGTGTATTGAGATCATCGCTTATTGATGGCGCTATTACACAGAAACGAATAGATAGACCTTTGTTGATCCAGTAATTCAGTTGTCAAGGCAGTACCGCAGTTAGAAAGACAGGACAGATACTACAGAAACGAAAGCGTTGTGAGCTTGTAGATTGGCTATTAAGAGATTTGGCGTTGAGGGACAAAATGAGGGGGCCAAGTTCAGACCTCTGGGGGACCCCGTCAACGAAGTATATAGGGTTTAAGTGGTTAATAAAGCATGGGACTGCATTATGTGTGCATTATAAGTACAATTTTGAGGTACTTTTACTTTACTGGAGTATTTCCCATTTTCATACTTTTACTTCTACTCCACTACATCTCAGAGGCAAATATTGTACTTTTACTCCACTACAATTATTTGAAAACTTTAGTTACTAGTTACTTTGCAGATATTATAAAACATACATTAACCACTTTAGCCCTATTTTATACCGAGGCTATTTGAAAATAGACGATCTACAAGCAAGCTCGCGACGCGTTGTGAGCTTGTAGATCTGCTATTTTCAAACATTTTAGTACTTTTACTTATGGTACTTTAAGTACATTTTGATACCAATACTTTTGTACTTTTACTCAAGTACATTTAGAATTCCGGACCTTTACTTGTAACAGAGTACTTCTAAATTGCAGTATTGATAATTTTACTTAAGTAAAATATTTGAGTACGTTTTCCACCACTGCCTTTACCTTATCATGAAAGGGTCCCTTTGGACTCTTGGATCATGTTGGTTCCAGAGGCCAGGCTGACACCAGGTCAGCAAGCGGCCGCGGAGGTGTCATCCTTTTCACAATCATCCCTTTGTTTCCCTCCTCGATAACAATCCAACTGTCACCTCATTATGGGTGTAAACTGGTTGGATGACATGCTCAACATCCAAGAAAGCTGCCTGTGCTCCAGCCTGCAGCCGTGCAGTCGCACGCCATGGACATTCTTTGGGTTGGTGAAAGATCACACCACAGTGCTTCGCTCTGCGTCATTTTGTGTGTGTGTGTGTGTGTGTGTGTGTGTGTGTGTGTGTGTGTGTGTGTGTGTGTGTGTGTGTGTGTGTGTGTGTGTGTGTGTGTGTGTGTGTGCGCGCACTACAGAGCAAGGGCACCTGTCCAACAGCTTCATAATAAATCATGGGAAATCTTAGGGTCTACTGTATATTCTAACAGTTTATAGTATAGTAATTTGTGCGTGTGCATGTGTGATGTGTGTGTGTGTGTGTGTGTGTGTGTGTGTGTGTGTGTGTGTGTGTGTGTGTGTGTGTGTGTGTGTGTGTGTGTGTGTGTGTGTGTGTGTGTGTGTGTGTGTGTGTGTGTGTGTGTGTGTGTGTGTGTGTGTGTGATGTGTGTTTATGAGCCCATACAGGGAGATTTGTCTCTGCATGTCTGTGTGCGTGCAAGTGTGTGTGTGTGTGTGTGTGTGTGTGTGTGTGTGTGTGTGTGTGTGTGTGTGTGTGTGTGTGTGTGTGTGTGTGTGTGTGTGTGTGTGTGTGTGACGTGTGTGACGTGTGTGTCTGTGTGTGTGTGTGTGTGTGTGTGTGTGTGTGTGTGTGTGTGTGTGTGTGTGTGTGTGTGTGTGTGTGTGCGTGTGTAGGTGGGTGGGTAGATGAAGTTTAGGAGGGCAGCAGCTGGCGTATTGTCTGCTGGCTGAACTCTCTTCATGATGGATGATTGTGCGTAGAAGAGATCGTTACCCCTTAACGATGCTCCGGGTGTTGTTCTTATGAAACGTATTAACCGACGCAAAATGCTTAATATTCCATTTCCTGCTCCACACGCAGGGGGTATAGGGGTCGAACGCAATTAAATGTGGAGTGGGCATTGATCTTAGATCTTTCCTTGTGCTTCATTCTCCCATGCCTCAGATGCACGCATCACACTGAGCTCTCAGTTCCTGTTCAGTCCCTTGACTCTGTGATACAAGGTCACTCACAATTTACATTACAACTTAGGCATTTAGCAAGGGTGCTCTCCTCACCTGGAGAGGAGAGGAGAGGAGAGGAGAGGAGAGGAGAGGAGAGGAGAGGAGAGGAGAGGAGAGGAGAGGAGAGGAGAGGAGAGGAGAGGAGAGGAGAGGAGAGGAGAGGGTGCTGTCCACTGGAGAACATGCAGTCCCATGTTCAGCCTGCACAAGGCACACCTATAACAATCACAACCCGTTTGCTGTTAATTAAAAAAATAAGAAGTAGCTACACAGTAATCCTTGTTTTCAGCCAACCATTGGACAGGGTGTTTTCCTTGGCTTGTAGAATTAGTTCACAGAGATTCCCAGGTGTTGGAACATGTTTTATTATGTAATTGTGCCCATGCCTCCATAAGCAGTTGAAGAGGTGAACTAGCCTCATGCAAATAAACTCAATTTGTCTGTTGATGTTTACGCTCTCCCCTCGGGCATGATTGCCCAGAGTTATTACATATAGACCTAACCAATCTAGTTTGAGCTCCAAATCTAGCCCACGCCTATTTTAGCTCTTCAGAGCCACTTAACTCCACACTTCCCAGCGAGGACATAAAAAAATGCATTCAAAAATATCCAACAATTTTTTTTTATTATCCCAACCGATGTCGATCTAGAGTCCTATGTGAGACCATGTGATATGCGCCCTAACCAAGTCAAATTATGTCCGATAAAGGTCTGAATTTCTTTCTTTTTTTGCGTAAATAATAAATGTAACCTTGTGTCGTAGTTTTTCTGCATAGTGCAGGATAGTTGTATAGGTATACACTATTGCATACTGTTGTTCTGTATTGACGGTGCTTCTTAATAGTTTTTCTTGCCTTGTATTGCTGTACGACAGTACTTTCCTTCTCTGTACCTGTAACTCTGTAACTCTGTAACTCTTAACTGCTGTGTTCTGCCTCAGGGCGACAGAATTCCCCCTGCGGGATCAATAAAGGTATCTATATAATCTATCTATCTATCTATCTATATAACTTGGCTTCAGAAACCTGTTAGCTCAACTTTTCGCTGTCGCTAAAGGCATTGTTTATGTGCACAGTGAATTTATCGACTTGTACACTGTCAGAGTTAAACTAACAGTGTGCTCCAGTTGGACAGGTGTCAGTGTGAACCACTGATTGCTCCTGTACATTAATAAGGGATCAGGGAAGATTATCTCTCTGATTGGGCTGTTATAACTCACAAAGGCATCATTTGCATCTTCCCACAGCATTTAATGATCTTCTGACAGGAGACAGGCCAAGCACCCTACACTCTCGCCCCCCCTCCCCTCCTGCTGTGCGCGTACACACACACACACACATACACACACACACGCACACGCACACGCACACGCACACGCACACGCACACGCACACGCAAGCACGCGATTGTATTACTACACTTGTGAAGACATCAAAAGTTAAGGAGTTTTTAATGCCTTTTTAAAAAAAAAATTATGTTTAACCCTGACCCTAAAGCCAGTGTTTAGATGGCCGCCGGTGTCGCTCACCCAAAACAGCAGATCTACAAGCTTAACTATGCGTTGATACAGAATGTTCTCATTTGAGCCCTTCGCAAAGCTCTTTCCATAATTCTTTCCTATTTATACTACACCCCCCCCCCCTCCACAGCCCCCAACACACACACACCACTAACTGTTCTTTGATCCTGAGCTCCATTGTATCTGAACCTATAGTTCCATCCCGTCGTTAATGCTCCGCGGGCAGGTCTCTGTTCTCTCCACCCTAAAAGCACTGCCGCCGGATGCTTTGAAGTGGTTCGCCTACACCCAAAAAACCTCAGTGTTCATTTATACATTTGTACACTCTGAAGCTCCATGTTCTAGTGCAGTGGTTCTCAACCTTTTCAGGCCGTGACCCCCCAAAATAATCATATTTGAACTGGGGACCCCCCCATTTTGTGTGACTCCGTTCCACAGATAAATATTGTGAAAATAGCAGATCTACAAGCTCAGAACGCCTCGCAACGCGAGGCGTTGTGAGCTTGTAGATCGGCTATTTTCAAACTTTTTGCCTCTTTCTTA
>NC_137607.1:29767507-29918175 GCF_963280865.1 Gymnoscopelus braueri
CTGGTGCGTCTTTTCGTTGCGTTTTATTTTTTTTCATTGTTTTTTAAAAAAAATTCATTGTTGTAAAAAAAACGCAACGAAAAGACGCACCAGTGTGCAAGGACCTTAAGGCAGCGATTCCCAACTTGTGGGCTGTGCCTGTGATGATATTGCAAGTGGGTCCCCAAATAATTGGCAAAAACTATTGATAATATAACACTAGAAATCTGTTTCTAGTGTTCTGTTTTTTTTTTCTTTAAAAGCTTGACAAATTAGTTTTGCTGCTAAATAGGAACTCAAAGTGTATCTTTGCGAATGCTTTTGAGATTTTCAGGCGGGTCCTGGTCCAGAACCGGTTGGGAACCGCTGCACTCGGGGTATGTCATGTATTTTGCTGCTACCTTAGGAAAATATCCCTCCTACCTCCCTCCATGTCTCCATCCATCTTCACTTAAGGTGTGTTCTCCAGCCATTACGAACAGTGTGTCAGCAATCAGACTGAAAGGCCTTCTCAGTTCCCGCGCTAACTCTCTCTCCTCCATTGTGTCCATCGCCATGCTTTTCCAAGCTAAGCCTGGCACAGGCCTGGATTTCCGGAGCCCAAGCTCCGAGCCCAGGGAACTGGACTCGTCTGGGAAGAGGAGCTGCAGGAGGTGGAGCACCACTCTGAAGCAAAACAAACCCAAATATCAGGGGTTTATTTAAAATCTCCCTGTCTTATATTAACAGCAGTGCTACAGGCTGGAGATTAGTCACACATGGGTCATGGGTTGCTGAGCCTCACTTAATTTCCCCAGGAATCCATATTTTGTGTGTCTTGTAAGTTGCAAGTTAGCACCAGGGATTGGGTTCGTGCCTTGTCATTAGAAATTATGTTATTGCACATTTTGTTCAGTTACAGTGACTAAGAAAACAGTAGCTGTCTGACAGGCACGGTCGACATTCTATCACACTGAAGATATTTGCACACGCAAAACAAAGACGTGAACATTCTGCATTTCACGTGTATGATCACCTGTCCTGGATGTGGTTCCTGATCCCTTGTAGGAACTTTTAATGGCACCTTTTGAGCACACACTGTTCCAGATGTGTAGATATTGCTGTCTCCGTGCTATGTTACACCCATGTTAGACACACATACATACAGGTTATTGTAACGTCAAGACCAGCCATATGATCTCACTGTAGTGATCTTTGACATTGATAGATTCATGCGTGTTTGATGTCGCCTTTTGGCTCGGACTACAGTTGAAATGCCCCCCCACAAGGAAGGAAGTGCTCACCCACTGGTCGCCTGTTCCCTCTTCAGGAGCTTGGTGGGGGGGAGGTGGTGGGGTTTGGGGGGTGGGGGGGGGTTTGAGTGCAATATTTACAGTGACCTTTTCCTCTCGCTGGCCAGGGGCCCATGGGAAAAAAAACTGGAGGAGACAAACAATGAACAATAGGGTTCGAGGATGAGCTATGGTACCAGCGCAGCGTGTGCCATTACGGGATGTGAGGATCACGGTGTGTAGGAGGTCACAGTGAGGATCAAGGCCCCATCGCTGTCCCCCCGCAGGAGCACACCACCTCCAACACCTGCCCAAAGAGACATGCTCCTCTATTAAAAGACATGCCATCTTGCCCGCTAGATGCCAATCCAGTCAGCAGAGGACAATGAGAGTATGATTCTGTGGTCTATGAAACCACAAGCTGGCCAGGGTGGATAACTGGGCGTGAAACCAACATTGCGCACGGACAGCTGTGACCTGGCGTCGTGTTTCTCCCAGAATCCTCTGTGATATCTCGCGTGCAAATGTTTCTTTATATCTGTCATGAGACTGAAAGAAAACCCCCTTGAGGGCTCCATTAGCTGCAAATAGAGGGTTCTGTTCTAGGTTAAATAGCTGGCATGCATGATATGTCAATGTTTCGTTCTCCGTCATCGACGAGGGCTGCTGTACCCCTGGGACTGTGACCAAAGTCCTTAAGGCCTCAGTTGGTGTTTATATAGACAAATAGCCCCTGTGCCGCATGAGCATCTGCACTGATTAGTGGCCAACCGCCCAAATCACAGTTTGATCCCTCAATGATCAGATTAACCCTGTCTAATTGGAAAATACTGTTTCCCCAAGGACTGGGCCTTGCCTTATCACAGAAATTCTTTCTGCCCTGCACAATTTGGTGAGATAAATGTACTGGTATCAGTATTCTAGTGTGAGCCTGGGTGGTCTCTGTGGCAGCTCTAATGATGCTGCGCCTTTCCCAGAACAAGTGGAAATGCCTTGGTGATACACTGTGAAAAGAAAGGAAAAGGGCGATCTCCCACCGGGACTTGGCACTCTCACACTCTCCCTCTGACGTGAGGACATCTACAGTAACACTTCAGAGGGCCAAATTCCCCAGTTGACTGTGCTGTATTTACTCTCAAGGCAATTCACATGACATTTACAAATTCATTGTAGGCCTACGTATTTAAAGAAACTTCTTATCCAGAGCAATTTACAAGTACTGTACAACCCAAGAATAGCTTTGATTTAGGCAAAGATGTTTTACAATATGAGACTGATTAGTCTCATGTTAGCAGATTAGAGCTGCCTGTTACCTGAATGCTGCTCAGTGGCTGCCCAATGCAGATCACCAACAGATCATCTACTGTACATTGATGATCTAGCAAGGATGGGTCATATGCAGAGGACAAATGTCTTCCACAGAAATAGATTCAACATTCAAGAGTTTTTTTGTCACTCACTCACTCACTCACTCACTCACTCACTCACTCACTCACTCACTCACTCACTCACTTACTCACTCACTCATTATTATGTGCAGTGAAATGTTGGTGTGACATGCTCCTCAGACTGTGCTAACAATATGCTATATATATCATTAAACAAATAAGCTAAAAAATAACAGGTTATAATACAATAATATAATGATGATAATAATAATAATACTACAAACAAACAGGTAAAAGAACTAGCAGCATATAAAGAGAACGTACATACTAGGGTGGGAGAATAACATAGCAGCCTGTTTGTGCTCTGTTTTGAGCAGAGTTATTTACGGGTTGAAGATATAGAATATGATGGTAGAAATAATTACGCAATCATCGTGACATAATATATACAGTATACAATATCCATAGTGCAAGATGCAGAGCACATAGTACAGTATGTGAAGGATTGAGCCATGATAAAGGGGAGGGGATCTGATTACAATCTGACGAGAGTATAAAACTGGGGAGAAAGTTGGACATGAAGTGTTTTACTGAGGCATTCATTCAGACCGTGTCAATCTGATCTGGAGATAAGTATTATATAATAGTATTGTTCGCTGTGCTGTGCTGTAGGTTACTAGGTCTGTGAGGAAGAAGGTAGCACAACGGGATGTTTATCTTTTTTTATCACAAACATAATCTCCATGGGAAATAAAAGGTTGCCATGCCAAGGTCAACAAGGTGTTTTGTTTTGAGAGTTAACGGGATTGAATATTGCACATGGAAAGATACAATGAAGGTACGGAAAGATACAATAAAGGCATAATCCATTTGCTTTTCATTGACAAAATGTCAAGACACAGTATAGCTTTGTTTCTGAATCTTAAATAATATAGGCTACATCCTTTTAAACTATTATTTTTGCATGTAATAAAGCACAAAGTCACGTAAGACCTATACATAAATGTGTAGGAAAACGTATTTTAACCACTTAAACCCCATATGGTTGACCGGAGTACCTTGGGGCTCTTTACTAGTGTCTTTTCTGTTTTCTGTTATTGTGGGGAAAGCTTTCGCAGAAAATAGCAGATCGACAAGCTCACAACATTAGCTTTGACGATCGGGTATTTTTCTGCGAAAGCTTTCCCCACAATACGGATGCTGGGGTTTAAGGGGTTAATCAATAAAATGATATAGCTTTGTTTCTGAATCTTAAATGAAATAGGCTACATCCTTTTAAACTATTCATTTTGTATGTTATAAAGCACAAAGTAATGTAAGACATAAATAAATGTGTAAAACATAAAACATATTCAGAGTATTTATCGTGCATTACATTTTTAATTTAAAGCTTTAAATTTAGAGCGTTAATAAGCTTTTAATTTGTTAAAATATGACAAAAATGTCAGTCCTTAGATACAATTAATCTGAGTTGTTATGCTTATTTATACACATTGATTACACATCCATTACGATTGATTATTATTATTATTATAATATATTGTTTATTGTTTATTTGGATCCCCATTACCTTAGCAGCAGCTACTCTTCCTGGGGTCCACACAGATAATACATTATATTACATAACATACGGAACAGTTACAAACTCAAAATACAACCAAATTTAAAAATAAATAAATCTCGATCATTGCATAAATGTAACATCTTAATGATACCTCAAAAACCATAGTTATGCTGCGTTCACACTGGCAGATACAAAAGATACAAAGATACAAAGCTACACATAATTTTTGTAGCTTTGTATCTTTGTATCTGAAGTTGAAACCAGCTCAACTTTGTAGCTTTGTAGCTGTTGTAGATTTTGTTGCAGCTACAAATGCTGGATGTATCTTTGTATCGTCGCTGGCTTCTGTTGAACATGAGTGGTACAGGGCTGCCAACATTAGACTGTCAGAATCCAGGAGAGGGGGGGGGGGGGTTTGGGATAATTGGTCAAGTAATTAGTCAACATTTTTGTACAGTCCAACGCTCTAGAATGTGTTTTTAGAGGATAATATTAAAAATCACGGAAGTGCAAACCCCCTAGAGCAGTGGTAGGCAACAATACCTTTGAATTGATTACATCAGATATGATGAACAAATAGTTCTATTTCCATTCTTTGAATGTTATGTTTTCACTGTTAACTTTCCTCTTGAGACTTTGGATGGAAAACTCCTCTCACGTTTAAAAAACACACCAAAGCTGTGTTTCACATGCCTTAAATGATACGTTGTTTCTCTCCATTCTAAGAGACCTTGAACCATGTAAGAGCTCTTGTTCAAAAAGGAGTAGCTACTCTCTGTCTCCAGATAAAATGTTCACTAAATACCATCTAAGTGAAACATTCAAGGATGACGCCTGCACAAAAAGGATTACTACATAAGCATTTATGTGTGCACCATTTGATTCCACATGCTTTTCTATCAATTGTTATACCACATCTTTATGTAGTAACTTTTATAACAATACAGATATTATTTTATATATGGTTGTTTGTTGCAAGTTCCAGGTCCTAAATTAGCCATAGATTGTGTTCTGGCCCACCATCTAATGTATTTGAAAAAGTTTGGCCCGAGGCCCGAACTTACTTGCCGACCCTTGCCCTAGAGTTTCTCTTAGAGGTATGTTTTTAATTTTTTTTACCATCATTTGATAGTCAATGAACTGTAGCCTCACCTCATTATTTAAAAGTGAATATCTCTGTATGATTGCATACACTGACCACACCCCCCAATTATTTTTTTTACATAGATGTCATTTCCTGTGTTCTGGTGAATTTTTGGAGCTTGATACTAAATCCAAGCGAAATCCAGGAGAAATGACAATCCAGGAGTGCAGAAGCAGGATCCCAGAGGTTTGGCACATGGCAGCCCTGTGTATCTTTGTAGCTGCCAGTGTGAACACAGCATAACAATTTCAGGTTTACAAATACATATATACTTAGATATACTCAGTCTGCACATTATTATTATTATTATGATTATTGTTACTTACTCCTCTTCGTCCCCAATGGGACATAAGGCTTCATGATTATTGTTACCCTTATTATTATTATTATTATTATTATTATTATTTTTAAATTATTATTATTATTAGTATTATTATTATTAGTATTATTATTATTATTATTATTATTATCATCATCATATATATTCATCTTCCACCAGGTTATCATGACAGGGAGGGGAGGGGATCAGTGTTGCCATGTCGGCTTATTATAAGCGACTTTGGGCTTATTTTTCTGTAAAGTTGCTTGTAAGTATTGGTAGTTGCGACGGGTTGTGGTTTTTTGGGCTGGTTTTAAAATGTACTTTAAAATTAATTAATTACTTTTTAAACCAATATTTTCATGTTTTTTGCCCAGGCCCCAGGGAGCATGTATTATTAGAATGTTTCAAAGAATATTCAAAATATGCCCTAATGCCACATGTTATTTCAAGAGTTTTTTTTTTAAATATCAGCTCTACAAGCTCACTACGCGTTGCGATGCGACGCCTTGTGAGCTTGTAGATCGGCTATTGTCAAATAGCCGCAGTAAACAGTGCTCATGCTTCTATTGGGCTTGTTTTCCTAGACCTGGTTGCTTATTTCAATCACAAAACCTGGCAACACTGGCTTTGACTACCGGAAGTTTACAGAGGAAGCAGGAAAAAAACAGCTGGCT
Source organism: Gymnoscopelus braueri (assembly GCF_963280865.1). Lineage (NCBI taxonomy): Eukaryota > Metazoa > Chordata > Actinopteri > Myctophiformes > Myctophidae > Gymnoscopelus > Gymnoscopelus braueri. The sequence continues at coordinate 29,773,850 of NC_137607.1, forward strand.
GCATTTCAGCTGCAGTCGTTTCTAACAACTGTAAGTTATCATTTTTAGTAAGACATCTTTAAAACTAATTAGATAAAGAACGTCGGCGCGTTTCCCCAGAAACAGGTGAGACTACTGTCCTTTTAGGTTTACAATTTAACCGTCTTTTCAGGTCTCGTGAGGACATGCTAACACAGATTAGCCTATAGCTAGCGACAACAACGGTAGCTGTCAGAACTGTCAACACAGCAGCGTCTCCTCTCAGTCTCTGATTGGTTGATTGATTGATTGATTGATTACTTTATTAACAGTTTGTAAAATAAAAGCACAGAAAGTACAGTTCTATAAAAGGTCTTCTAAAAGGATTAAAACCCAATAAATCACTATGGCTTGTTTCAATTGGGGTCCTGTGTATTAAATTAATGGAAACATTTAATGACAATATACAATACTACTGCAGTCTCCAGACCCTGTGTTGTTGTTTGGAGGCTTGTTGTCACTCGCTCCTTAGATATAAAATTAACCTAGGCCATCATGTTTATAGATGCAATGCTATGTCAAGACAGCTCACAAGTTAATGTGCTAACTGCAGTGGTGGAAAAAGTATCAATACCATGTAGAAATACTCTGCTACAAGTGAAAGTCCGGAATTAAAAATGTACTTGAGTAAAAGTACAAAAGTATAGCGGTATCAAAATATATAAAGTACAAAATTAAAGCACTCATTATGCAGAATGTCCTGGTTCACAAGATATCAAATGTCTAAAATGCATAAAGACTCTTTTGAAATGAGCAGATCTACATGTGAGCTTGTAGATCGGCTATTTTCAAATAGCCATAGGCTGAAGTGGTTAATTTATGTTTTGTAATAATAATCAAAATCCTTGTAGTGGAGTAAAAGTACAATATTTGCCTCTGATGCAGTGGAGTAGAAGTAAAAGTATTGAAAATTGGAAATACTCCAGTAAAGTAAAAAATACCTAAATTTTACTTAAGTACAGTACTTGAGTACATGCACTTAGTTACTTTACACCACTGCTGAGCTGTCATTACGTATAACGTTCCTATGTGTGCGTCCTTGTTCAGGTTGGAGTGTGTTCTGGGCAAATGGGCATAGGTTAGTAGTTTAGAAGGTTTACTGAAATATTCATTTTTATTTTTATTAGGTGCAGTTACTGCGTGATTATATCCTACCAAGGATTGTTGTAGTTTACGTAATACAGTCACAGGCTGCACCCAAATGCATGCAGCTGCAGCAAAACCAATGCAGCACAAACAAACCCAGTTTCAGTGCAGAACTATCTGATTTGTCTTTATGAATCTAGCCTATATCTCAAATTGACAGCCAACAAACTTTTACCAATGATGTAAATATTTATTGTTGCTAATAGTATCAGTTGTTGTGTTGTTCATAAGTAGGCTATGCAATATATCATTGATTTAATTCAAGTTGAAGTTGTAAATTTAATTGTTGGGTGTACTCCACATTTTCAAATGTTGTATTTAAAAAACAGAATGGTTTGCATTTTGCCATTATAAAGAGGTGTTGGGTTGTTATATTTTATGTTTAAGTAAGTAGGTCGGAGGAATAAAAGAACGCTCGCCCCCAAAACACACTCGGCCCCGGTCCAATCCGGTGACCTCGGAACGGTCGCCACCCGGTATTCCTAAACGTAACCTCAGTAAAACTATGCCTAAAGCTAACCTTATTCCTAAACGTAACCTCAGTAAAACTATACCTAACCCTAAACTTATTCCTAACCTTAACCTCCGTTAAACCGGGGGTTGGGGGGGGGGGGGGGGGGGCAAGCAGGTCCTCGAAAAAATGGGGGTGAGTGTACTTTGAGGGCGAGCGTCCCGGTTACCCGTCGGAGTACACACAATTCATACTGTGTGTGTGTTTGCACGCCTGTTAATATGGGTGCATAAACCCTTACCCTGCATGAGAATGAAACACAGCATGTGAAAGAGATGAACAGAGCACTGTTTCAGCTGTGGTCTTAGAGCAAGTGCAGATACAGCTATTTCCCAGTAGATCTAAAGCTTAAAATACTAGGTATTTAATGGAAGTAAAACCCTTGCCTGTTATCACACAGTGGTGGACTAGTGTTAGTCACTGTCAACAAGTCTAATATTACCACTAACACTTCTCTGTGTTGAGCTTCTTAAGTGTAATGTTTTTGAACAGAACACAGACTAAAGCCCTAGCACTCCAGCTCCTGTGTGTCTTTGTCAAATATTGTTGTAGCAAGCTTTCTTTAATTAGGCCTTTTTAGGGAAAACATCACCTTACCATGTGTGTTTGTTTAACTGATTGATTATATGCGAGAGGAATTGATTGACAAGTAGGCGGGTACAGTGTCCGCCGGATCAAGCTGTCATTGAGCCATCATTCGGACCAATGACGAGTCCCCTGTGTGAGGTTCTCTCGAGTCCTCTATACCTCCACCCCTCGTCCCAGCGTTCCTCGTCCTCCGCCTCTCTCTGACTGACAGTACCCCTCCGCTGGGGGAAGGGGGACTTAAGGCTACACAAGGCCATTTCCTGCCCCCACCTCCACCCCCTCGCAGGGCTCTAATTGGAAAATTTGGGTGGCCCTGCTTGTTTGTTTTGGTGGAATGCAGTGGGGTTATATTTTCGTGGCTCTTTCTCAGCGGCACTGCTCCGTGGTGGAGCCCGGGGTGAGCTGAGCGACGGGGGCGGTCAGGGCCCTGCCTTGTTTGTGAAGTGGCACTTCTCTCTCACCCCTGTCCATGTTTCCCACTCTCCCCCACCTGGTAGCCCCCACCAACCACCCACCCACCCTGCTGACAGGCTTGCTGGACCACTGGTTTTCACAATCCCGTTTCCATGACCCAGTCAGACCACAGACCTGGATGGACCACACTTGATCTGGAGACAGACAGACAGACAGACAGACAGACAGACAGACAGACAGACTGAGGCTAGAGAGTGTGAAAGGGTAACAGTGGCTCCTAAAAAAGGCTCCAATATTAACTGTACATACTAACTTTTAATATTTACTGTACTTCTTAACATTGTTTTTCAGTGGGGTATGAAATTGCAAATTAGTGAAGCTGTTTATTGGTCTTATAGGCAACAGTGTTTGTAATTTTATGCTAGTTTGTGAGCTCCTGTGAGTATGGTTCTCACGCTGTTGATGTGTTTTCCTATGCAAAGCAGCAGAGGTAGTGGTGGCGACCCAGCACGGGTTATGAAGGCTTAATCCCCTGTCTCTATTTGCCATGTCATTCAGCAGAGCTGCCTGTCTCCAGTCGCTAAGCCCACTGAAAACATCTGCCTGCATTCATGGGCCTAAACTCCATAGATCTGTTTATTGTTCCAGGATTCTAAAATGAGAAATCAGTGCATGCCATGCACGCCCAAATGTGAAATGCAATTCGAGACCAACAAACAGACAAACAGCCCAAGCCCAAGGATAACAAACCCCGAGTACAGACGGTAACGGAGAGAGAGCCAGAGGCAGACAACATCTCTCTCTTTCTTTCTCTCGCTCTCTCTTCCTCTCCCTCTCTCCCTCTCCCTCCACACCCCCTCTCTTTCTCCCACTCTGTCTCTCTGGACAGACACTCCAGCAAGCCCCATGTTGAGACTGGATGCTCACAGAGGAAATGCTGAGTCATGTTGTTAGAACTGAGAGACTGTCCAGCGGTTGCAGCGTCCGCTCTGAAACATAGAAAATCATTCGTCCTTTGACTGAAATTGCTATTCGTCGGCCACGCTATCTGTTTTGCATGTTAAAACCTACACAATATTTCCTCAGTCCATGTAATCCTCAGTGTTAAGTTAACTAGAGTCTCAGTGTACAAAACTACAGTTTTTTACGGTTCCATTTGGTTCCATTTTGTACACACTCAGTGTTAGAAATGGCCAAATTAGCACTTAGAATTTTAGTACAATTCTAAGTGTGTATGGTCTCAGTCTCCACAGATTAGCCTAAAGTTATTCACAAAACACGCAGGACCGTTTTTGCCATTTCTTTCCACAGTGAAGACCAGCACTCTAAGGCGAGCGCTGACCTGGGTGTGAGGGAGCACTGAGGAGGGGATTGTTTGAAGCTGTGCCCCGCACGGCCGTGTGATCAGGCCAGGTGATGTTTGGCCAGCTCTGTGCATTCAGGGTGGAGAGGGGGAGATCTTTGAAGGAATCTGGTGTTTGTGTAGTGTTTGGGGGGCACTGAGTGCGACGGTGTTAGCATGGGGGTACGTTAGCTGCACTGATGGAGACATGTAGGTGGGGGCGCAGGGGGGGTGATGAGTTGTCTGAAAGAGTCCCTTTGTGCCCGCTAGGGCCATCTCTCTCGCTCTCACACACTCGCTCTCACACACACACACACACACACACACACACACTGATCTGCCAATCACTGCCACATGTTAGTCAGAGACGGAGGGGGACCTTTGAGCTCAGGCCTCCTTATGATCTAAGGCATGAACGCCTCATTCATGGGATGGACACACTGCCAAGTGTTGTCGTAGCAGGTCATGTGGATAAAGTTCACCTTTGGTCTGCTCAAGGCACATCTCATTGGTAAATTGATGTTTGGTCCAGCTCAGTGTCCCTCATCGGGGTCCCTCTATTGGCAGTAAAGTTGAACACCCCCCGTCCCTCCTCTATTCTGTCATTCATTGACCTCGTCCGGCAAGGCTTTGGGAGGAGAGGACACTACATGCAGGATAGAAGTGAAGTTTAGTTGCAGATGAGTGGGCAGATAAATCTCTTTGAGCTGCGTGAAGTCAACCTCCTGCTGTATGTGCTACCACCTCCTGTCTCAGCCCCGCCACACCACGTCCCCTGCATTGACCTCAACAGCAGGGGAAAACCAACCACACGGCCTAACCTGGAACTCATGTCATTATCAACAAGAACATTGAGTTGAGCTCACTTGTCTCAAGTTGTCTGTGTAACAGCATTTTACAAATCAGGCTGTGATTGTATAGACGTTTCACAATGTCTCACTCTCACCTTATTTGGCCGTTTTGAAATTATATATAATATTATTATATTAAATGATATATTTAGTTAATGCCTTAATCCATTGCCGCCTCCGTCTAGACTAGACCCCATGGGACAATTTTCGGTGTATGTTTTGGTAATTGAAAATGCAGTGGTTTACATTAGCTTCCGGGGCATTGTTTAGGTGTTAGATGAATGGAGGCATTCTGCACAGCCGTGCACCCACCGGCGTACAAAGCTTGTTAGCCGCGCTCGCTAAGAAGTGCCCAGATTTTATGAGGTCCACGGCTACCGCCGCACAGAGTAGAGACGGCCCCACTGTTTATTAGTCAGCCTCCAAGGAAAACAAACTTGTCAATTATGAGAGGAAGACCAGAGAGCGAGAGAGAGAGAGAACGATCCAGGGAGAGAGAAATAGAGAGAAACAATGTCGAAAGACCATAGAGAAAGGTGACAAACAATGACAGAACCGATCAATCATTTAACACACAGCATTTGCTATATTGCGTTTTTAATGAGATAATTTCTGTAATTATATAATATAATAAACGAAAAATACATTAAATTGAATGTATTTTTTAATGCTTTGGCAATAGTCTAATTTGTGACGGTCAAGCCAATAATGTTGTAATTGAAAATTCTTAACTGAATTGACCATAAAGAGTGTGACTGAGTGACCAGAGAGACCATCCATGCAAGAACAAAAGTGACAAAACGACTACTATTTGATCGAGAATTATATTACCTTGCACTGTTACTATCATAACTGCATTTGTGACGAGCTGTTTTTATCACATCTACCATTCATCCTTCAGCACAGCTGTTGGTTGATATCGCTGGTTTCATCATTACTTTGGTGTAACCTACAAAATCCTTAGGTCACTACAAAACACAAGTCATAATGATGGAAACAAGTAGCCTACGAACTTAAGGGGATCCTCTGATGCCACCTAGAGGGTGAACACACTATGTCTTATGACTACAAAATGTCTCCCACTTCCAGTTGGAACATCAGAAATATGTTTATGATAAAAATGTGGAGAAATGCTGCCTCGTTCAGGCCAAGGGCTACGTTTAGGCTGTAAGGTAATTAATTGTTACCTCTCTATTGCAGGGTATTCCTGATGTTGTGTGATGTGAGGCTTACGCTTTTGCCTGCTCTCTGTGTGTGTGTGTGTGTGTGTGTGTGTGTGTGTAGTGTACGTACGTGTGTACGTGTGTGTTACAGAGAGGGGTCTGGGCAGTGTTCCCGTGTCCATGCACAGCCCCCAGAGTAAAGTAAACACAGCGGCTCTTTTCTCATCCCAGCCGTCAGCAGGCTCTCCCCAGGCCCGCGCCAGAGACCACACACCCAGACCACACGCACACACATATATACACACACATACAGTCTCACACACACACACACACACTGCCCAGACCTCTCCGCAGATCCTTCCACACACTCGCATAGACCACACAGCGCCAGTTCGGGCCCCTCGCACGCAAACCTCGCTGAGCTGTCATTCTGCCCAGCCTGTGTGTGTGTGTGTGTGTGTGTGTGTGTGTGTGTGTGTGTGTGTGTGTGTGTGTGTGTGTGTGTGTGTGTGTGTGTGTGTGTGTGTGTGTGTGTGTGTGTGTGTGTGTGTGTGTGTGTGTGTGTGTGTGTGTGTGTGTGTGTGTGTGTGTGTGTGTGTGTGTGTGTGTGTGTGTGTGTGCACATAGGCAGGCTATTTGTGTGTTTGTGCACGTGTACTTCCAAGACTTTTGTGTGTTGGGTGGGAGGGTGGGGGGAACTAGAAACACTCTTGGAAACATACCGGTTGCAGTTAGAATGCTCGCTCTTTACAAAATAAGAGCCCAGCCCTCTAACTCGCTCCCACTCCAAACATATGGGATTGATGAAGGACAGAGCGAGCACTCGTTTCAGGCCTGTTAACCTCTTATCTTCTCCATGTCACAACCCCCGCCCCTCCGTTTCCTCCTAACAAGCACTGTGCGGCGTGGGGGGGCTACACAAGTTATCCCCCCCCCCCCCCTTACTGCCCAACCTCCCCGGGAGTTATCACCCCATCTCTTCTGGACGTTATGGGGTACTACGTGGAGAGCCAGTGTCAGAGAGCTGCCCCCCACCCACCCTCCCTCCCAGGACGGTTCCGCCTGTGTGGAACACCTGGTGTCTCCCACCGCCGAGCTGCTCTGCGATGCTCTGTAACCACATATGAATGTATTAAATATCCAGCACAATCAAGAGTGCTGTTATTTAGAAAAATAGACCTGAAGGTAATGATAGTCATTTTAGTTGGACTATTTGACGTTCTGGGGAGTGTGGGCGGTGGGGGCTTTGCTTTTCTGTTTATACTGCCTCTTTGGTCTTAAAAACCACTTGAACCCTAGCGTCCCTATTCTGGGGTGAACATTCAGCGAAAGTAGTAGTCGCGTTGCAACATTATTATTGGCAAAGATATTTAGTGTCGTGTGAAAATAGGAGGGGGGCCTGGTATAGAGACATGGCGGACTACGGTCAACCAAGTAAATAGGGTTTAAGTGGTTAAGTCTACACTTGCATAGTGATCAGCTGATGGAGCAGCGAGGCATGTGCGGGCGTCACCGACACTGTGCTGAACTTGCTTCAGGTCCAATCTGTGTGAACGCCCGCATTGTTTGCGGAGGACGTGTTTTGGCCTCGTGGCAAGAGAGCTGCTTTCGGAGGCCGTAGTTTGGTCAGCCCTAGCAAGACCTGGCAGTAATTTATTAGCAAACATCTGTGCTGGTGAAATACATCCTTTTAGGATTTTTTCCCCCTTTTTTTTTTCATTTGGAATTGGCCGTAGCTCAGCTAAATCGTTCCGTGTCTCTTCCCTTACTCAGCCCTACACTTGAACTGATTTACATGGGCCGCTCTCCCTCTGTGCTGGTACCTTAAACGCACCATGGTCACTCTGTGTTGTAGTGTGTAGGCTTATGTGGAAATGATTGAGGGAGGCCAGGTTTATTTATCCTTCGCCGTGAGGTTTACATTCTTCCTCTCCTCTCTGCTCTCCCTGTCTCCCTGCTCCTTCATACTTGGCTCCCTGCTCTATTTTTCCTATTATCTGAGAGATAACCACCGCAGCGTATTGTTGGAAGACCTTCAGGGTGGGGAAATTAACACTAGCCACCAGCCAAATGCCGGTATTCTTTTAATTATTTTTTCATGCTGGGGCTGGGTAGGTTCATTTGCACTGCAATCAACTCTGGCAGCTAATTGAGCATCATGAAAGCAGATGGGAAGTCTTGGGATTGAAAAACCGCCGTGGCCAAAAAGCAAATAGACCTGAAGACCTTGTGAGGGTAGTAGGAAAACTACACTCACAAGTGCACCGCTAAAGGTGATTTATGTAACCAACTAATTAGGGGTGCAACTGCAGATTTTAATAAAATGATCGCAGGACACTGTTGTACGATGAAGTATAAAATAGAGCTTCAGCTTAAGTGTTTAATCAGACTAATCGAGTTAGTTGGTTATAAAAAAATGGTGTCAGTTTGTTGATGTATAACAAAAATAAACTTCTCGATTATTTAATTAGTCGATAGATGAATTTAATCGATTGCAGCCCTACAACTAATAATTTCTGCCTCTGCTATGCCTGTCCTTTACAGAGTTATGACTTAATAATAATATTGAATCTGATCCTTCCTCATATTCCATGCATATACTGTACTGTAGTTCTTAATTCCTGATGTGCTAGCTTTGTGTTAATGACTTTATCCTGTTGTGTATTTCTGTCTCTTCCCAGCTAAAGGAGCCGGGCATTCCTGTTTTGCTACTGGCCTTAGGAGTACACCATGTCTCGTGCCCGCCAACCCCCCATGGTCACGGGCCTCTCGCCCAACGAGGGCACGGCCTGGACCAAAGTCACCATCCGTGGAGAAAACCTGGGCAGCGGCCCCGCAGACCTCATCGGTAATAAACTTATAATCAATCAACTGACCACACACACACACACACACACACACACACACACACACACACACACACACACACACACACACAGACAGAACACTTGTTTAATGCAAAATGGCATATGGCTTTAAGATGCACAGTTACATTGATTTTAAAAGGAAAGCCCCCTGTTTATAACCAGCCTATTGACACTGTCTATATCTATGTATTTGTCCTTTTCCTTTCTTTTGGTAGCTCAGTGGGTGTGACGGGTCTGAGGCTTTGCTACATGTCCTAATTATGTTCTTAGTTTCACTATGTTGTGGTCTAAAAATTGCACTCATTTGGATATGGATAATGGAAGCAATCATCGTGCAATTGATTTGCGTGTTAAGCATTTGTTTTGTGTGTCTACTGCTGCTGAGTGACTGAAGGAGAGACATTGAATTATTTATTTGTTCTGTTCAAGTATCAGGGATATTATGTAACATCAGTCAAATTCACAGCAACAAGCCATAGAGTCCACATGGTTAAAATTAAACTGGTTTACGGTTTGTTTGTGTTTAGCTGATACATAATCGGACAGAGGCCCTTCTTTATTTTGTGTCTGCTTGTGATAAGAATTACAAATGAGAATGGGTTTTTCACGGGTCTAATGGTACTTTTGTAACACTTTGGACTGTAAACTGAGTAGAAATTAGTATAATGAAGATTTTTATTTTATAAAACATTTTTGACAGGTTTGAATCAGAAGAATTTTATTAAGAGTAATAAGAATGTAATTCAATATGTCTCTGTAGTGTTCTATTTAGCTATATTTTATTAAGTCTTCTATTTCATTTTCCCAGTATTTTCTTTAAATTGTACTTTTTAACTTAATTCTATAATCTAAATATATATAATACCATTAGACTCATATTTATATATTTAACACTACTATTTAGTATTTATAAGACGAAAAAAGGGTTCATGAATCATGACTAAGCTGCACCAGGACCGGACTACCTCATTTCATTCCCTTCATATAATAAAATGTTCTGGAATGACAATAAAATATCCTTATCCTAATACAGTATATCATTTTTAAAAATAATTTTGCTGCATTATACCATGATTTTCATAAATAAATCACACCGCTAGACGTACGTGGCAAAAATGATTAATGTTTCGTTTTGCTTGTTTTTAAAAATGTTTGCTTGTACTGTAATTACATATTTGTTATTTCTTCAGCATTTTTATGTTTTAGTGTAGAGACAGGAAACCAAGGGGAGAGAGGGGAGAGACTCTGCTTTACTAATTATTTTAATTACCAATTAATTATTATTTAATTATCACAGTGATAAACCTTATACCAAAGCAAAAATATAATTAATTCACAATTTCACGTTTATGACCAATGCAAATTTCAAGCAGTTATTCTGTTTGGAGAGAGAAAAATGTTATTTATGTTATAAAAAGCAGCTCAATGATAAAAAATTGTCCAGCTCTAGCTGCATTAATATTTTTAACATAACTATGTCCGACAAAAGATGTAACACTGAGATATATTTAATATATTTTTTCTTTTTTGGTGCAAAGGGACCCTCTGTCTTCTGATGCCCTCCCAATTAAAGGCCCTTGCACACAAAATCTGGTGCAATTTTTAAAAATTCAATCGTTTTTTAATGCATCTAAAAACAAAAAGACAGGAATCAAACTGGGTTTGATTAAAAAATTACACACCATCACAGCCCTCTTCAGACAGCAATTTCGGAGTAGGTATGCACTATGCAGGAGGTCATAGAGAAGAGGGTGTTCATTTTAAAATATTGTTGTTTGTTGGACTCTGCGTCTGTTGGACTCGGTGTACACAGGGTTTAAGCCTGATCAATACTTCGTCTGTGTCAACTGTGTCACTCGCTGAAAATGGCCGATCTACAAGACGATCTACAAACTCAGAGCTTGTAGATCTGCTACACAACACTATACAACAACGTGACTGAGTATAAATTAGGTATTTTTGTGTGCCTTCATTGTCTCACACACACTGTTGGATTTGTGGATGCTGAAAATACTATGACCAGGACTGGATTGAGAGTTTGAACATGAATTAACACACACAATGAGAAAATATAGATTTCCTTTTGTTCTTTTAATTCCAAGAAGCCACACAGATGGAATATCCCCGTCTTGTTCCCATTATGGGCTTCGGTTGCCCGCTGTTCTATGTGGATATTTTCCCTCACGTTCTGCAATTCTTCCGCTAGCCTGTTTCTCTGGCTTGAGTGGAGAGAGGAGGATCATCCCAGAGCATGGTCGTCTCTCTCTCTCTCTCTCTCTCTCTCTCTCAACACACACACACACACACACACACACACACACACACACACACACACACACACACACACACACACACACACACACACACACACACACACACACACACACACACTCCCTTGAGTGTTCCATACTTGGCAAGCCGGGTCCTGGCCAAGGTCTATTTCTGACCATGAATGTCCCCAGAGTCTGGAATTAGCCAATTAGATATGCACCGTTTTTTTGTGTGTGTGTGTAAACGTATGTGTTCAAAGTACAAAGTGGCTGGTGGAGAACAGAGGCAGGAAATGGGCTCTAATGGCCATATTATTCACGGTTTTATGGACTATTTGTTGATCAGGCCATGCAGGCTTTTTTATGTTTGATTGTACAGGCGTGAAGGTTTTCTACTGTACAAGAACCTCTCGGCTGGAAACCTTGGGGGAACATCTCACTCGTTTTCTCCCTAGCCACTTCTTAACCCATTCAATCCGTCGACGCATCTCTGTCATTTTTAGATTTCTTTGGCTATTCAAAAATAGCAGATATACAAGCTCATAGCGCTTGTAGATCTGTTGTGCAAATCTTCGAGTATATATATTTTCAAAGCGAACATTGTAACTCAAATCTTTGCTTCTGGGGGGTCACTGGAACAAAATATTTTACAAATGTTTGCTTTTAAAAATATTATATATTTAATGATTTGCACTCATTTTCACGATTAAAAAAAAAAGAAGCAGATCTACAAGCTCATAGCGCGGCACTCGGTGCTGCGCTATGAGCTTGTAGATCTGCTATTTTTGAATAGCCAAAGAAATAAAAAAATGGCAGAGATGCGTCCCGGGATTGAATGGGTTAACCACTTTCAACAACATTTTCAAAAATTGTCACAATGCAATGCGTTGTAGATGAGCTATTTTCACTATTCTTGAACGTATGAAATGGGGCTCAAGTGGTTAAACTCTGTCTTCTAGTGGCCAAAGAGGTTTCAAGAGGGTCTTAAAGCAAGGTGGATGACAGACGTACACCGTACGCGCACAGACGTGCACACGGTGTGCCAGTAATGAGCCACTTAGCAGTGAAGTGACAACCGTTAGCGCTGCTGAAACGCTGATGGGGCTGAGTGAGACGACGAGGGTCGGGGGGCCCGCTGTGAACCCCCCAACTTGACCTTTGACCCTCCTCATCCCTATACGTCCAGTGACTGGTTGACACGAAATTCACTCATAAAACACCAAACCAAAACAAACAAACAAACTGAAAAAAAACCAACTCTCTCCAAAGTGGTAGCCTCTTGTCTCTGTAATTGTCCGTTTTGTGTTTATGGCAACTCCAGCCTGTTTATTTTGTCCTGTCACGTGTGTGTCCACATTGCCAGTTTTATAGTCTCTTGACCCTCTTCTCTCTCTCCCTCTCAGGCCTGTCCATCTGTGGCCACAACTGCCTGCTGACGGCAGAGTGGATGTCGGCCAGCAAGATAGTGTGCCGCGTGGGCCCCGCCAAGGACGACAAGGGAGAGATCATCGTCACCACCAAGTCCGGTGGCCACGGCACCTCCACGGTGTCCTTCAAGCTGCTCCGGCAGGAGAAGATTGGTAAGACCCTGGACGACGACGGCAGTCAAACGGCGCCTTAACCCTTTAAGACCGGGAACGCATCTGCGTCATTTTTAGATTTCTTTTGGCTATTCAAAAATAGCAGATGTACAAGCTCATAGCGTGGGACAGAGTGCCGCGCTGTGAGCTTGTAGATCTGCCATTCATGAAAGATGGTGAAAATTTGTGCAAATCTTTGAATATATAATATTTTTAAACTACATTTTTAACTAAAATCTTTGCTTCTGGGGGTCCCTGGAACAAAACCTTCATGTCAAGGACCCCCAAAATTATTTGTATTTGGCCTCGGACCCCCATCTCAAAATATGTTGTTCCAGGGACCACTCCCCCCAGGAGCATTTGAGTTAAAAAATGTTCTCTTTAAAAAAAAAAAATATTCAAAGATTTGCACGATTTTTCAAAAATAGCAGATCGACAAGCTCATAGCGCGGCACTTGGTGCCACGCGATGAGCTTGTATATCTGCTATTTTTGAATAGCCCAAAGAAATCTAAAATGACACAGATGCGTTCCCGGTCTTAAAGGGTTAAGGGCTGATTTATATGATCCACAAGATCACAATGTGACGTGTTGTGCGCTAGTAGATCTGCTGATCTGGGTGCGTGATACCAGCGCGCAACCAGGTATAAATCGGGCGTAAATTCTCTAACTGTACATTGTACATATAGTGGGGTTAATAAGATGTAGCGGGCAATTGTGGCCGCCAACATGAACACCCCCTCTTATTCTGCTTCCCCCGCCGCTGCCTCGGTCTTTGTTCGTGCATGTCTCAGGGAGTGTGTGTGTTTATATAATGATGGTGCGTGCGTGTAGACATCTGGGATGTGTTGCAGGATGTGAGTGATGTGGGCTGTGCCCGTGGCCCTGCTCTGTCCCACAGGTATCCTGGACCAGTCGGCTGTGTGGGTGGACGAGATGAACTACCTCGACATGAGGACGGACCGCAACAAAGGCATCTCCCCCCTCTCCCTGCGACCCAGCAACCCACTGGGCATCGAGATAGACAAGTACGCAGCGGGAACGTGTATTTACACGCAACGCGCGCACACACACACACACACAAAATCACTCAACGCAATCGCACAGCCGTAAACACACGCGCTCTAGTCATTGAGTCATGGTTTACATCCCTAAACAGAAACAAACTCTCCCCATGTGGAGGCGTTTGAAATATTATGCCAACACAGCGATGGCTGAGCAGCCCCAAACCGCTGCACATAGGGAGTGGAAACAGCACAATTGTGTACAGTATAAATCAGAGAGAAAGATGAGAGAGCGAGAGAGAGAGAGAGAGAGAAGGAAAGGCAATTGGAAAGAAATAATGCAGCGACCACTACCACATATGCGTTCTCCCTTATAGCGATGGAATATGGTGCTCGCCTCCCACGTGCCTGGCAGCGAAGAGCCCAGGCTGTAACGTATAGTTTGTGTAGTTAAGTTCTGGCATGTCTGGGTCTCATGTTTGTTTGGCTTAGAGGGGCCAGGGGGCAAGTGACCGCTCGTGGCCAGGGACTAGTCCCCCCTAAACAGGCTGCTGCCCTCTGTACCCTTCATCCGTCATTCAGGGTCAGGCTACAGCCCGAAATAATCAACAATTTTATAAACAAATTTATGAATACGCCATCTCCGTCTGCATCTAAATGTCAATGTTGCGGTGCTACTGAAGAGAAAGAAGAATGTTATAATGAAATAAATACATAAATACAATAGCATCTGGAATATGTTTTTTTAATAAACATTTTATTGGCTTTTTTAGAAAACAAACAACAATGATGCTGATAGCACAATAGCATGAAATGCTCCCATAATGATAATGAGCCCAACCCGCTCCCTCACCCTCCCTCATGTTTTAAGTAGTTTAAGAGGCGCCCCCAATGCAGTGTGATTCTAATGAAGCGGCCTCGCATATTATTCGTGCGGTGATATCACCGGCTGGTTATTCAGCTCAGAGGCCCCTGAGAAGAGGAAGCTTTTTTCTGATCAGAGAAACACTTCCTTGCGGTGATGTCACTGGCCAGTTCTCCCGGTCATCTCCCGTTGCGCAGGAGACCTGTCGGGGAGGTTGTGACGCTCGAATGATAATGTTGGCTATTCAAGAGCACTCGCCTACTGAACTCGCCACGCACGAATAGTAAAAAAGCCGCGCTTGTGTCCGCGGTCCTCTGTGCTTCCTGTCTGCACAGTAGACGGAGAGGGGGAGGGGGTTGTGTGAGAGCGGCCTTTGATGGCATGCCAGGTACGGAGACGAGTGAGTTACATTAGGGAGTGCGAGAGCACGCCCTGACCTTTTTCCTTGTTTACGCTCCCTCTCTCGTCTACTGTACTCGCAGGTCTCCTCGTTCCTGTATGAAATCACAGGTTAGAAGAGGTTGGTGATTTGCGGATGATTAATTGGTGTTACCCTTTGTTAATGAAGAAACCTGCACTTTCACCCTTGGTTTTATGTCTTGTTATAAAGTCTCATCTATCCCATGGCAGGCAAGCTTTCTTTGATTGAAATCAGGGTCTTTTTGTGTGTGTGTGTGTGTGTGTGTGCGGGCGCGGGTGCGCCATGTGTATCCATGACCATAAAATGATGGTGTTATGTGATTCTGTGAGTGTGTAAGTGCAGAGTGGGTGGTGGGGGGGGGTTTGGTTTGTGTAGGCCACGGGTCATTAGTAGAGATCAAACTTCTCTAATGAGTGCTGGGTCCTCCGAGGGCACCCAGGCGTCACACGCTGCTCTTCCCACGCCAGGGCCTCCTTGCTAGGGCACCACTAGGCCACACACTGACCCCTGCTGGAAGTCCTCGTCACCAGCATCACATTCAACTTTTACCGCTTCGTCTCTTTTCAGTTCTATGATTACATGCAGTATTCATCCAACCTCGCCACAGTCATCAAACATCTTGCTCATTTACTCACTCGCACTCATTAGGCTTAATTGCAGATTATGCTTAATTTATGATTGATCGTGCACCGTTACGTTATGCTGTATAAACCGGGCTTTATATTTATTTGAGCTTCTTACAGAGTGGCACATTTTGTGCATAATTGTACACTTTGGCTATTCAAAAATAGCAGATATACAAGCTCATAGCGCGGCACCGAGTGCCGCGCTATGAACTTGTAGATCTGCTATTTTTGAAAAATCGTGAAAATGTGTGAAAATATTTGAATATAAATATTTTTAAAGCGAACATTTTTAACTCTATTCTTTGCTTCTGGGGGTCCCTGGAACAAAATATTTTGATGGGGGTCCGCGGCCAAATACATATCATTTTGGGGGTCTTTGACATGAAAAAGATTGAGCACCACTGACATAGAAACACAGGTTTTTCAGAAAACTGTTGGGATTTAGGAGACATGTAGAATCAGCTTCAGGTCTTAATGGGTTAATACTGGGACAAATACTCACAAACTCTCTGTCCTCTTCGCTGTCTCTGTCATCTTCCAGGGCCAAAATCCCCCAGAAGGACATGGAGCTGACATTCCCAGCAATGAGTGGAGACTTCACCAGTGAGAACTTCTCTGCCACCTGGTATCTCATAGAGAACCACTCGGGCACCAGGTACTTCCCATCTTCACCATCTTCACAATCACTTACAACTGTACTGTAACTCCTTCACAAATGTCTTTCAAATTATGACTGGGCTCTAAAAAACGTTTAGCCTGGAAAAAAGAAACATGCAGTAAACCAAGATAATTGTCATCTAAAGGACCATTAGATGCTTTATGTCAAAACATGCTTATATTAATGAATTCAGTGGAATGTTGATTTACTTATTTGCCATGTGAGAAGTACTACTTAAACGACATGAACCCTGGTGTCCCTATCCCAAGCATGTCATAATAGGCAATTCGGTTGTAGATTGGCTATTTTCGCTATTTATATATTAACAGTTTAAGTGGTTAAACTATCATTAAACAAATAATGCACTAACAAATGACTTAGTGCATGGACAATTTACAAATCATGGCATTTAACAGACACTCTTATTGAGAGCGACAAGTGCGAGATCAGAGTAAAGGGCATGAACCCATAGTCAACAAACGATAAATAAATTGGTCACTTAAGTAGAGGGCAAAGAAAAACGATGTACTATAGTGCTTTAAAAAAAACTACGATACCAGGTCAACATCAAACCTAGCATCTGCCTAAATAACATCTACTGTAAATAAGCTGTATCTTGGGACAAAAAGGACTATAGGTAAATAAATAGTGCCCCTGGGCATTGTAAAACATATTTGCCTCCCCACACTGCTGTTTCCATATGCTCCCTACTGTACAGTACATGACAGGTAGCAGCATCACAATCTACGGTTGTGTAGATGTCATTTTCTTTTCTTTGCTTTTCTTTTCAAATTATTTTGCTGTTTTGCTTGTGACGTTTTGATCTTTTCGTTGTTTTTTTTTTTTATTATTCTTGAATTGCCTTGTTATTGAAATGTATCATACAAATCAAATAGCCTTGCCTATAAATGTTTTCTCACACTGTTGAGAAGAATGCCACTTGTCACAGCTGTATAAGTGCACCTGACCTTTAACCTTGAGGCAGGTTCACACGTAGCTGTCCTTGTGGCTCTCTTTTGAGACGGGAGCGACCAGAGATGCTTGGGTGATGTGTGACCCCTGTAGGGTCGAGGCCCTTCTCTCTGTCATGTGTGGACAGTGGACAGAGTTATTTTGGACTCTCCTGGCTTCCTCTCCCTCCTGTTTAGCCTCCCGTTCACCCAGACCCCAGGATCCAGCCTGGCCTGTTTGGACCTCACTGGGTGACTGTTTCTTCCTGCTGAGGAAGCCTCACGCAGGACACACAGACAACACTGACACACAGACCAGATTGTGCACGCGCTGTCCCCGACAGTGTGTGTGTGATTGTGATTGTGTTTGTGTGCGAGTGTGTGTGTGTGGGCGAGCATCTCCGTCTGTGACTCATTCTCAGTACATGCTCAGTGAAACATGACCAAGTTACCACTGTGTAAACTATAATGTGTACCACATAAAATTGAACGGTCTGTAGCGTTGCCTCTTAAGGGGTTTTCCTAGCTTAGAATGGGCCTTTAGGGAGTGACTACAAATGACAGTAAGCACGATCCGTCCACGTTGCAACAGTAAAGGCAATGAATGAATTTATTTGACGGATCTATATATTTTCCTGTTTTCTTTTTTTTACCATTTGATAAACAAAAATGTCTATTATGCTTGAGTAAACAAACCCCCATTTAATATGGTTAAAAAAATGTTTTTATTACAACATTGTAAGGGGGGAGGGGAGTGAGTTTTAGGAAGAGGGGAGTACAGTGCCATAAAAGCCAATTGAAGGGGCAGGTGATTGGCTACAATCCTAGTTTTGTTGATAGGCAAATAACAGCTCGTCTTACTTGGGAACCAACAATCATACATATTCTCAGTTCTTATCATTTTGGTGGTGGTGATCTTACTTTGTGGGTAGCTAAAACGTCTTTGGGGGCACCAGAAATTCCTCTGTGCAGGAAAAACCTAGCTCTTACATCACTGCTCTCCTGTTTTTAAGTTTTGAACAGTTGCGGATGGGGGCCAGTAACCTAAAGAAGCAGGCCACTAAGAAGAATGAGGGCAGTCTGGCTTATGTGAAAGGAGGCCTCAGTACGTTCTTTGAGGCCCAGGACGCTCTGGCAGGTAAGCAGATTTAACACATTTTGAGGCATTTTCCCCCGGCTTCTTTACAAATGGCCTTTAATTAATCCGCATATTTCCGAAACATCATTCTTCAGAACCGCTCAGAAGCTCTTGGATGTTTGGAAAGTGCCTGTGTAATTGAGCCTGTGTGTGCGAGTCCGTTTCGTGTGCATGTGCGTGTGTGCGCACGTCAAGCGGTGTGTTTCTCGACTTGCGGTCGAGCGGTGGTTGATTAAAGAGGCTCATTTGGGCGCCGTGTGAGAACCCTGCGCGCTCCGTGCCACAGTACCGGCAGCCAACCTCAACACGCCTAATTCACCTCCATTAAAATGAGATCAGCCCTCACCTGTCATTCAGAGCAGTGTGCCCCGGCTGTGGCGCTGCACCACCGAGGCCCTCGACAACCCAGATGCATAAAAACACTACACTCTGACACAGAGAACTCTCTGAGACCAGGAACATTTTGAGGTAGCGTAGACTGACTGCTGTCGCTCTGCCAGGTAGCTCAAATCAATTGTCCCCTCCATCATTCATAGTTTTGTCTGTTTACTCACTGCTCTTCTCATAGGCACTTCGGTTACTTCCCCTTTACTATTTATACGTCCACGTTTTCTGCCTCTGTCATTATTATTGCTTTCCGTGTGCCCCTGCTTGGGAGAGAAAGGGCAATGTTATCGTTGTTAGTGGTCGAATCTAAATAAACGGAGCAGCCCAACACAATGCGGGCTGCAGTATAAGGACTGATAGGGCCGATAACGGCCCCTAATATGAGCGTAAGGGAACAATATGTGGCTGTTCTCACGTTAAAACTGAAAGTGCCGACTGTGTGTGTGCCCGTTGCCTCGTGAATGGGAAGTGCACAGTCCCTGGTGACCCAGGAAGCACTGCACTCAAATGACCTGTAACCCATGAAATATTGGAAGTTCACTCACTGACCTACAGGTCCCGTAATCCAGAATGTAGTTCACCCTGCACTTCAGATCAAAGACTTCTTTCCTTTCCATGTCTCTTACCATCAACCGTTGGAGCAGTCTGATGACTCATCCCAGAACTAGGAGGTCCACTCTTGGCTCAAGGTTTGGCTCTCGGGGTCCTAAATGAAGTGGGAGGGAGCCCAGAAAGGATGGCTCAAGGATAGGCTCAAGGGGTGTATTCCGTATCGGCAATAGCAAGCCAAACCGACATACCAGCCTCGGTGCCGCTAGCTAGCCAGTCTGCCAGCCAGCCAGCCAGCCAGCTGTAGACAGCTCTGCGCTCGCTCACTGTCGGGTGCCCCGGTTTAGCACAGCTGTCTCCCATACTGTGAATCCTTTCTTTGTCTCTCGGCGTTTTGGCAGCACTGCGCAGTTTTCGAGCCGTTCCAAATTAACCTCACCTCAGGTGTTGCCATGTAAATCGAGAGGAAATGAGTAAAACGCACCGTGTGCACATGCGGACTCGTGCTCTCATGTTCTCTGGTTCAGAACTGTGCAGCATTAAAAAGCGGGCACACTTCTAATTGGTGTTTAGCCTGTAGTGCTTCCAGCCCTCTCAATCACCATTAAAAACCTTTATTTTCAGTCTTCTCTCCTGTTTATTTTCTATCCTGCCGGCATGTGAGAATTTTATTGATGGCTCTCATAAAAGTCAGGGGGTTTTATTAATAGGAGAGTGCCGATGACTGCCGGGTGGAAACGGGGAGGACGAGCCAAATCTGGAAAAAGAAATGAGGCGGACAGAAAACGTTTAGAGCGAATAGTGGCCCTCTAACTCGAGTATCCATTGAGCTCCTCTCTCTCCCTTTCTCTCGTTCCCACCTCAATCAGTTGTCCTCCTACATGTATTGTTCTCTCCATCTTCCGTTCTTTTTATTATTATTTGTAATGGAAAAAAAGAGAAAAGATGTTTTAGCCTGGAAAAAAGAAACATGCAGTAACACAAGCTCATTAAAAGCTATTACTAGTATTGTTATCTGAAGGACCATCAGATGTCGCCAACACAAAAATAAATCTATTTGGTAGTAAACATTCTTATGTTATTGAATTCAGATTTGGATTCTGACTCACTTTATTGCCAAGTAAGAAGTTTTACTTACAAGGAACTTTAACCACTTAAACACTATTTTATACGTTATGTTGTACGACATGGTATCATGCTGTAAAAACAGCAGATGCAAAAGCTCACAATGCAACACGTTTTGAGCTTGTAGATCTGCTATTTTTGAAAATGTTGTTCTTTTTCCTTTTTTGGTTGGGGGGGGGGGGTGGCAGTCTATCCCTCTTTGTCTCCAGTACCATGGGACTGAAAACGCACGTTCTGTGCAACCAGATCTGCTGTCTCATGCCTCATATGTCTGCCTGTCTTTGCATTTCCCCGCTGTGTTTAAACACACAGGCTTGTGGAGCGGTTAAATACTGATTTGCCGTCATTTCTGACAGGGCGTGTTAGCTAATGTGAGGCTTGGGCTGTAGGGAGGCAACGCTGGGAACTCTTAACCACTACGTGTCAGTGTTCCCAAAACTTCTAAGACACGCTGACCACAATAAAGTACGGAGTCTGGACCACTTAAGTTCTGACACGCAGGTAGACTCTCTGGCCGTGTTCCGGCGAGGCTCGCCGGGTCAAACGAGGGCTTGCATGAGGTCACAGGTCACAGGGACGCTACACGTGATGTCATTAGTTCGTGGTCAGCAGGTTCGTGAGCTGAGGTGCAGAAGGGGTTAAACAGGAAATAAGCGGTCCTGTTAAGCCTCTCTATGTGACCCACAGACTGCTGAGAGAGATGGAAGGGTTCACAGTGCGGGCTGTTTTGTCAGCCAGCTCCGGTGACAAATAGAGCCGCGCTCCCTCGTGGGTCTTCTTGAGACGTGGGGTCGACTGGGGGGCTGACTGACTGACTGGCTGAGTGACTGACAGTCCGTCAGGGAGAGGCCCCTAGGGGTCATCGGCGCTAAAAATGTTGAAATTAGAGGTTTTTTCATTGTTGTGCGGAAAGGAAGTCTCCCAGCGATTACAGGAAGCAGCGCGGCTACCGTGTTCCAAAAATGCCAGATTCCCAGGGCCTATCCCCCCAAGCCCAGCCCCAGCAGGAGTCAAAACATCTCCAGCTTTAGAATCCAGGGACACTGTATTTTTATTCTTATTCATTTTCCTTTTTCTCCCACCCCCCACCCCCCCCAACGATTCCAGGAAGGGGAGCAGGAGCAAGCTCTTCCTCAGGTCCTGTGTGTGCGTGTGTGTGTGTGTGTGTGTGTGTGCGCGCGCGCGCGTGCGTGCGTGCGTGCGTGTGTGCTATCCGGACCCTGACTTAGTGTTTAGGTTAGCTGTGACGTCACCGCCCCCGCAGCCAGAGTGCGTGACAGACGCAGAAGACACACAGCTGGCAGTGGGGCGGGGGGTGGCATAGAGACAAGAAGCAGACCTGCTGTGTGTGTGTAAGAGAGACAGACAAAAGGAGAAAGACTGATTGTGTGATTGTATGAGTGTGTGCGCCTGCATGCTCAGCCCTATCGAATCCCATGTACTCACACATGCAGCGTAAACCCTCTGGAATGGCTGGTTTTATCTCCTTTTTATTTCATCTTTAGCCCTCTTCTCAGCCCACGCTGCTGCTGGTTCATGAGCAGTCAGTGTGGTTGGGCTCATTTCTCTGAAGATTGAATTTATTCCTCTTTACTTGTTACTAATTTGTAAAGTAATAAAATGACACTTTAGTCTCTGGTAGCAGCATAGTAACTACTACTTGTTTTACTTACCCACAAATACTGATCAGCTTCGCTTGATAGCTTTTTCTACTGTCCCGTCCCGATTTACACATTTCTTTAGTCATCAATCAGGCTATGCTCTGTAGCATGTAAATGTGAATGATATTATGATATTGTAAACCAGTGGTTCTCAAGCTTTACATGACTTCATTACCACCTTTCCATGATTTCTGAATTCTAGTACTTCTTTAACCCGACTGCTTAGAAAACTAAAAGACATACACAAAACAAAAAACATAGCAAAGCATATCATGCTATGAATGAATGATAAGCCACCTTTTGAAGAATATGACTTTACAAATAAGAAATTGAGTGAAAGGGTTGTGATTAGTGCCTCCTGAGCAGGTTTATTTTAAACATGTGGCCAGCTGGCCATAACTTTTTAGTAAGTCCAGTTTTGATGTCAATATGTTCAAAATAAAACAACATAACAGCAAATAAGTACTGCTCTCTATTAAATACCAGTTGTGCTAGTCAAATTTTGTATGTGATTTGGTTTAACACCTTACAGGTCAGCTTCGCACGTTTGTCAATGTTTTATCATTAAACATATAGTGTAATATATATTTTTTCACTTTCTCTCACATACCCCCTCTAGCACCTTTGCATACCCTAGGCTAAATGTGCCCCCATTTGAGATACACTGTTCATTAAGGAGTTACTCTGGCAGTAAGGTGGTTGTGCCCAACAGGGTTCATGAGTAGCGAGAGACCCCTATGAGAGAGGAGGGAACTGACTGATGTCCGTGCCGATTAGGCAACGTCCGTGTTTGACTAGCGCGTTGCAGGAATACCTCAGCCTCCGCCTTCAGGGCTCCCGTCTGTCAAAACCCACCCACATGTTTATTTACAGAGCCTCTCCCTCCCGATACTCTCCGCTGTCTCCCGCGTCAGCAGGCGGCCATTGTGTTTTTGGCGGAATACATGGGAGAAGAGAAGAATGTCTTAGAGGAGGAAGATATCATCCCTTTTCTTTTTCTTTCCTCCTCGCTGGCGTTCCCTCTGCCTCACTCTCCAGTTATGCGCTGGGTGCGTGTTTGAAGCCGGCCGCAGGAATGCACCGAGCCCCCGCCGGCCCTCTCCGCTCTGTCAATAAACCCGCACTGCCCCCCTCTCAGCACCCAAGCTGCCCCACTGCTGCACACCATTTATTTATTCTTATGGGCAGCCGCACCGCGCTCTCCCTCTCTCTCTCTCTCTTCAACCCCCCCTTGCTCTCTTTCATATTCCTTCATTTGCACTCTCCCCACAGTCTCGTGTGAAGCCATTCATGCTAAGCGACGGGCACAACGGTCGGAGTGCCCCCCCATCCTCTCCCAAATATTATTCCGCCGGGCCAGATGGAAACTTTGTAGATTTGCATTAGCTCCGGGGTCGAAGGGCTCGGAGCATCGTCCCTGGACCACGGGACCGCAAGAGCTGTGTGTTTTAAAAGCTCTTAGTGGTGTCGGTCAGGTGAATCGACGTGGTACGGTTGCGCCCTGGGTATGGGGTCAGGTCCTGTTTTTTTTTGCGTGGGAACGCGGAGGAGGAAGAGGGGATGGAGGGGAGCAGGGTCCCACAGACCGTCGGAGATAATCTCCCCACAATCTCTACCACTGGGGCAGTGTAAGGGTTGTTTATTGTTTTACCTTGGGTTCCTGAAATTGAAAAGGTTCCGGAATCGTGAAATTGTGCATTTGTTAGATTGAGCAGGGGAGAAACTCTGTAGTGACTATTGTATTTAGAACACAGAGAGCCCACCCATCTCCCTGAATAACTCCCGCCGATCTTATTTTCCTTTAGCACACTGCTTCCACATCCATGATCCATGATTATTCCTATTCTATCTCACTGACAGTTTTCTAATACTCTGATGCTGAATTTCGTATGACATGCAATGAAAATGGTCGATCTACAAGCTCACAACGCGTCGTGCCACATCGGCGACCCGTTGTGAGCTTGTAGATCAGTGATTTTTGCCGTGTGACTCCGTCGTTGGTCAAAGTATAAATCAGGCCTAATCCTTCCAATGATTGTGTTTCAGCGATCCATCAGAGGTTGGAGGCAGACGGCACAGAGAGAGTGGAGGGCTCAATGACACAGCGTCTGGAGAACGTCCTCAACAGTAAGCTTCCATCTAATAATGCACCTGTCTCATCAGGTGGTACCAGTGACTACATGGCAGATAAGAACGGCACACTGTTACTTGCGCAGATGTACATAGACAAGTGTAATTGATGTATATGTGTATAGTATACCTTCTGCACATTCGATAGATTGTGTTATTCCAAATTATCCTGTCCAATTATTCTGCACATCCCCCTTTGCTGCTCCTTGAGAGAATGGTCTCTTTGCAATGCACCTTTAGCCTCCCTCCTTGATCTCACACACACACACACACACACACACACACACACACACACACACACACACACACACACACACACACGTGTGCAGAGAAAGAGAGTGTATCCTTTGTGCATCCTCATACATGAAAATGTGACCACCCTAATGGAGGGGCATTAAGCAGGTCCTTTCCGCGGGGCTCTACAGTAAATAAACGTACCAGACGGACGTGGCTTTCATCTCCCCCTCATCCCCCACCCCCAACATGTGGGCCCTGAGCCCGCAGAGAACCCGAGGCCTCCAGCCGCAGCACACCTCTTACCCCAACCGGCCACAATCCCCAATGTGTCGAACATGCAGTCAGGTCATCAAGTTGGAAAATGGCCCACCGAATCTCAAACACACGACAACTCATCAGGCAGAACAGCCGAGCGGAGAGTGAAAAATGCTAACTATTTCGCCGTTCACACTCTTGCTGTTTTTCCTTCAAGCTTTGGGCCGTGGCGGGGGGGGAGCTTTGTTCTGATTAAAAGAATTTGACGTGGTTGAGTATTTTCTTTTTTCCTTTTTTTTGTTCTCCGCTCTTGTGCCGGCACATCCGAGGCCACCCACGAAGCCAGAGCGTAGCGTGCGAAGGGTCCACCGAGCCAGAGAGTGAGAGATAGCTGTCACCCTCTCCTCCTTAGCAGCCTCTGCCTCTCCCACTCCCGTTCCTCCCTCTCATAGGTCAGATAGCATACGCATCAGGAGGAAAGCCAGGCCTATAATAAGAGGGAAATGTGGTGTCTGAGTTTATTTTCATAACGCCCCCCCTTTTCTCATTTTCTCCCTTTTTCATACAACTCGCCATTTCGGTCCGTCTTTCTCTCTGACTTTTGTTCCTTCGTTTTCTCTCTCTCTCTCTCTCTCTCTCTCTCTCTCTCTCTCTCTCTCTCTCTCTCTCTCTCTCTCTGTGTCTCTCTGTCTCTCTCTGTCTCTCTCTCTGTGTGTCTTTGGCAGGGGCGAGTGATACTGCAGACACTCTTTTCCAGGAGGTTCTGGGGCGGAAGGACAAAGCTGACTCGACACGCAACGCGCTCAACGTCCTGCAACGCTTTAAGTTTCTCTTCAACCTGCCGCTCAACATTGAACGCAATATTCAGAAGGTGCTACTCGGGCACTCCCACACGCACATACAACACACTTAAGTTTGTATTATGAAAAATGGTACATGTGAGGACACTTCACTGAACTCTACTTCTAACCCAAAAGCCTGCTTTATAATAAGACAGTCTAGCACGCTGAAAATAGCAAAGCTCACACATTATGCAATGCATTGTGAGCTTCTAGATCTGTTATTTCCGGCACATAACACCATTGAACGACAGAGTATAAACACTAAACCCTAAAATAAGCTCACCTGCAAAATGTGCCTAGTGCCCACTTTGAGACTGATTTCATCCACACACACAAACATACATGTTCATGTCCTGAACAGTTAATGCAAATGATTTATCTCCTGTATCCACAATTTAGTTGGGTTAGACAGAAGCAATCTTTTGTGCACCAGTCGATCCTAAAATTAAATATGGCTTAATCCCAGATCAAATGTATATTGGGTGTTGGATATCTTCTTGTGATTGTAATGTTTTAGGTATCTTAGTTTTTTTCTGTGGTGTTGCTGTGTTTCAAATAGTGCTACTCTGATGCAAAATAATTTTCAGGCCAGTTTGACAATAAAGTATTATAATCATAATACACACACACACACACGCACACACACACACACACACACACACGCACGCACGCGCACACACACACACACACACACACACACACACACACACACACACACACACACACACACACACACACACACACACACACACACACACACACACACACACACACACACACACACACACACACACACACACTGTACAAAAGGCGCTGTGATACGTGTCATCCAGAGGGTGGTGCTAGAGAGGCTTAAATGCATGGTGTGCTCATCATGATTGATTAGAAAGATAGAAAACATCTGTCCTGCCTGTACAAGCCAATTACTACAGTACCCAACTGAGTTATCATTTATTGTAATCTTTTTCAGGGAGATTATGATGTGGTGATCAACGACTACGAGAAAGCCAAATCTCTGTTCGGCAACACAGAAGTGCCCGTCTTCAAAAAAGGTATTCTGCAATTTATTTAGCATTATTTTCACGTCGTGGCTCTGTAAGAGGGAAAACGTCTACAAATAGGTCTGTCCGCTTGTTTGTTGGTCTGTTTGTCTGTCTATCCGGGGCTAATTTCACAAACCGCTGGACCGATCTGTGTCAAATGTCTAGTGCACATGGCAATTAGGCAAAGGAAGTAGCTCACATATGTTTCATATTTTCTGATATACAGTATGTAACTTTTATTTTAAAACGGAAGTGAACGGGCGGTAAGATCGGGCTACAACCTTGCTCAAATATGGTGTCTGATAGATGACTGATGTCATAGACTGGCATGAAGTCAGAGATTCACATGGGAGCCATGCCGTTATTGGAACCATCTGGTTTTAAAACAACCCATCCATACACATTACTAGAGTTCGATTATAAACAACATTTTCTTCTCCCTGCATTACAACAAATAAATAAATAAATAAATACACTCACAGGTTTACAGGTGTAAAGAAGTGTGTGAAATTCATTTTTTTCGTACCCGCTTTGTTCTGACTTCTGATTGTGTGTGCACATCTGTCTCTGTCCAGTGTATGAAGAGGTGGAGGAGAGGATCAAAGCACTAAGGAGTCTGCTGTTGGACAAGCTCCTGCAGACCCCGTCCACTCTTCACGACCAGAAGAGATACATCAGGTCTCCTTGCGTTCATCCACACACATGCAGACATGGCTTTTATGCTTGATTTACTACATTTATGACATCATAGATGACGAGCGTCATAGACTGGCCCCAAGGAAGCCATTGGATTCCATTCACTTCAGTAGGATATGAAAATCAACTTGTAGGGTCATGAAACATGCTTGAGTTAGTTCATCCAACAACACACGCAATTTCACTTTACTGTCATCTTTTGTCCAAGTTACGTGCATTTTGATACATTTTAAATAACGTATTGATTTGAAAACATTGGCCCATCAGCCATAGTCCCTAGAAACAGATTGCTTTAGGAAGGAAATTCAAACATCCGTGACCACATAACCGCACAATGATGTTTAGCAAACATTGACTCAATTATTCAGCTAATTTCGATTTAATTAGCGTTAACGTTTTAATGACTATGGAGAAAATATAATCAAACGCAAAATCTAAAAATAACATTGTCCACGGCAAAGTGGTCTGTGTTCATGTGCGACGCGTTTGTTTTACAACTCATAGAGAGTTGTTCTTTTTCCATCATTCAAGATCCCAAATGCACTGTCTGTCTGTCTGCAGTCTGTCTGTCTGTCTGCAGTCTGCAGTCTGTCTGTCTGCAGTCTGTCTGTCTTGCTGCCTTCCTGCCTGTCTCACTCATTTACTTGCTCTCAGTCCATCCTCTCCCCTGCCTTCCCCTTTTCTTGTCACTCTGCCTCTCACTTCCCTGCTGCCTGTTCACTAATCCAGTCAGCTTTCTGTTCTCCCTCTCTCTTTCTGTTTCTGTTTTATACCTTTCACTACGCTTTCTCTTCCCCCTCTTCTTCTTTTTCCTCTTCTTCTTCTTCTTCTTCTCCTATGCCCTCCATCCACCCATCCATCCATCCATCCATCGCTGTGGTCTGTCCTGGTTTATTATTGTTAAGACTGAGTCGTCAGGAGCAGAAAGGGCAGCCCAGGCTCCACCGCACGGCCCGTCTTTCATCCTGCTGCATTAGGCAGTGCTCTGAACGCCCACTCAGCTCCTGATTACTCTTTACACGCAGTGTAGAGTGTGTGTGTGTGTGTGTGTTTTTGTTGTGTGTTTGTGAGCCCATGCATCTGTCCTGGAATTCTGAAAGGATGCAACCAAACAAAGCTACTTTGATAGGAGATGCAAGTCGGGCTACGGGGCCTAGGGCTGTGACCCACAGCCTTATGCCACAGATCAGTCCAACACTGGGGGAAGAATTTAGTCATAGAGGGATAATTACAGATAAGGGATAAGAGGCAGATTGTAGAGGCCTCTGCCCCAGGGCAACTTAATACTATGTGTTTTGCTCTGATTCGGAGCCATTGTAACGTTGGTGTGTTTGTGCGTGGGGGGGGTGTTGAATGCAGGTATTTGTCCGACCTCCACGCCCCCGGGGACCCGGCGTGGCAGTGCATCTACGCCCAGCACAAGTGGATCCTGCAGCTCATGCAGGACTGCAGAGACGAGTTCATCAATGACCAGAGAGGTGACTTAACGCATGCACACAACCATTTACATTCATATGCACACGCGACACACAACTTGGCTGACTCATATTACGCACAGAATGAAAAGTCCCTATTTAGCATTTCCAATCAGGCTGGTGAATGTCGTGAATTGGAAGCTGGCTGTGTCTTAGAGAGCTCCAGCTGCCTCTCCGTTAAACAATCCCCTGCCCACTTTTTTCTCTACAACCCCCTCATTCCTCTCTGGAACCCCTTTCTGTCATTCCCTCTCCTTCTCTTTCTCTCGTTCTCCACGATATCTCCATCTCCCCGCCTGTTCTGCCATAGGCCCGCATGTTTATTTTTACATGAGCGTATGAATAAGATGAAAGCGGGAGAGCATTGGGTTTGGATTCAGATCTCAGGGGCCTGACATGTTACAGCATGCAAAGACGCACACGCACACGCACACGCGCACACGCACACGCACACGCACACGCACACGCACACGCACACGCACACACACACAGAGAGAGACAAGGCCGCACAGATGGATTGGAACAATTAACCCCAATTAAGCTGTTTCTCTGTTAAATCAGCCAGCAGGAAAAATGTGGATGTGAAACCGTCCGCTCAGGAACAACAGCGGATTCGCACGCACGTGCACACACACACACACGCACGCACTAACGCGCACGCACACACGCACATACGCACACACGCACGCACGCATGCATGCATGCGTGCGCACACAACCACACACACACATGCCTATATACACACCCACATGTTACTTCCATACAGAGTACATAGTGAGTGGGTGGCTCCTTGACATAGCCGAGGTTGGAACATAAACACGTCTAATGCTAAAGGTAACAGTGGTTTCCGGGGCTCAGGTTGATGGATATGAGGTCCAGTGGTGTCCCCCCCCCCCCCCCCCTGTCTTTTTATTATCATTGTCAGGGATGGCCCTGCTCATCCACACACAAACACCAGAAGTCAAACTTACCCCTGAATGCATAGTCTTTAGCCAGTTGATAGTCTTTCTCTCCCTCGCACACACACACACACACACACACACACACACACACACACACACACACACACCAGCACATGTAAACATACACATACATGCACACTTCATTCGCTGTCTTGCTCTTCCCTCCTTCTGTCTCTTTCTTTTTTTCCCCTCCAACAGCTGTCTCCTGTCTGTCCCTTCCCCTGTCATACTGTACGCAGCATGGCCCCTCCACACACACACACACACACACACACACACACACACACACACACACACACACACACACACACACACACACCCCCACCTGGTAGCTATTTACCACAAAGCCCCCCCACCACACCACCCTCCGCAGTCCATCCCTCGCTTTCAGCCCCCGATCCCCCCCTACCCAAGTACGAAACCAGCGCTTCCTAAAACATCCCTCTGCCAGAAGCTGCTTCAACCACCACCATCGAATACCACATCCACCGTAATGCCCACCCCACCCAGCCCCCCTCCCCGCATCCATCCACCTCACTCCTCAAACCCACGACCACCCCCTTTACTGGTACCTCTCAACCTTCTTCCCCTGCCACCTCTTCTCCTTCCCCCTTTTATCACATTGACACCCCCCCACCCATGTCCATTCGTATGAGTCAGTGTTCTGTTCATTGTTGCCAGATCTTACGAAAGAAATAAACCAGTTCTACCAAAACAAGCCCAAAAGAAGCGACTATCAGTACCACTTAAAACCCACAATATATAGATCGGCTAAAATGGCAGATCTATAAGCTCACAACGCATCGCGATGCGATGCGATGCGTTGTGAGCTTATAGAACCACTTGTCTTAAAAACATTAAGAAACAAGCCCAAAAAAATGCAACCTGCAACTACCAATATTTACAAGCGACTTAACTGGAAAAACAAGCCCAAAGTCGCTCATAATAAGCGGACATGGCAACACTGGTTATGTTGCTGTTGTCAGTGGCACACGTGGCCGTGGATGATTGATAAATCCTTGTGTAAAACGGCGCACCATGTTCCTCCACTTCCAGTCCAAAATATGTGAGGCTACATGATTCCGTAATTATACCCCCCCCCCCCCCCCCTTCCCATGTAAATTGCCTCAAACATGAATTAGGCACCATTCTTCTTCGTTTGAACCGAGGCCAAAATCTTGTTGAGTTTTTTGATGTGAGGGAGGGGAGCGTATAGCGGCACCAAGCCGCTTCCGTACGCCTAAACGCTCCAATTGCTCGCGCTTTTGCTAGCGCGGTCCTGACGCTGCCTGGTCCAATTATTATAAAACTGCGCCGCTCTTGTTTCCTGAGCAATGCTCAAACCCTCTGCCAATGTCAATACAATTAGCAGCAATTGTGACTGTGGGATAATAGCGCTGTCGGTGAACAATTAGTAGGGATTCCTGTGTCAGTGCATCGTGTAGGGCATCACGCGGTTGTGATTTTAAGCTCAAGCTGGGTACTGTACATGGGTTTAATCTGTCTGTTATTACACTGCACCTATTTAGCGTCTTAATTAAGTATGTCTGTGTGCGAGCGTGCAGTAGATGTCTTTTTTCTGGGTGTGCCTGC
Organism: Gymnoscopelus braueri; assembly: GCF_963280865.1. NCBI lineage: Eukaryota > Metazoa > Chordata > Actinopteri > Myctophiformes > Myctophidae > Gymnoscopelus > Gymnoscopelus braueri. The sequence goes on from NC_137607.1 coordinate 29,805,216, forward strand.
GTTTGTGCCTGTTACACAAAAGGCCCTATATACTGTACAGAATGAACATGGTATATAAGGACTGTATGGATTATATACATTTCATTGGAGAGTGTAAGGTGCGTGCCTGTTTTGTGTGCGTGTGTGTGTGTGTGTGTGTGTGTGTGTGTGTGTGTGTGTGTTTAGACAGAAAGCAACCGTGTGTGGTCGGGGTTGGTGACCCCATGGGGAACAGGAAGTCCTCCGACCTGCAGAGGAGCAGGAGGAAGTGAGCAGCGCAGATACATGCACACACAAAGTCTTTACCACACACACACACACACACACACAAACACACAGCCAAGTTGAAATCTAATGTCACACATTTTAACGTAAAACTCACAGCTAAGAAACATAGCAGCGTATCGAGTAATTTGCACACGCAAAGAATTCATGTGCAGTGCATGTGCGCACATGCACACGCACATGCACACACACTGGCGCCTCACTCTCAGGACGCCAAGGGTTCACCCGACACCTGGATCAACAGCAACTCTCATCCCTATAAAAAGAGAGGAAAACATCTCCCAAGAATGAGAAGACTGTGCCACGCCATATGGGATCTGTGGTGTGTGTGTGTGTGTGTGTGTGTGCGTGTGACTGTCTGTCTGTCTGTATACGTGCTGTGTGTTAGTTTGCTGGTTGATCTGAGTCAGACCCAGAGTTCCCTTACATTTTGAAGTTTGGGAGGGTTGATATGCTGTAACACTCAGCATTTGCTCTTTTCTGCTTGGGGATTAGTCACCACTATCAGGGCTAAACACGTAAACCCCAGTCAAAATGTTTGTTACTCACCAGCATGCTCCGTATGTATGCGAGACGTATGTTTTGGAAACACGTCTCATTCCTCGCCCCATCACTTTCAATAATATTGTGTAGGCGGCTCGCACGGTTGGGTGGACTTAGCTTTAAGTTTCATTTACACCATAGTAATCAGGTTGACACCGCCACGGTATTTCACTTTCACTTCACCATGCATGAACTTTTACCCCTTTTGGCGAGCTCCTCGTTGCCCGTTGCCCCAACGCCCCCTACCCAAGAGGGATCAGGGCATGAGGCAGGGGTTGCATTAGGACTCGCTCATTCATCCACCGGACCATACTGTAGCTCCCTGTCGCCATCTAGTGGAGCCTTCATTCCTGGCTGAAAACGGTCCGGCTTCGGACGTTACAGAGCCCAGTTTGGCCCCCTTCTAAACCCGGTTCACCCCTGGCCCGCACAAACCCCACAGAACAACGGGACATTGTCTCAGCCGCCGGCCATGGGGGAGACGGATCAGAAGACAAATAAAGAAAAGGCGAGGGAGGGCTGTTTGGTGTGAAAGCCCGCTGAGCTTATTGAGGAATGTGGAATTATGGAAATAGTTTGTTTGATTATTTGATATCCAAAGTATGCATTTCTGAGTAAATTTCTCTCTCTCTCTCCCCCCCCTCCCTCCCTCTCTCTCTCTCTCTCTCTCTCTCTCTCTCTCTCTCTCTCTCTCTCTCTCTCTCTCTCTCCCTGTGCGTCAGTAGGTGCCGGGGCCGTATCTTTGGACCTGGAGGGGGATAGTCGTCCATCGGCCCTCAGCAGAATCAGCCACACAGCGTCTCTTAACAGAAGAGGCAGCCACGCACCACGCCCCAGCAGTGAGCAAAACTTGATAATATACTGTTCATGTTGCTATTTATCTGCCATTTAAACACCCCTCGTCTGGGTATTATTCTCCTACCGCTTCTTGTGCCTGCATAACCTGTTTTTAGTATTAATTCTGCGTAAACATAGCACATCATAGCAAATTTTCTTTTGTGTGTGTCTGTGTGTGTGTGCTGCTAGCCTGGCGCTTCGAGACCCCTCAGCAGGTGCAGTTTGTGGAGAAGCTGTCAGATGTTGTGATCGGTCAGCTGCCCAACTTCTGGAAGCTGTGGATCTCGTATGTTAACGGGAGCCTCTTCAGTGAGGTAACGTTCCTGTGCAGAAGGCCTCCGAATAGCCTCAGGTAGCCTCTGAATCTGTGTCAACAGTGTGATCCAAAGGAGAGCTGTGAAATGTGCTGCTTTCAACTTTATAGGTTGAGTATCGGTAGCAGTTTGAAACACATGAACACATCCTAATGTAATGTTTTGTTAATTGCTGCTGCCCTCTGTTGAGTAGGCTACTACAGGTCCAGGATTCTACTGTGCTACCAAATTAGTAGTATCCATCCCCCCAAAACGTACTTTCGCTACCTTGACATTCAAAAAAAGTGACGTGTGATTCAAACTGAGAATGAACTCACCAAAATTCCTCCCCGTTGCTGCTGCATACTTTATTTCACAAGCACGTCTGCTCCGTGGAATGAAGAAGTTGCTAATAGCTTCTTTGTGGATGATGAGACACCTTCATTATGTTTGATGCCTGTTGTATGTTGTCCTGCAGACAGGAGAAAAGTCTGGCCAGGTGGAGAAGTCCAAGAAGAACGCCAGACAGAGACAGAATGATTTCAAAGTACGTTCCATGGAGACATTTCAGTTCACAAAGTCAAATGTTGTGAGGTGTTTCCTGACCTCTGATATTGATAAGAAACACAACTTAATGTGTCTGTGTGTGTCTTCACCCATAGAAAATGATTGAGGAGATGACCCATCGGCTGGTGAGGCTCGTGCGGGGGGCTCTCCTCCCCGCCACTGTGGCCCAGGGGGAGCTCAGCTTCTATGGGGGCTGGGAGAACAAGACGGACCTCTCTGGTCCCTGGCTCACTCAGGTCATACACACCGTCAGGTACTCAGTCACATTGTTGCAACTTATCAGGGTACAGCAGTGTGCCTTAGTTGAGACAAGTCCAGGTGTGCAGTAGGACATATGCAACTATACAAAAAGTATTTTTTTAAATGAAGGACAGTACTTTGTGCATAATTTCCCAATACAGTACATTGGCCAACTCTAGACCCTAAAAGAATATTTTACCCACTTTCATGTCTACATCTCTATTTCGGTCATGTTATTATATGTGAACAATTTATTTTATTTTATTCATTTAACTATTTATTCCCCCCCACACATTTTTGTAAATAGTGAAAATAGCAGACCTACAAGCTTGCATTGCACCGTAATGCATTGTCAACGTTAAATCTGCTATTTTTGCTATTAATACAGGTGTGCCTTGAGACTTTGACTTGCGTACAGCATACATATAAGAACTGTTCTCTCCTTGTCTTTCGCAACCTTTCTAATCTGCTTTCTTTCTGTGTCACTCTCTTTTGCTCTCACTCTCTCTTTTACTCTCACTTTCTCTTGGTCTTTCTATCTCGGGCCATATCTCTCTCTCTCTCTCTCTCTCTCTCTCTCTCTCTCTCTCTCTCTCTCTCTCTCTCTCTCTCTCTCTCTCTCTCTCTCTCTCTCTCTTCCCCCCCCCCCCCCAAAATCTATTCCGTTTCCATATCTCTCTCTCGTCCAGGGGTTGCCACGAGGCTCTGGCTGCACTAGAGATCCCCAATGATCTTCTGCAGGTGATCCAGGACCTGCTGTTAGACCTGAGAGTGCAGTGCCTCCTGGTCACCTTACACCACACCGCAGAAGGTGAGAATGACTATCAGTAGGGGTGTGCCGATATATCGTCCCGCGATATATCGCGATACGTTTTAGTGACGATATGTATAAAAAAAATATCGTTTTGATTATTTTTAATTTTTTTACAATAATAATAATCAGGCATGCAAACAGCCCCAAGGTGAAAAGGGTGACAACATGTTGTTTTTGTTAGGTGTCACACTATTGCCCTATTTGGATTCAAAACGGCTAGTGGAAGCTGAAAAGCTACAAGTTTGCATGTCTGAATAATGCAAAAACAGAAATATTTGTTTCCATTTCCTTTTTTTCTCCCCCATATATTTTCATAATAAAAAAGTGGGTATCGTATCGTATCGAAATCGTATCGAAGTTGTGTGCCCAATATCGTATCGTATCGTTTCGTGAAATTATCGGCACACCTCTAACTATCAGGCATTAAGACCGGGAAAGCATCTGTGTCATTTTTGCCATTATTTTATTCTAAAAATAGCAGATCTACAAGCTCATACTCGTACTCGTATATCTGCTATTTTTGAATAGCCAAAGAAATCTTAAAATGACACAGATGCTTTCGTTCTGTGATTGACAGCGAAAGTTGGCCAATCAGGTGGCGAGTTCAAGTGAGCCCGAATGGAACCGAGTGCAGCCTGGGTGCATAGAATTTAGTTGTTTAACTTCATATATGTGGTCAATTAATCATGACAGAGCCTATTTAAAAATAAAAATTCAGAGAACAGGCAGGGGCGGGCAAGTGACACGCATGTATCCGAATAAGGCAACCTATTTTGGGCATGGCCGTCTCAAAAGTCCCGTTGCGTCACATTAGTCTGGAGGTGGTAAAAATGCACTGGCTGAAGGGGAACACTGCTGATTGGCTGAAGGGGTTGTCAGTCAACGGTATTACTCCCGCCCAACTCCAGCCCACAGCCAAATTGCCGAATGCGCGATCATGCCAGACTCACTCCTGAAATAAATTACAAATGAGATTTCCGAAGGGAGGGTTTACCAGGCTAACGGACTCCCACATATGATTGTTTATTTTTCATCTCTGGGACTCCAGTCGACACTGTACAATTTTACTCTGTCAATGTACAAATGGAACTAAATAGATCCTTAAGAGTCCTTTTCATTCCATTTGTACAAAGTCAGAGTACAGACCTGTAAGGGTCTGTTTTGGTTCCTAACTATCAATCATTTCGCTATGGACCCCTTTACGTACCCCTGGTGGTCTCTGGACCCCACATTAAGAACCAGTGCTATAGAGTGACAAATACAGATGGTCCGGATGAAATGCTGTTATCTGCTGCATTCTAACATAGCCTGCTAAACACTTGTGTTTTCTTTTGTTAACCCTATACACAATTTTGTTGTGGAGTTACAAGATGTGGCTTTCTTAGACACGATGAGTTTATGCAGAACCCCAAAATGAAAGACTACAAATTGTCATTGTGTTATGGCCAGTTCAGCCATGTCGGGTGGGGTTTAATCACATTGACCTGCTTAAAACAAGAGTTAGGCATGTGTGTGTGTGTGTGTGTGTGTGTGTGTGTGTGTGTGTGTGTGTGTGTGTGCGCGTGCGCGTGTGCGTGTGTCTGTGTCTGTCTGATGCAAGAGTCAGGGTCGTTGTATAGAAAGTGAATTGACAGTAAAGTGAGAAGTTATGGGTTTCTGTTGTGGTTAGACATGTTTGGTCATTTTGACATGGGCCTCTGATTCACACTTCTCTGCTTGATAGAAACAGCTCAGTGGTTTCAGTCGTATGGGCTCAATTTCAATAAGTAGTGTGGTCGTCCCTCAGAAAGTCTCGATTCTAAATGTATTCACACTGGCAGTGACCTCTTACAAAAATCCTCACTCATGTTTAAGGATCGAGAAGGTGTTTGGTCCTTGAACTCGCATGTTTCAGTAAAGTGTAGGATTGTTTTAAAATGTAGGTATCTTCTAGAAATGCCCCATTGATTTATGTTTGTCTCCTTCCAGATGTCAAGAGACTTGCTGAGAAAGAGGACTGGGTTGTTGATAATGAGGGAATAACAAGTCTGGTAAGGTCACTTTACCACATCAGGCAGAAGTACTTGTACGTTATCATCAGCAATAAGCAACATAAAATAATAACTAGGATTTCCCTCAGCTATCTCACAGCAACTAGACTTAACAGAATATCTATGTTTCACTTTACTGGGCCATTTGAAACTTTGTAGCAAACATGATGCTATATTGGAACAGTCAAATTCTAATACCTGTATCAGTAATGGCAGACAAAATAGGCAAAATGTCCTTTTAGAAAAGTAAAGGAAGTAAGAATTAATGTGGAGTTAATGCAAAAAAGAAAGTGCATGTTTCTAGTGTAATGTGTGTCATGTATGTGGTTTGTCTACTGGTGGTGATGGTGAGTGCAGCCTGCCCAGTTTGAACAGCGCGTGGTCCAGATGCTGCAGTCGCTCAAAGAGCCAATGGAGACCAAACATGGGGAGATCAACGTAAGACCCTCACAATGCTGTGTTACTGTACTGTGTTTCATGTTAATGCTACATAATTTTACAGCTACGGTAACTTGTTTTCTTAATAGAACCCTGAAGCAAAGTAATACAAATTATACCAAATGGATGAATACATTTCAACGTATACTATAGGGGAGGGGAAAACAAGTCAGTGGGTCTTGTACAAACATCAAATTTCAGCCACCATTTTTTTTTAAAGAAACCATTAATAGTTGTCAAACTTAAAAGCTGTGTTTGAAGGTATGACTGAGAGCACAAGTACTGAGTGAATGTTTTTCTTCTTCAGAGCAGTAGACCAACAAGTTTTAAAACAACACTTAATACAACAATCAACATGCCACAATATAATGCTATTTGGTTGCCTTTTGGTTTGCCATTATTCTGTTATCAACTCGCCTACTAGAAGAACTAGTGACTGTCGTGAAGAGGGATTAATATCAACAATGACCGTCGGACCGTCAAACACGAAACTATACTTTTAAAATGACAAAATGCATACGTTAAATAGATAGGTCACATGTTGCACGTTATGCATTTAATACGCTAACCCATATTTAATATATCACCAGAAAAAGAAGATATCATTAGGTTAATAATAATTAATAAAATTGCACAAATATGTCGGGTGTGTGACAATCGCACGTACAAACAAAAGTGAGTTACCGATGATCTTTCATTTTGGTGAAATAAGCTCTGCTCTATTGGATGCAGCTCACCAGAAAAAGGCAGTAAAAGTAGCTGGCTAGAAGAATAGAAGAAATCCACGGTGCCAGCCAGAAAGCTGTGGGCATATTATGCCAAATTAAGGACACAGTCATGGGCTGTTTGCAATGGCGCCTGTGCAAATTGAACTGCAAAGGAACCTGTGCACCTTCAGTGTAATCTTGCTTCAGCTATTTCAGCTATTCAGAAGGCGCTTGTGGAACACCCTGCTGATAACAGTATAACAACAATGACTGTTTTTGTTTTTTACATGGACCCTAATATTTCACTAATAATCAGAATGATGGCTCAGAAGAAATATTGTCCATGTAAATGCAGTCAATGGGACATAATACAAAGAAAACTAAAACACATTACTAAACACTAATGGTGTTGTGTTCTCCCCTGTTGTCAGGTCCTCCAGCTGGAGCTGGCCCAGGACCAGGCCACCGAGCTCTCTGTAACCATTATGAAGGTACCCTCCAACACGACTCACAACCACAAATTGACACCCTTTTAGGGGAATTGCTTTGTCAATTAACAGGTCAAGAACCCAAAGTGGGCCTCGTCATCTAGCCACAGCACTGACTAAGAATGACTCAGATAGGGGAGCCGTGTCTGCATAAACACATACGATACACTGTAGAGATTCGATTTCACAGAATTATGTTTGGAAATAACAAAAACAAGTCCTTAAAAATAACATTGGGAAGGGACATCCCTGTCTCTTGCCCAGCCTCATGACACCATGTTATTAATCTTGTCATGTGGCCTCCCACAATTTTAGGTTTCATGCCCTAGTTTAAGAAACGCCTCTGCGCACCGCTGTGCAAACCACAGACCCTGCTCTAGTACTCTGCGCCATTGTGCTCAAGATCTAGCTACTATGTCTGTAGTGAACAGCATTATTTATGACCAGATGTGAGTGCAGCACTGGATCTAATTATATAACATACATCAAAGGGCCTATTAAGCAATTTTCAACTATCACCATTTCTTTGTCAGTAGGGAGGGAGTAAATAAGTAGTAAAACCAACGGTTTTTCTGTAGTGTGAGGCGGCTTGATGTACAAGTACATCCCCCAGCCATGATGTACAAGTACACCCCCTGACGCTAGTATGTCGCAGGGACTTACCCCCAATCCAACCCTTGATGCCGAGTGCCAAGCAGGGAGTCATTTGGTTCCATTTTTATAGTCTTTAGTATGACCTTGCCCAGGGAATTGAACCGCGACCAATCTCAGGGCGGACACTCTAAAGGCGGTTACACACCGGCGAATATGCGAATATACGCAAAATTCAGACTCGTTCCGAATAATTAAAAGACGCTTTTTCGCTCCATGTAAGCTTGCATTGACTTCATAAGGTTTTTTAAAAAAAAACGTATTATTCGCATGAAAAAAATCGCCCCGGTGTGTAAGGACCTGAACCACAAGGCCACTGAGTTGGTATGGAGGGAGTAGTCATCAATAAGGCTTACTGTACTTGCATAACTTAGTAGTAGTAATATGTAATTTATGTGCTTAGCTCCATACTCCAGAGACTAATTGATGATAGTGGAGTATGGAAATACTACAAATTGAGATTGGCTATAGGCTGCGTTCGATTTCTAACCCCCACATCAAGCCGGTAGGCGTTGCCTAAACTCAGTCAGTTACTGTACAAAAGAGAGGCCTTTTAATGGGTACAATGGTTGGTGTTTCAATGGATTACATATACTGTATAACCAGAAATGAATGATTGTCCGCTTTACCAGTGTTGAAGTGTTCCTTCAAGTGTTTTCTGTTGTTTCAGGTTTTCATCCACTGTTTGGATGAGCTGAGCACCAAAACGGATGGAGATATTAACACATCTCAGTAAGTGTGTGTTATTATTCATTATTCAGTCATGGTAGGGTTTGTACACTGTAAAACCCTGAAGGTTAATTTAACTCATCAAATGGACCCTTTTGATTACATCTTTACACTCTCTGAGTTACAAATGGCTAAATTAACACTGATAATTTTACTGTTTACCTTGGTATTTAGTTCCATTGTAAATCTAGTGTATAAGTTGATCTACTGTCTACATGTGTTGTCAGTATGTCGGTGGACCTGGCCTCCCCAGATCTGTTCAGGGGTGTTCAGGAGGAGTTCAGCCCCACGCCGGTGAGCAAAGACAATTGTTTACTTATTTCTCGCTATCTGTTTGCGGTCCGACCCTCAAAATCCCACATTTGTCGGCTGGCAGCATCGAGAGTGAGCTTTCTTTCACGTGGTCTCCCTCACCCGCACACAAACAGACAAACTCAGGTCTCATTCATTCAAACCACCAGAGCGCTATCGTGCTGTTTCCTGGTCGTGGATAGGAAGCACATACGTCCTCATTTCCTGTAAGATGTGAGTGAATGAGGCTGAGCTAAGGGAAGGGGGTGGAGGAGATGGAGCAGGGCATAGAAGGTTTCTGGTAAAGGCAAATAGAGCGTGGTACAGACGGGGTTTCCCCTAACCCCTGCCGTCTAGCAGGGATGAGACAGCCAGGCCGTATTGAAGGCACTTGACCAGAGTTCACACTAGTGCCAGTCTCAATGTCCTGTTGGTATACACTGCTTATGGTACAGTTAATACTGGTCAATATGTGGTGCTCTCCAATGTCATGGCTGTGCTATAAGCAATATTACACGAGAGTGTGTTCTTTGCTGTGTTATTGCCATGACAATGATGCGGTTTAGTGTCGAGTTCCATTAGCATCACTGAAGTGGCAATAATAACACTAAAGAACACCTTCCATTGTAATATTGCCATTATACAACAGTTACCAATGAAAAGGTACTACAGGAACTACTCATTATAATGAACAATACTGTATGAAAAATTCAGATAACACATTGAACACATATTTATTCCACATATTTATTCCACATATTTATTCCATGTGTATTTCACCAATCGAGGGGGAAGTGAATCACCAAAGTGCTGCCCTTCCTAGCAATTTGACAGAAATGTTATATGTAATCATTCAGTTTTAAATCATGTGCAGGATCATTAAATCCGAACTGCGGCTAGATCAGAGTCTGGCTTGATAAGATCAGATGTTGAAATTTTGAGTCGTCTTATGAAGAGACTAGTGTATACCATAGCCTAATATTCTTTCAAGGCAACAGACTTGAATGTATCTATTATGAACACTGTAAGATACAGTAATTACATTAGCTATTTATGAGTATGCTTTTGAGTTATTACAGTAGCTTGTATTTAAGAGTATGCTTTGTGAATGTCTGCATCTGTGTCAGTCTGTTGGTTTGGGTCCATTTTTGACGTGTGTGTGTGTGTGTGTGTGTGTGTGTGTGTGTGTGTGTGTGTGTGTGCGTGTGTGTGTGTGTTTAGGAGCAGCGCCTGCTGATCACCCTCAGTAATTGTCAGTACCTGGACCGACACACCCTCCTCAACCTGGCCGAGCACTTTGAGAAACATGGTTTCACAGGCACAGAGAAGATAACACGGGTCAGTGTGGCATTCTAGTCTAGTACTCACATAACCACAGACATGACCATTTCATATTGTCCAACTTATGCTTAGAACAAGGATGGTCAAAGCCAAAAATACATATACTGTATATACAGTATATATTTAAAATAGCAGATATCACAATGCGATGCATAGCTATTTTAGCAATTTTTGTATGCCTCCATTGTACAACAAAGTATAATACAGGGTTAAAGGAGAGAGCCGGACCAAAATAGTATTGCATTTGATGTGCCCATAATCAGTCACCAACATACCTGACCTTTTTTCATAGAAGCCCCTGTTGTCCATTCTGCAGACCCTTCCCACAGCTAGAATGGAGCCTAGAGCATAAATCTAATTCGGTTATTATAGTAGCTCCAAACTTATAATTTTTTTCACGAATCGTCATTGTGCAGTGTTCTGGCACTCACACATGCACTGTTTGTCACTTGAGCTGCCGTTCCCACCGAACGGCTCTGATGCGTGAACTCTCGCGTCTCGCGAGATTTCGCGTGTAGCGCTCCCCCTCCCCTCATAAGTTACAGTGCATGTGTGAGTGCCAGGACACTACATGGAGACGATTCGTGAAAAAAAAGAAGAAGTTTGGAGCGACGAAAATAGCCGAATTAGATTTATGCTCTAGGCTCCATTCTAGCTGTGGGAGGGGTCTGCAGAATGGACAACAGGGGCTTCTATGAAAAGTCAACTGCATCAGGTATGTTGGTGACTGATTATGGGCACATCAAATGCAAAACTATTTTGGTCCGGCTCTCTCCTTAAGTGGTTAATCAGACTAATTGATTTAGTGGATTATAAAAAAATAAGTTTATAGAAGACATTTTCAAAAACGATATATATATAAAAAAAAGCTTTGTTTATTGTAATGCTACATTTACTGTGAAAATATTATGTTTTCAGATATTACTCAGCTGTTTTGTTGCTCATACGGTCTGTTTGAAGTGTGTTGATTGGTTACGGTGAATATTACTCACCAAAGTCATAGAAAACCATGCTCTCTCTCTGCAAGGCTTTCTCTTTTTAAAACGGCAACGGTCACCACAAGGGAAATGTCATTTCTCCACATTTTCTCCCTTTTCTTATCCACAGACATGAATGCACGCACACACACACACACACATAGTCACACACGCACGCACACACACGTACACAAAGATGATGACTAACGGCTGAATCACAAAGCAAGGTGAATGCGTTCAGTTGGACTTCCAGTAAAATCAATTTCAATGACACACTTTATTTGTATCTACCAAACATTGGTCATATCAGTTTTTATGTGGCACATTTCATATGCAGGGAAACTCATTGCATTCCAAGTATTATTAGCAACACTTTGACGTTTTTTATGTTTAATGTGATGTTGGTGATAAGGATTTGTCCTCATCACATCGGATTCGGCAGACTGTAAAACATTCCACCACCATGTAGAATGTTGGACATCATGTTTAACTTTTAGCAGCAGTTCAACAGTCAACACTCCATTTGCAAACACTGCTGTTTGTGATCAAACTAGACATTGTTGCCAACAACACCAACACCTGTAATTCTTCTAGCTTGAAGTTAAAAGCCAGAAGTTTGAAGACTTGAAGTTTGCTTTGCGTTCATACTGTACATGTGCTAAGAGTGTGATTTTGAGAGTTGTTTCCCCATGCAATGAAACACCTACTTCTGGTTCCTTGATCACATAACACAGATTCAACAGATAAAGATGCAGCAAGCGAACTGAAGCCGAGGTAGATACAGAAAATAAACATCAACATGGCAACCGCACAATACAGTACATGTGTCTTTGGGCTTTAATGGATGCATGTGGATGACATCAAACAATAAATAGGCTTGTCCATGTTTGGGAAAAAAGTGTTGTTACAGGTGCTATGCAACACAGTGCAGTTATAGATCATTTACAATAAAGGATAAAAATGCAATAATGTGATTAAATATGCGTTCTCAGGTCAGTATGAAGACGGTGAGGGAGCTGGACGCTAAGCTGTTTGACGCCTACATTGAGAGGAGGGCCGACCCCATCGCTGGCTCCCTGGAGCCAGGCATCTATGCCGGCTACTTTGACTGGAGGGACTGCCAGACGCCTACAGGTACACTTGTTCCACATGCACTCGCTACACAGTCTGGGTGGAAATATGTGGCTGAAGTACTTAACTGTGGTCTATGCCAGTGATTCTCAGCCTTTTACGCCATCACTCTGCTGGAGGCTAGCTGTGTGTGTGTGTGTGTGTGTGTGTGTGTGTGTGTGTGTGTGTGTGTGTGTGTGTGTGTGTGTGTGTGTGTGTGTGTGTGTGTGTGTGTGTGTGTGTGTGTGTGTGTGTGTGTGTGTGTGTGTGTGTGTGTGTGTGTGTGTGTGTGTGTCTGGAGCTTATCTTGCAAACCGCTTGACCGATCATTGTCAAATTTGTATGCACGATGCCAGTATGTAAGAAGGGCCCCCTCTTATTTCTTTTTTTCCGCATAATGTTTTTGAAATATTTAAAGGAGAATTCCGGACTAGCCTTTTTTTTTACCCTTATCTGATGTTATTATATCCTAGAACGAGTGGTACAGTAGAAAATAATGTTCATAACGCCATCCCGAGTCCACCGCATCTAAAAACTTTTTTTTTTGTAGATATCTGACATTCATATTGACAGATCCTGGCCTCTTGAAGTCTGAGATGCATTCCATTTGTACACTCTCAGAGTTACAGTTTCCCGTAACGGTCCATTCGGGCCCCTTTGTGGTCCCCAGACCCGACTTTGAGAACCTGTGCATTGTGTACAGGTTTGTCTGTGAAGAAATGCTCCTACTGTGGTTTGAGACTCCTTCACTAGTGCAACTCTCTTGCAAAGCTTGTACATTGCCTGCATGATAGTCATGGGCTCCGTTTGCATCTGGTTAAAACCAACATATTTCCACTTTCCCAATGTCACAGAGCTGACAAGCTAATTAAATGAGCTAATATGGCTCTTAAGGTGGACTGGTATTAAGGTTTTCTCTGGCATTTCCACTTTTGTGATGTATATCGGAAAAGGTCGACAACCCTGACACCAAAATATTGTATAGAACTGAACCATGAATTTTGTGCACCATTATACCCATAGTAGATTGGGATCCCAGATATAAAAATAATATCTATATTTAAAAAAAAAGCCTGCTCATAACATCCAACACTTGGATCACAGTGTGAGAGAATGTTTGATATAGTTTTGCTGTTGTTAAGGTTGGCCCCCTATTTATTTTAATTCATCAAATATTGGAGTATTGGATCAGGAATACAACAAAAAACAAAACATCTCAGTGAATTCAAGGCTTCATGGGGGGAGAAATTGATAGAAAAAAAAAGTCATTTTAAGGGTGAGCTATTCCTTTTAGGTGTCTTCATGGGGGGAGGAACTGATAGAAAAAATGTCATTTTGAGGGTGAGCTACTCCTTTTTAAGTGTCTTGCCGAGCGACGGCGAAATGAGGACCTTCTAATTCCCAGACGGCCCCCCTCTACCCACTCAGCTATGGCGGCCGCGGATGAGGGAATTGCCCCGTAACAACCACCAACTGTCCCCAGAAACTACAGCAAACTCAACCCTAAAAGTCCAGACAGACTGAACTGTACATTGTGTGTGTGTGTGTGTGTGTGTGTGTGTGTGTGTGTGTGTGTGTGTGTGTGTGTGTGTGTGTGTGTGTGTGTGTGTGTGTGTGTGTGTGTGTGTGTGTGTGTGTGTGTGTGTGGTGGTTCATGTCTTATGTAGAGTAGGCTACAGCTGTTTGAAGTCTTACTGTAAACACACCTACTGAAATGTACTTACTCAGACTTTCACATAAAACATGAGTCTTAATGGGTCTCACTGACATTCCCCTGGCCTTTCAACGCTGTGTTTAGTTTTTTTTGTTGTGGGTGTGCAGCGCTGTGCGTGTGATTGTGCATGCTCGTACCTATATTTGTGTGTGTGTGTTCATTTGATCGCCGGATGTGTGCCCCAAGCTCAGGTGAAACTCATGTGTATATTGTGGTTTACGTTTGCATACAGGATGTAAAGTGACATGCTTGTGTGTGTGTGTGTTAGTATATTATCAACTATGGTGGAGCCTATTATTGCAAGGCCTAACAAGGCACCATTGAGTGTGTGTGTAGTCTAGCAGCAGCATTGTGTGTATCTGTGTACATCCTCTTGTCGGGACTTCTTGTGAAAGAGGAACATTTTGGATTGATAAACCACTGTTCTAGGATATGATAGTTTCACTTGTTGTCCTCTGCCAGCGTGCATGTGAATAGTGTGTGTGTGGGGGGGGGATGCTGCCATTGCAGGACCAGCTTTGCAGAAGTAAAAAAAGATATTGCCTCTTAGGGTTCAGGGACCCTCACCATGAACTCCATGACCCTTGCCGGAAAAACCGACAACCTCTGATTAGAAACCACTCTTTCATTTTAAAAAGTGTTTTTTAATTCACTTTCATTGCTCTCAAAAAACAAGTTATTTTCCATTGTGCTTTCACACCTCCCTCTCTCAGGTGTGAGGAACTACTTAAAGGAAGCGCTGGTCAACATCATCACAGTTCACGCTGAGGTACGGCTCACCAGAAAACCACTACCTTATTTGTACACCCTAGTTCTCTGTCCTCGCTCCTCAGTGAAGCTTAACTCAAAACCTTTTGCTATATCGTTGCTGTCGGGTGGAAACCTTGAAGGTCCAAAACTTTTTTATTTTTTAATAATTATTTTTAAACATTTTTAAATTATGAAAATAGCCTCATCTTGTAGATCAGCTATTTTCACTACCTTTACACTTTTACTTTTACCTTTACACTTGCCCCAGCCCGTAGGAGTTTGTGCGATGATCAATATCTCCGTTATCATTCAACGAAGCATATATGAGGCATTACCTGTCATATTGGCTCTTACTCTCTCTCCACCCATCTCTCAGTTTCTCTACCGTTTTTTCCTCATTATCTCAATCTGCCCATCTTTTTCTGTACATCTCTGCATTTGTGTCTTTCTGACTGTCTGTCTGTTTTTCAGGTATTCACAGTGTCCAAGGAGCTAGTTCCCAGGGTTTTGTCCAAAATCGTCGAGTCTGTGGCGGAGGAATTGAGTCGCCTCATGCAGTGTGTATCCTCCTTCAGCAAAAACGGAGCCTTGCAGGTGTGCACACACATGCACACACACACACACGCACACGCACGCACGCACACACACACACACACACACACACACACGTGCATATTGTTGCAGCAGTTTGCCACTGTGAGTAATAGTAAGAAGACCCTTGGCTGTGAGACGTGAGGGGGATTTACCTTTTGTAAAAGGTTGTAATAATCAGTCAGGTTCTTATAATCAGCCAAAGTGACTAACAGCAAAGTGCCAAGGCTTCAACGTTGACTCCATCTGTCCTCTGTTCCCCCCCCCCTTCTCTTTTTGCACTTGTGCTCCTCAGGCCCGCCTTGAACTCTGTGCTCTGCGAGATGCCATATCTTCCTACCTTAATTCTGAAAGCAAGTAAGTGCTACTCATGCACACACACACACACACACACACACACACACACACACACACACACACACACACACACACACACACACACACACACACACACACACACACACACACACAATGATTTATGGCACTGCATGTCACACACATAAATCTTAAGCAGTCACACATCCCTCATGACAATCCCTATTTAGGTTATTTCGTGGCTATTGGAAAGGAAGTGAAAGCAACCTGGCTCTGTGGTTGTGTGTGTTTGCGTGTTCACGCACGCACGCACACACACACACACACATGCATGCACACACTTCTACATGTATCATGACTTCTTTCTGTGTATTTGGACCTACAGTGTATAGCTGTGAACATGTGTTGTGGATGCTTGCTTGATTTCCCTATGTGTCCCTATTTTAAGTAGATTTAACAGAGAGTGTCATGTTTTTTCCAGTGCCAGCTTCAAAATGGCTTTGGAGGCCCTTCCCCAGCTTCACAGTGGAGCAGACAAAAAGTGAGTCTTTGATAGTTGGACTGAGCATGCCTCGTATATGAAGCGATTTACGCACGTTTCATTCAATGTACGCAATTTATCTTCCAGTTTATATCCATGAGAGCGGTCGGACATTTTCCAACTACAAATTGCATCTGTCCTTCTGTCTCTCTGCCCCCCATCCCAGGTTACTGGAAGAACTGCTGAATAAGTTTAAGAGCAGCATGCAGTTACAGCTCACCTGTTTCCAGCCCTCCTCCGTCCTGCCCATCAAGAGATGAACCTGTTGTCTAATGCGTTCCCTCGTTCATGTGCAATGTATCAATGGACGTTCATCCAATCATTTCACTTTTACTCTAAGACAAATACTTACGGCTGACTTACAGTATACTTAGTTGTGCACGGGTGTCGCGCATCAAACATACGGTAGCTGATCTACAAGCTTACAACGCGTCACTCGCGTGCAACTAAGTATAAATCAGGCTTTTCTCACAACTCTATGCTATAAGAGCACCTATAAACATCTAATCACGTTGCCACTTTGAAGACACAAATTAGATCTCAGTGTTATTGGTCAGAACAGTCCCTAGGTGACAGATTCATGTTGATTATGCTAATGTCGGACCGCCTAAATGAGTAGCTAGGCTATGTCATGGTGACTGGTTCAGGGGAACTTGGACCATAGGCATTCATTTACAATGTGTAGTAGGCATCTCAGTCCATTCGTCTTAACTTTTACACTTGGGATTTGTTGTAGATTTCAAGGTGGTGCGGTTTTGTCCTTTGTCACCTCGATGGCCAAATAAACAAGATAGCCTAACATGGCAGGGATTGGATTGATCCGCTTCGTCTTTGGTAGCTTGTCACCCCATTGTCCTGACACTGCTGTCATTTCACACTCCTTCACTTGAGATAAATGTGTTTCACAGCTATTCAGTGATGACTGTTGTCTGGGTATGAATGATTAATATATATAGTAGTAATGTCTTCAGGGAGTATCGGGTCTGCAAACTAGCATGCACTGAGTATGAGGACACAAAATCTCACTCCATAAATACTTTATGTAAGAATAAATGATTATTCTTTAGGGAAAAAACTAAACAAAACTTAGATATCTGCATATATGACATGGACTGCATTCTGGTTTATAGAATACACTGATTCTGAATTATAGAATTGTATTAATTAGTATTATAGAATCCATCTGTGCCCCAAAATCCTTTACAACTGGACATAGTACGAAGCAGAATAATATCAGAGTTTCCATTGAGAAAGACAAACGTATGAATTGACATGCAAGTCAAAATACCATATGCAACTAAAGTTGCATATGAGTATTAATGCAAAGTGTTCAACAGCTGCTATCTACGTGTATTACTGTGAGACACCCCTCCCTCACCCTAACCACCACACACAAATCCAACTCCAAGCTTACTCTGGCAGTCCTGAAACGTGTCTGCACATAACCGCCAGTGCACGGTTATAGTAGTCGTAAGCTGAGATACATATAGCCCTCAAAGTGCATAAGAGTGACTGCAATGCTGCAAAAACGGAAACATCGTTCTAATGTCGACTGTGTGGGCATTTGTCATCTCCATCTTCCCCAGGTCCTTAAACTACAGCAAGAATGACCTCTTTCATGCAGACTTACAGTAAAACGTGTGTGTCTGTCTGTCCATGCAACAAGGGCAGGTTTACCACAAGCCATTCATCTCTGAAGATCCTGCCCATCGGTTCATGCAGCATAGACACACACAAACTGGTCTTCTGGGAGTAGAATGAGTGAGTAGTGTACAGATTGTGGCCGAGGGTGGGGTGGGTGAACGGCCGTATCGGGTGGGGTATGTCAGGGCGGAGAAGACGGTTATGCTACAAAAATGCCACAAAATTCTCAAACCTCATTCCTGGCAACCAGGACAAGGTGTAAGACCTAGTGATACGTTTGTGGGCGTCACGTCAAGAAAGAAAGCCAGCGGGACGGTTGTGGTGAGCGAGTCTGGTCGTCTCTCAGACGTAGCAGACAGGAGGAAGAGACCACACCCCTAGCTCACATGAGAAAGAGCAGCATCTGGCACTCACTGACTGAAAAAAAACAACCATAAAACAAGTGATTGTCAGTTCCCCATTATAATTTAAGACCTAGATTGTGTTGACAATGTCTCCTAAACAACCTCTGCTGGTACAGTATTGACAAATCAGTATTTCTTTGGTGTCACGATTTCCCAGACAGGGGGAAAAGCTGTGCATGGCGGATTCAATTTGTTTTGATTCTCTGTTCTAAACTTAGCTCGCTGTCCACCCACGTTATTCATTCACAAAAGCAGGTTCAAAGCCTGAGGTCTCATCCGTCCTCTGACGGTTCTGTTTACAGTAACGGAGGTGAAGAGGGGAGTTTTTCACCAGAACTCTGTTCCATTCAGGAGACAAGGCGACAGGCCCCAGAAAAACATGTTCACTTTGATCTGGCTTTAATCAGGGCAATGTGATTTCTGTGAAATATGAGGACATAGCATAGCTTATGTTTGGATGGTAGAGAGTTCAACATCTTTAAGTTTGCTGAGTTGAAGTGTGCTAGAAAAAGTATTTCATTGTGCAAGTTGGATGTCTACGCATTAACTAGAGGCCACCAAACAAACAACCCCACAGCAGTAAATTGTGTATTATCATGTCTTTAATTTCAGGCTCTGCCTAAACATTTCTTCTAATACCCCTGCCCTTTATATTTAAATCAGTGAGACTAATAGTTGGTACACACTACACAGCTGGCCAAATTGGACTTAACCACATAAACCCTCACGTCCCTATTCTGGGGCAAACATTCAGCGAAAATGGCAGATCTACAAGCTCACAACGTGTCACAAACAGTCACATTTTGAGCTTTGTAGATCGACTATTTTCTGCGAAGATATTTGGTGTAGAGGAAATGGAAGGGTGCGGACCAAGTAGTACAGTATAGAGCCCTGGGGGACCTTGGTCAACTACTGTAAGCATAACTTGACAACCTTTGAAACCTGTGTTGCAAACAGACTGTGCATGATGGTTTGCACTACTACAGTACTATGACTACTACTAGAAATGTACAGTACACAACCATATACAATTTAGGCATTTAGTAGACACTCTTCATCCAGAATGATTTACAGTAAGCAATCCCTGGGAAGTGATGTCATCATTCTTGTTCATGCATTTAGACTTTTTACTATTTTTCCATGGAAGTGTAACTGTTATCTAGTGTGTGTGTGTGTGTGTGTGTGTGTGTGTGTGTGTGTGTGTGTAAGCAGAAGCCAGGAAGGTGTTCTCTGGCACAGGGCGGAAAGTGTAGCTTACGTCTTTCTTCCTCCCTCTCTCCTCCCCTCGTGATGTCATTCACATTGTTTATGATAATGATGTTTTTGATTAACCACCATCATCCTGTATTGCAAACATACTTCCTGCACACACACACACACACACACACACACACACACACACACACACACACACACACACACGTGTGCGCACACACACACACACACACACACACACACACGTGCGCACACGCACACACAGATAATACACTATGCTTGTAAAGTTCACATATACACATTGATTACACACAAATGAAAATCCTTATTTAGGCTTAAGCCATTTATTTATTGTTTAGAACAGTAGCCTACTGTACAATGCAATTGAGAGGGATGAAAGCATACAAAAATATGACACCTGAAAAGTTAAACGATAGATTATACAGTATGTTCATACATCATGGGTTAAGTGGACGAAGCTTATCTAAGGTGTGACGTCTCAAACCGTTTCTCATCCAATGACACCCAAGTAGAATCTCTGCTATCATAATTTAAACAGTAAATTGTGTTGATAGTGTCTCCAAAGACTAGAAAAAGGTGTCTTAAACGTAAAAGTATTTACAGAAAAAGTGGTTATTCTGGAAAAACTAAATAAAAAACACAAATAGTTGCCCGCACAAGCCTTTATAGTAATACAGTACAATCATCACAGCTGTCAGTATTACAAATCCTGAGATCCTGAAAACCTTTATGGTAGAAAAATGGCCACTCTTGTTTTAGTCACACACACACACACACACACACACACACACACACACACACACACACACACACACACACACACACACACTCCACAAACATTTTGCTTCTCAACCAGTAAATCTGTTTTAGCCATTTACACCCTGGTGTCATTATGTCATTATAAAAAGTAAAAAATATATATATATCATTATAAAAAGTTATACAAATTTGCAAAAATGTTCAGACTACTTTCACTATTCATCGTACACTGAAGTTTATATAACACTTAAGTGGTAGAATTATACACATTGTCCAATATCAGTCTCAGTACAGTTTGGTTTCGCCCTTATAGTCTCATGGACCGAGCTGTGAAGGCTTCGGTCTAGTTTTTGATCCAGTGAACAATCTCCCCTTCATCCTCTCCTTTCAAGTCCTACACACGGGACCCCCTACACGCATCCTTCCCATGATACACCACTGAGGTCATTCCTGCAGGTTACTGCTGTGGTGGTGTGTGATGACCCTCTGGTAGTCCTCGGAGGGGCTCATGTGGTCCGTGACCCCCGGGTGGTCGTAGCTGCGGTAGTAGTGGCCACCAGACTGCGGGGTGTAGTACAAGAGCTGCCTGGCAATCATGGGTTCCACCTGTGAGAGTGGAGGAGATCAATGCTCAGTCTAGAAAGGTATTTATCAAACTGTACCCCTATATACGCTGAAAGGCTTCATCAAGATTTTATCACTTCATGTCACTTTTAAGATCGTCGCTTCACAGCAGCCAGTTTGGGGTTGCCATTGTTGTTGTTTCTCATACATATACACGCATGCAAGCACGCGCACATAAATGCACACACGTGAAAAAAACCAACCAATTTGTCTCTTCAAATAACGTCTCTGTCGGGTGGAAACTTCACATGTCCAAAACTGTTACATTTCAGGATTCAAATTCATAAGTAGCAAAAGTAGCAGATCTACAAGCTCAAAGCGCATCGCTTGTGGATCTGGAACTTTTGCTTTTGTGTGACGCTGTAGTATGATCAAGTAGGGCGTTAATTTATGGAAAAACACAAAAAGTTAGAATATGGAGATAAGAGGTTTCTGCCCGACACCAACGGTAAGTACTGTGGTTGTGGAGGAACTGAAAGTGGAGGATAGGGTGCAGCGTTTTCATGGTAGTCAGACATGAGGAGCAGTAATGAGTGGAAGGACAGTTACCTGGACAGTGAGGGTCCTTCTTTGTCGTTGGGGGTCCATAAACTCTTCTCCAAAACTCAGCAGTACCTGGAAACGAGGCAGCGGTCGGCCGTGGAGCCCATAGCCCTGTATCTCTGATAGGAGAGTCATAAATAAGGGTTAAGTCAGATGTAGGAGAGCAATAAACAAGGTTACATGTAGGTGCTGCAACTAACTATAGATTATTTTCTAATAGCGATTATTCCATCGATTACCTTTTCGAATAATCGAGAAGCTGTTTTTTTAAATATATTTTGAAATTACGAAAAATTGTGAAAATAGCATTACAAGCTTACAACACGTCACATTGCACATTTTTTAAATCATTTTAAAGATTTTCACCTATAGGCCTAATGAAATGCCCAAAATAGGTTTTATTATTTCATTAAATTATTGTTGTTGCAACCCTATTTATAGTCAGATGCACCATCGCCCAAAGGGGTCTGGGGTTTGACATACGTGAGACGTTTTGGCCAAAAATAGGTCATTTGACAGAAATTCCTGTGAATTTGATGTGACTTTTTGAGATAATGTGACTGGAAAGTCCTGGTCATGTAGTCTATGCAAAGCAGCACCATTAGCTGTCAGCGTCACACAGCTGTGGTTCTGGCAGGTGGGCGGGGATGAGGTGGCAGCACTAGGAACACGTGACTGTTTACTCAACATGGGAACAGGGAACTAACTCGACTCTGAATAGGGTCGAACGGTGCTTGTCAAAGTGGGGTCCGGGGACCCCCAGGGGCTCTTGGGGGGGATTCCATGGGGGTCCCCAGCTAAATTATTTAGTATGGCATCCAAACCACTTTAATCCTATATGCATCGGCTATTTGAAAAAATAAATCCAATCGACATGCTCGTGACATCGTGAAATATTGTGAGCTTGTAGATCTTCTATTTTCAAAACATCTTGACATTTTCTTTTTAAATATTTGTTTTCATATTCTTGTACATTGGGTCGGATTCAAACTGGGGCGAGCAGCGTGTGGTATGCGCTGTGACCGTTAGGGGCTCCCTGCCCAAAAACTATTGTTATTTAGTCAGAATTGATAGTGTACAAATTCAATTGAAGCATTGCATATTGTATCACAAGCTTGAATTGAAGTGAATTCATAGGTACATATACTTACACACTTACATAATATACATGCAACCATCTATACTGGACATAATTATATATACATACTGTACACATGCTGCCTAAACGATCAGTTACTGCCCAAGTCACCATGTGTCTTACCTGTTAAATAGTCCTGTGTGTGGAGGAGTTTACTGGTCACCTCCCTCTCCAGCTTGCTAGGTTTGTCTCCATAAGGGGACAGGCCTCCCTGCCAGTACACCCTCTCCAGGCACTGCCTGCGGGCATAGAGGCCGTCTGGGCCCATCCATAGTCGCACGCCCCTCTCCAGGGCAGACGGCGGGCTCGGGGAACAATCCTCCGCCCTCCTCTGAGCCGAGAGGCTCTCCACAGGCAGGGGGATGAGCTCCGGACTCCCCGGACTGAGGTAAGGCTTGTCCTCGGCAGGGCACGGAGCGATGTGACAGCCCTCTGGGCTGGAGGTGGTCACCTCTCGTATCAGGGTGTCGCCGAAGTACACCGACACATGCAGGCGGAAGTCTGAGTGAAGGAGAGAGAAACCACATGTGGGGTTCATAAGGAGCGTGAAGTGAAAGTGTCTGTGTGTGTCTGTCTGTCTGTGTGTGTGGGTGTGTGTGTGTGTATTTGTGTACCTGATAGTGTGTCTGCTGGTCTCATGCTGTTGTCCAGTGTGTAAGGAGAGGGCTGCGAATCTGGTGAGCTGTAAGAGTAGGAGAAGGTGCCTTTGAACTGGTACCCTGCATGAGCAGAGAGACGGACAGAGAGAGAGAGACAGAGGCTCAACACAGGCCAAACTCAGAGGAGATTCACGTTTCACATGCTAAACATCACATACATCCACACCAAGAGTTATATTTACTTACATATTCACTTACGTCTGTTGGTTCTGCACTTGATTTTTTTCTATCTGCACCAAATCTCTTCACCAAAAATAGCCGATTGAGCTTGTAGATCTGCTAATTTTGGTGAAAAGATTTGGTGTAGATAGAAAAAAACGGCTACTACTACAATGCTCATGCAGAAACGCATATGCAAAAGACACAAGAGAAACTTAATTTTAACACAAGTGCAACACCTCTGCAACTGCAAATCCTGAGTGCCAATTTAACTCGGAGTTACAGGTGCATTTTGCAAACCACTGGACCCATCAGCATCAAATGTTTTTCACATGCATGTTTCATACGTTTTGAAATATATAACTTTTAAAACCTTTAATTTGATAAAGGAAGTCAATAGAGATAAATTGGGCTGAAACTTTGCCCATATGGATATGACTGACGTCCTAGCACTGATGACATTCATGTTCCACACGATCCACAGGGAAGCCAGAAGAAATGAACACAGGCGTTTTACAGTGCAGACGTACAGACAGCTTGTATGATGATAAAACCTCTACTGATGCAGCAATTATATATTCAGTGGTGGCAGTACATTTACTAAAGTCCTGTACCATTATTCAATACTTTCTACTTTATACTCCACTACATCTCAGAGGCATTTATTGTACGTTTCACTCCACTTCTATTATTTGAAAACTTTAGTTACAAGTTACTTTGTCATTTTTTTTTTTATATTATAAAACATACATTACCCACTTAAGCCCCATTTTATACTTCGGCTATTCGAAAACAGCTGTTCTACAAGCTCTGCATCGCGTCACGATCGAAAGATTTTAAACACAAATCGGAGTACTTCTTCCACCACTGTACAGTATATATAATATATATATGAATGCTCTCCATAACTGATAGGGTCAGCAGCACCGTACCATTCTCAATGGATGGGCCTTGCCACGACAGGCTTCGAGGCGGGTAGGGACACTGGGCGAAGGGGCTCTCTGGCAGGGAGGCCTGCTCTGGGAAATAGTCTCTCCACACATCTGGAGTGGGCATGTACCCCGGCACCTACAGACGGTGAGAGAGAGAGAGAGTGGGGTTAAACATGGTGTTAAACGTGGTGTTAACACAGATGATCATATTATTTATACAGCATGACAGGGGAAGCAGTGTGTAACCTGTGACCTTCTCCCTATACTCTTGGCATTTGGTGTATCTGCATATCATGCATGCTCATCTGACCTTTTCTCACACATCCAACCTTCATGTGGCTTCTCGTTCTCACACACATACTGTATTACCGTACACACACACACGCACACCCACTAGGGCTGGGCAATTCACTGAAAATGTATAGAAACCAATATTTAGGTAATAATATAACCAATAACCAACTTAAACTTGCTCAAGATTGTCAATCGAATAATCGAGAAGCCGTTTTCTTTTAATATACTGTATATTTTTCAAATTACTTATAAATTAACGAATCAACAACCAAAAATGTTATTATATATAAATATTATATATTTTTTTTCGATTAATCTGATAAACCACTGTATTATACTTTGTTGTTGCACAATGGTGGCGTACAAAATAGCTAAAATAGAAGATCTACAAACTCACATGTCACATCACGACGCTGTGAGCTTGTAGATTTGCTGTTTTCCCAATTTTTTTTAAAGAAATGTTCATTAATCATTATCGAGGCAAACGTCTGAAATAATTGTGATATTGATTTGAAGTCATTTCACCCAGCCCTACACACACCACACACAACATTACAGGAGAATTACCTGAGTCTGCACAGCAGAGTAAGAGGGATGCATGGCAGGATAGCTCATTGGACTCAATGGACTGTCCTCTTGTCTGGGTCCTACATTGCAAAGCACAAGTTCATTAGACTGACATGAACATTCACATAGGCAACATCATAAGAAGCACAACCTAAATATACTGTTTGTTTGTGACTATTTGGTAGTCTGGCGGTCTCTTCGCCTGACAACTTCGATAAGAGGCTGTTTCTATTTACAGTCAGCTCACTGACCCTTGTCAAAACCCACTGGTGCAAGAACATTATCATTAACGACTACTGGTAGTGATGCAAGATAATACAGCAACAACAACAACAAAACAATGTTTAAAAAGTAGTCCTACATAAAACCTTTGTTTTGGCCACATCCAAGCGGTTAAAAGTTATTTATTCATCAGTTTTTAAGTGATTTGAAAATAGCATGTAGGCTAACAATGTGCATCTGTTATGTTATTTAGTTTCTGTGTAGTAGAGCAGTTCTCAACCTTTTCAGGCCGTGACCCCCAAAATAATCATATTTTAACTGGGGACTCCCCCCCCCATCCTGACAAGCACTTGGAATTGTAGGGGTTGAGTCATTACATTTAGTTTGACTCGGTTCCACAGATAAATATTGTGAAAATAGCCAATCTAGAAGCTCACATGCCTCACAACGTGAGGCGTAGATCAGCTATTTTCACAATTTTTGCCTCTTTCTTATATTATTTAACAATTTTGCCAATGTTTGACCAGTTTTTATAGTATTGTTTACCTTTGATGCAGTAATGGTCTCTTTTCATTTCATTTTATTTTTTAAATATTTTTAAAAATTAAAAGTCCTTAAATTGTCACTTCACTATCATCTGGGGACCCCCAAAATAATCATGTGGAGACCAACAGGTTGAGAACCACTGTGGTACAGTACAGTATGTCTAACATGAGGTGTGCCTGTGACTAACTTTTCTTTAACCCCTCTGGGATGACTCTGTAAACTTTATACGGGTCCGAGATGTCCAGTTGGCTCCGCTCCACCATCTCCTCAAAGTCATTGCTTTTGTTGAGGGCACACCGTAGGCGTGTCTTCCAGGTCGGCGGGTCCGGCTTATCGATGCCTTCTCGAAACTTGCCTTTAAACAGAGCCCAGGCCTGCAGAAAAGACGTCGGTATCAAGTTAAAACACTGGTTCTCTAATCTGGTTTCAGGGACCAGGACCAGCTATTAGGAGTCCAAATGGACCCTTAGGGGTCTGTAACTCCAAATGTTTCCATTTGTACACACTCAGAGTTAAGTATGGTCTTACAGTGTAGACTGGGGTTCCAGTTTAGTTCAGTGATTCTTAACTATTTCAATTTCAAGGACCCCCCCAGTTTGATATGCATTAGCCTAGGTCCCCCATTAGTTACAGGTTTTGGTTAGTTTTTTTTGCTCTGGGACCCTAAAATCCTTGGTTACCCGTAAGGATCAAGTATAAGAGTTACAGACCTGAAAGGGTCCATTTGGTTCTATTTGTACACTCTCAGAGTTAAATTTGCTCAAGAATTACAGACCAGTAAGGGTCCATTCCAAAGACTGTCATACATTTCTTTTTTCCCCGATTCTGACATGTCTGAAGAATCATAAAATAAATATGAGTATGACAGTCTTGATCCTAGACTATAGGTCCATTTGGACCCCTGGTGGTCCGTGGACCCGACGTTGAGAAACAGTGAGTTATAAAGGTCGTGCATTCATTCAGTGAGTAACTTGTCGGTCTTGTGCGCTCTGCGTCCCGGACGCATCCCCTAAATTTACCTTGAAAAGCGCGGCATCCTCGTCGCGGTTGTAATCCTGCTTCCCGGCGTGTTTCCATGGTATCCTGAAGATGCTGTGGTCGTCATTCTCCCACACCAGACCGGGGTACTTCCCACTGTCCACCGACTCTATGAGCCAGCACCGCAGCTTACCGTTCCCACTGCTCCCACCAGAAGAACCCCCGTAATCCGAGTCCGAGTGCATGTTCTCTGGATCCACACAGAGATGTCCTGTTGTTGTCACTTTGTTGCTCTAAATTAAAAACAATAGTACCGGGTTGTTGGCTGTTTTACCCTGTAGGCTACGAGTGGAGTGACACAACGCCGTGCCGTGCCTTGGTCTCGGTGTTTCCGAGGAGGTTATATGAAATTGTCTCTTCTCTTCTTACCTCTGAAACTCGAAACCTGTCAACTTTTGTGATCAGTCTCAGAACTTATGACAGAAGCTTTATCAATACGGCGGGCCACTTAAATCATCTCCGCCGCGGCGGGGGCGGAGACTACTGCGCCAAGGCACCTGCTGCCATGTGCCATTCTGATGATCTGATGGGGAAACCCTCATCAGCGTCAGCCGGCGGCCACACGTAGTGTTAACACCCGCACACGTGGAAAATAAATGTAGACGGTGTGTTCAACGCAGAGGGAGACGAAAACAATTCTTTGAAATGGCAAATGGTTGAAAACTTGAAATAACAAAACCTTCATGTCAATAGACGTTTTTATTAAATAAATCATACAATACACACACACATACACACCTCATAAGTTATAGCCCACTTCGGATAGTAGGCTAGCTATACACTGTGTGAGCACCCCATGGGAATTGGTTGCACACCGACTCATTCAGTGGTTGATATTAGTTAATTAGTCTTCTGTTTATAGCTTTGTGTCGACGGTTTCTCTCAGTGCTTTGTTATGTGTAGGCCTACTACTGGACATCCAATAGCCTATAGCCTAACCAAAAGCGACACATTTATGACATATTCTAAATGCTTCTTATTGTTGAATGTTTCAGATTCGACCAATAGTTGAATTTAATAATAATAATAATAGTAGGCTAATACAACCAATTTATATAGGCCAGTGCTTTTCTAGGTAGGCCTACTCAAAGTTGCTTTACAAAATAAAACAAAGAGAAATAAATAACTAGTTAAAGAGGCTAAAAACCAAGCAAACAAAAACATACGATTTATTTAAAACATTATGATGAGCCTGTATGTCTACTGTGCAGAGCAATTCCAATAGACATACGTTTAGCATGACAGAACAACACAATAAGTTACCCATGGTAGTAATATGCAGTGCGGTGTGGGTTATTATTAGCCTATATAAATGTGCATGTGTAGACGCCAACTACACAATACAGGATGTTAATTGAACTCTGAGAGTGTATTAATGCACTCAAAGTTGAATCAACACTGAGCAGTTTGCAGTGGGTACATAAGGCCATATTTTGAGGTTCTGCTTGACTGCCCTTGCATGTTGTTTTGACAGTTGGAGCCAAGACTGCATGTGTCATGTCAAAAGAGACTTGAGACCAGTGGTGGAAAAAGTACTCAAATGTTTTACTTATAAGTAAAAGTATCAATACTGCAACGTAGAAGCACTTTGTTACAAGTAAAAGTCCGGAATTGAAATTTTACTTGAGTAAAAGTAGAAAAGTATTGGTATCAAAATGTACTTAAAGTACTAAAAGTACGAAAATAGCAGATCTACAAGCTCACGACGCGTTGTGAGCTTGTAGATCGGCTATTTTCAAATAGCCTAGGTATAAAATAGGGCTAAAGTGGTCAATGTATGTATATCATGTAATAATGTATATCTGCAAAGTAAGTAGTAACTAACTAAAGTTTTCAAATAATTGTAGTGGAGTAAAAGTACAATATTTGCCTCTGAGATGTAGTGGAGTAGAAGTAAAAGTACTGAACATTTTAAATACTCCAATAAAGTAAAAAATACCTCAACATTTTACAGTGCTTGAGTAAAATGTACTTAGATGTACTTAGTTGCTTTACACCACTGCTTGAGACCATGACCTCAAAATCCCCCATTGGGTTGACTTTACCCTATATGTGACAGTCAAAGTATCATTGAACATACACTATCCCATGCAGCGACTCCCAACCTGTGGGCCGGGGCCCACTGGTGGCCTGTGAGGGTATTGCTAGTGAGCCCCCAAATAATTGGCAAAACACTAAGATTTGAATGATAATATAACATGAATATATACAACAACAAAAAAACAGTGGTCAGATGGGTGGGCCGCGAACGCTTACGAGAATTTCAAGTGGGCCCCCGATCCAGAAAAGGTTGCGAACCACTATCCTGTTTGACAAATTAGCTAATAGTGCACTGGATGTATAGGAGTTCAACCAAACGTCATGGTCACTGCTCGTCTAGAGTGGGCTGAATGGTCAACATTAACTCCTCTCACAGTCATTCTGTGGGAGGCAGTGGTTTGCTCTTGTGTAGATTGGACAGGGTTGATGGACATTGTCTGTCTTTTTGACTGGCTCATGAGTTATGAGCCAGGAGTGGGGCAGCAATGCCGTTTGCCAAGGCCTGGTTTTTGCGGACCAATAGGTTTGCGATATCCTCCTCGTCGTTGAAAGGATTCTTCTTATACTTGTCCGTCCACCATGCTCTATACTGGACACAGAGAGAGGGAGGAGATTATTGTTTATTTTGCAGCAAAAAGTAGAACGGAGAGGAGAGGAAAAAACTGGAAGGACTTGAAAAAAGTAAAGTGTAATAGAATGTATCATTCTTACACGCTTCTTTTGAAAAGAGAGATGGTAGACAAATGAAAGTGTTTAACCACTTTCAACTTGGCATTCCCTTTTTTTAATTATATGGGCTTAAGTGATGTTTCTACTCACATTTGTCAATTCACACTTTTCAAACTCCTCCAGCTGACGTAGAAAGCCCAAGTTGGGCCCAGCACTCGGCCTGGCTGCCCTCACAGCAGCCAGTGACTCCACCCAGCCCCGTCTCGTCACTGTCATGATGTACGCCACCACCAGGGTCACACTACGGGACACGCCTGCCACACTGGAGGACACAATAAGTACGCTTTTTACTTCATGTGCTGATCAATTGGTTCTTAAGTGTTTCTTTTCTTGGTTTTGTGAAAATAACTCAAACCCGTGGCAGGTATTAGTGCTGGGAACTCATGTATCCCAATGTCAATTTAGGCATTTAGCAGGGACTCTTATCAAGAGTGCCTGCTAAATGCCTTACAAGTGCCAAATCAGAGTAAATGGCATGAATCTTAGTCAACAAACGACAAGGCAAATAGTCACATGAGAAGAGTATCCCTGCTTGCATTGGATCAAATTCCACCATAACCATCAATGTCTCCACCTTTTCAAATGACTATTACAATTGAAAACAAAGAAATACAAAGAAAGAAAGAGAGGTGGACTGTTCACTCTACCCCAAAGAGCTTTTTTTTTTCTCCTAGAATAAAAATTTACATTAAAATTATAATTTACAGCACCTGGTAAAATAATTATCTAAATTTGCAGGAAATGTTGCTCAGCAGCCATATGATATTGTCTTTTCAAAGTGAATGGCATCTCGGTCAGTCAACTAGGATTTATTTTTCTTTCTTTTTTTCTCACCTTTGTTTTGCATCTTATATTTAGATGTTAAATTAACACTGGAATATGCTGTTTACATTCTATCAATATAGTTGTTGTGATTTCTATCTCACCAGTGGACAAGGCATCCTTCTCCTTTAAGTCGGCACTCATGGATAAACACAATGCTGTCTTTGAAGTGTTGGATTCTGATGAGAAAAACAAACAAACAAACACAACATTACTGCAGAACATTACATGGTCAAGACATTCTGTAATAGTCATACATCTCGATTGTCAGCACACAGTAATCCTGTAGAAGTGGGATACTTACAAGTTTTGCTTAGAGTGGTCACCAGCAGATATACAATGATATGTCATCTCCTGGAGGGAGAAAAATAAAGGCTGTCAGATTATAAAATAAACTCTATACATACTATATAATAATAATAATAATAATAATAATAATAATAATAATAATAACTATAATAGACTACTTTAGATGCACACCCAATGGAACACCTTTGCAGATAACCCCATAATGTTACATTTTAACTTTAATAGCATATTGTGTCGTGAACATCATTGGAGATTGCTAATTTTATTTATATCAATTATTTTAAGCCTAGAATCAAGCCATCCAGGGTCCTGATGAATCATGACCATAAAATATTTTATTCGGTGGGAAAAAAAAAACGGCAAAACAACGAGTATTTATTAAATATAGTATATCATATAATTAAAATTTCTAAACGTTTTTTTCACAGAATAAAATGTTTTATGGTCATGATTCACCAGGACCCTAGATGGCTTAATTCTAGGCTTAACATAATTGATATAGATATTTTTGGAAATCTCTAAGGGAAAAAATGCATGGGCTATTTTTGAGTGGAAGCAGAAAATGTCCGCCACTGCTATACCCTATTGGACAGCCCCCAAAATCTGATATCCTCTGGACGTTCAGCCATGAGTGATCACTGTGTGTGTGTGTGTGTGTGTGTGTGTGTGTGTGTGTGTGTGTGTGTGTGTGTGTGTGTGTGTGTGTGTGTGTGTGTGTGTGTGTGTGTGTGTGTGTGTGTGTGTGTGTGTGTGTGTGTGTGTGTGTGTGTGTGTGTGTGTGTGTGTGTGTGTGTGTGTGTGAGAGAGAGTGAGAGAGAGAGAGTGAGTGCGTGAGAAAGAGATTGGGTAATGTGCACCTGACAGCTGACGGTGCATACATAGCCCCAGTAGACAGAGAAACCACCTTGTCCCTAAATGACTACACCTCAGCAAACACCCCAGAGCCCTCTGGGACACACTGAGACACAGGGGTCCATATAGGCCAGCTTCTACAAACTACCACACAGCACAGTACACCGTATGCACACACGCACCAACACGTTTACAGTTTCCCGACCATGCACCTAACGCCTTTGCAATGTGCATGTACTTTCTTGCATCTAGAATATGGGCCGAACTGTAGATTGAGCATTTATTTTAAATTTATTTTCTACACACAACACATTTAACAGTGCTTGTAGCAGCGCAGCCAGCCGTATAAAGACATCCCTTCCGCTGTCTGTAAACGCTGAGCCACCTTCCAAGAAATCAACCCTTAAAAAGGTTGACTGTTGGGTATGCAAATAGGCCGTCCATCTGGCCAGTGCTCTGCAGTCACAAAATAGACCTGAGTCATCATCAGTGTGACTCCACAAACTATGTCACATCTTGTATCTAGTTAATAGATCAAACTCTACAGTGCAGTGACAGAAAGCCCCACTTAATCTCTATAGTATGAATTGCAAAAATAGCCAATCTACAAGCTTCACAACACGTCACAATAAGCTTGTAGAGCTGCTATTTATTTTATACCTTTTTTTAATCAGGTTAATGTGGTTAATAAGTAGGTACAGCAGATAAGGAATGACAGCATATATCTACGTCCAGTGTGTCCATAGACTGCCATATCATTTGTGGCAAAACCTTTTGAAAAGTTTTGGTGGTTGACCAGTCTGGGTAGTGATACTGTAGTAAAAGTTGCTGTTTCTCTTTAGCACTGCAGTTTCTTTGTAGTGAAAATATGTGGATAGAGAAAGCAGACAGAAATCTCTAAATGGCTTTTAGGCCTGCTTTCAGTTGGAAAAGATGAAAGTTGTGAAAGAAGCAAGTGAAGACGTCAGCTGCATTCTGATAATACAGTGGTCAAACGTCAACAGATGGGTGAAATCTGGTAGCCTTGGCATTGGCCAGACTGATAACGTGGATTCACTCTCACGTTCCTCCACGGTATCAGTCTGGACTTCGGCCCATAGGGAGCGAGTATGAGAAATCAGAAAATGATCGGGCCAATCAGTGACTGCGTTTCACCTGCTGTCCGTACAACAGTGAAAAGCATCAAAACCATTTTCTGATTTCTCATACTCACTCCCTAGGGGCTGAAGTCCAGACTGATACCGGGGAGGAACGTGAGAGTGAATCCATGTTATCAGTCTGGCCAATGCCAGGCTAGAAATCTGGTAACATGAAATTTGTTTTTGTTTTGTTTTTTCTTAATTATTTTCTCCACAATTTTTGTCATGACCAATTCCCCCATGTATAGTCGCTGTTACTGCCAGACCCTACTTGTTGGTCTTGAGGAGGTTGCAGACAACATGTGTCCTCCGATACACTGGCAGTGAGTAGTTTTACTGGGAGGGCAATCAGGGCATAACGTGTTCGGACAAACACAATTATCCCTTCCAGTTCCGCTTCCTGCTGAACAGGCGCCCAGACCAACCTGGAAGAGTTGCTAATGCAGAGACAGAGATCGCCTTCCCCAGCCGGCTTCCAACCCACAAATACGGCCAACCGTGTGTACCGTGGAGGAATCCAACCCCAGTCTCTACAGTGGTGGGCAGGAACTTAACGCCTGCACCACCCGAACACCCATTTTTTTGGGATGCAAAGTATGAACCTCTATAAGTTGACTCATCCACAATTGTATATAACATCTTTGTAATATACAGCAAAGAAACTAAAACGCCACTGTGTCAAGAAAGAAGAAAATCTTTGTCTTGGTCTTCATACGTTCTTCTAACGTTGTTTTCGGAATCTGATGTTCCACCTTAAGTGCTTTATCGATGCAAGAATGGCTAAACAAATACATTTTAGTTTTACATAATAATCTTAGGTTTCCTAATCAGGGCTTTGTCATCTCTATGCAACTAATCGCAGCTGTGATGAAATACATCATGTTAAATACTCCCATGCAACTCCCCATCACAGCTGAAGTGCCCTTGAGCAAGGCACTGAACCCCCAACTGCTCCAGTGGAGCTGCTAAGTGGCAAACAGTATAAGGCTGTGGTTGTACTGGTCAGCTCCCAGGTTTTAATGTGTGTGTCTGTGTGAATGTGAAGCAGGGCGTTCTTGAAAAAGATCATTCGTTCTCGGTGAACCTCCCCTGGGTAAATAAAGGTAAAAAAAACAACAAAAAACATGAAACATGAAAATTATGAAAATGGAAATCACCCAGAACAAGTTACAACTTTCTAGTCCCCTGTGATCATGTGTTAGTGTGAGGTTTGTCAGTACAATGCTTGTATATGCAATGTAGCAGGATATGAAAAACTAGAAAACTTGTAAAGAAGTTGCTCTTTCAAAACCTTATGGACATCAGGTTGCAGGCTGATTAAGCCAAAATAATGTGGGTTAGATTATTATATCTATTAATGGTTTGGCACTTTAGGCATTTTAGGAATGCATTTTATTGGAAATTTGTTTAATTGAAATCAACATAAAACTATTCAATTGAACAGCATGTTCTTATAAATTATTTGTAATCTAATGTCTCAATATATCGTAGCATAATATTCAGCTACTGCAGATCACTACAGGTGAATTCCCAGTCTGAGACTGATACTACAAGACAAAAGTACTTTCCCTGCAAAATTGAAAATAAGAAAGTCTGACTTTCACATCAGTGACTCTAATCTGTCATCTTAACAAAAGACACGTTGTAAGAACACCGAACACGAACAGCATAAAGTCGTGTATATTGTATTACATTGGTGTGTGTGTGTGTGTGTGTGTGTGTGTGTGTGTGTGTGTGTGTGTGTGTGTGTGTGTGTGTGTGTGTGTGTGTGTGTGTGTGTGTGTGTGTGTGTGTGTGTGTGTGTGTGTGTGTGTGTGTGTGTGTGTGTGTGTGTGCGTGCGTGTGTAGAGTCTAGACTAGAGAAGTCTCTGGACAGACAGTAGTCATCCTTCCACTGTCCCTTCATACCAAGATGCCACACAGTGTGATGATAGTAACAGGTGACATCATTGCATTAAAGTGCATTAAACCCTGGATGTTTAACAGTGGGCAGCATGTGGTCAGTGACTCTGTGTCAAGGTCAGGCAGGCAGGCAGGCAGACAGACAGACATGGTGTCTCACCTCCAGGTTGGGTGCAGCTTTGTCATGGATAGAGAGGATGTGGGTGATGTTGTGCCGTACCAGCAGCTCCCTGTCTTGAGAATCTGGGGGAAAAAAACAAACAAACAAAAAAGAAGAAGTAGTCTCAATCACAAATCACCCCACATAACCCACAACTAAATAAAGACTTTTCTCTGTGCCAACAACACCCTCCCCATATATGTCCCAAGCAAATAAGGCCTTATAGGTCTGCTCTTATTTTGAACTGAAAGAAAAACCGGAAAACCAGCATTTCTAAAACAGCCCAACACCTTGGCCCAAAGCAAGAAACAGTACATGTTCTAATCAAATTTTGTTCCTTAAAAGGAAGCCAAGCTAGGACAGATGTGCCCAGGGCAATGTTTCTCATGCTTTGCACGTTTGCAGCATGCTGATGCCATCTATACATGCCCAGATAAGGCAAAACCCTCTGTCAAGTCTGGATGGAAATTAGGCCCATTCCTAAACTGAAATAAATAAACAAAAATGAATTTTGTAACAACTGTCTATAGACTTCAACAAAGTATGAAGTTTGAAGGTATGGATATCTTAAAACGTTGAAATGCAAATGGTCAATAATGTTTAGGCAAGACATGCAGAAGGTTTTTCTATGTATTCTAGGTCAGATAATGAAGCGCATGTCCTCTAGTGTGTTGTTGGGTATAAGATAAATGGGATTAGGGGAACCCGCGAGGTGCTGATGTTCTGTTAGAGCTGGTGACAGGATACCAATACACAGTCACCCTACACCACACAAACTGTTCAGCTCCGGCCTTGCATGTTTAGTGTCGGAAAGGGTAGCCAAGAAACACGGCTTGATAGCACGCTGCACGCGCACTCAGCTGTTAACATAATGTTACAATATATGATGAGCAAAGCTCGAATGTCAATACAGCATCGGTGGCCAATGTGAAATGGATGGAACAGCATCATTAAGACATTTCCTGACACAGTATCTCACACTTTTCCAATGTAAAGAGTTTCTCCATTATTTTCAGACATAATCAGTGCAGTCTCTGGTACACAAGATCAACAACCTCATCTCCAGTGATGAAAAGTAATTAATGGCATTTACTCAAGTACTGTACTTAAGTACAATTTTGAGGTACTTTGACTTTACTTGAGGTTTTTTTTTTAAATATACTTTATACCTATACTCCAAATACATCTCAAAGGCAAATAATGTACTTACTCCACCACATTTATTTGACAGCTTTAGTTGATAGTTACTTTGCAGATTTTATTTGATTATTATAAAACATAATAACCACTTAAGCCCTATTTTACACTTCGGCTATTCTAAAATTTAAATTTTGAATACAGGAGTATTTCTACATTGTGATATTGCTACTTTTACTTATAAAAAACACTACTTCTTCCACCACTGTCTGGTACACAAGATCAACAACCTTATCACAGAGTCTCAGTTCTTAGGAAAGGTGTTGAATGGAGAGTCCACAAGGGACACCCCCATGTGAAGGGGCAACCCCTCCCACGATCATGAGCCTACAAACAACCACCCCTGAAAGTAATCTATTTTCTCCAACTGCTGACAAAGACTTTAAGGTCCTTACACACCACCGTGGGCAAGTTTTTTTGTGTGCAATTAATTGTTAAATGTTTTGGTTTAGTTTTATTTTTTTCAAACCGTTTGTGTCATGAGTACATCCACACAGAACGTGAATATCCAATGAATATATGAAGCTAGGCAACGTTTATTCAGAACTAGATTGATTTATCACCACAAATAAGGCATCAGCTAGTTTTCCTGCAAATATACTCGCCGGCCGATTTCCGTATTGTTTATTCGTCCACCCCTGGTGTTTAAAGACCTTTATTACACACACACACACACACACACACACACACACACCCCCACACTCACACTCACACTCACACAAGCACGCACGCACGCACACACGCACACACGCACACACACGCACACACACACAGAGTCAAGAGATCTATCCACTGTCCACTGTAAATGATTTGCCTTAATCACATGGCATCCATATCATGGCCTGGGTGTGTCATAACACGCTGTGACACCTTGTGAGCTTGTAGATCGGCTATTTTTGGCAAAGAGATTTGGTGTAGAAGGAAAAAAAAGGAGAGGATCAAGTATAGACCCCTGGGGTCTATTCTTGGTAGTATAACAAAGTAGGCTAGTGGTTCATATTGTCTATAGAAACAGAGCTCAGTGCTGCATGTCACCACATGTCGCTTCACAGGAGGAACTGAAACACTCTATTACATTACAATAAACCTTTTTTTATTCAGAAATTACATGGAATGAGTGGGTGGCACTTTACCTCTGTAGTTTCCTAGATACAGATCCGGCAGGACCTTAAGTGAGATAGAAACTCAGGTTAGAAACGTAAAATCATAACTTAAGTCATGTTGAACTTCTAAACTTTCACTTTCCAAACACTTATTTAAAGGGTGAATGTTATAATAATGTATTGTTAAACATTATTATATATATTATAAGAGTTATAAGTTGTTGTCATGTCAGTATTATAATTTATTTAAGTGCTGGGATCCAGTTCAATGTACTGTACCTTGTTTATTCCATTACCCATGTCCACAAATTATTAACAGCAAATTATTAACTGCTTAATTAATTAATAATAATAAAAAGAAAGGCACATGAAGTGGAGTTCCTCAATGTAACTCCTAGATTAGATCATTCTCCACCAAGTAGCCTTTTTGTAGAAGCTGGTCAGATTCCTTGACAAAGTAGAATAATCCGGTGCTCCGGTTTTGCGTCGCGGCAGTCAAGCCCACTCAACAGGTAGATCATTTATAGATAATTTGTCATATGCCGTGTCTTCTGGTAGTTTCCTCCGTGGACAAAGAAAGTGTGACCTGGGGTATAATAAAGCTCTCAACAAGTCTGGTCCATGTGCTTCAGTGCAAGTTAATTGAGAATCTGTTGGTTTGGGATGACGCAATGTGACCTTCGCAGAGCAACGCCTTCTTGGATATATATTTAGCCCACCAGGGATAGGTCATGGGACAGTCACATACCAACCACAAGATGGTTGGGGGCCATTCCGTCCTGGCACTTCAGGGCAGAGGAGGACAGAGCCAATAGCAAGTACTGGAGAGTCGATGGCAGCTGGCCATATTTGGAGCAATGACCTCTGAAGGAAAGAAATTGCAAACTGGCAAATGTCATTTTGGCCAGTTGTTTGGGTGGGCCCATAGGCATTTAATATATAGGACTACACTTGAATTTATCTTTATTTGTATGTGTGTTTACTTAATGGAAATATGATTGATCTACAGTAGAAATACACCCTACACACATTGATTGAACAATGAACAGAACAGAACAGAACACAAATATTAGCCTACAGAAGGATGAGACAATTATATTATAGGCTAATACTTTTCTAGCATGCGGAGGCTTAAAGTGGCCTACAATGATGCCGTGGGGATTCTACTTGAAGTCCCTAGATGGCATAGTGTCAGTCACCTGTTTGTAACGTGTGGAATCCATGCATGTGAGGCTCTCCTAAGGCACTCTATGTATATGGTTTCAAGTCTCGCCTGGATGAGTCCCGGGATAGTATTATTGAGGATATTTTTTTTATGATTTTATGGTTTTTAACTGTATAATTGATTTTATGTGTTTTGTCTATTATTTGTATGTACTGTGTCTATGGACCCCCAACGAGATTAATTCTTCTCCATGCCTTCATCTTTCTTCCTTTAGTTCCATGTAGTCTTTTACAGGGAAATTTCTACCATGTTCTTGTAATTTACTTACAAATCCCCCATTAGGCTGTGAATTGAGCTGTTTTTTGTTTTTGTTTGTTTTGTTTCTGATGATGATGAATGATGATGATGATGGTGGTGGCAGTAATGGAATTGATTGGACATTCAATAGAATGTATTTTATGTTTTATCATGTGACTTACAGTAAATGTTACACACACCTCCTTCACGTCGCCTGTTAAGCGAGATATTTTTAGCACAGCATTTGTTTTGTCTTGGGTTCCTGTGTGTGGTTTGCCATGACAAGCAGAGAGTGGAGGCGTTTACAAAAAGCTGTCTGTCACTGTGGCTCACATTCATTGATGCATTATAAACAGTGGTGTAAAGTAACTAAGTACATTTACTCAAGTACTGTACTTAAGTACAATTTTGAGGTATTTTTTACTTTATTGGAGTATTTCCAATTTTCTATACTTGTACTTCTACTCCACTACATCTCAGAGACAAATATTATGTTTTTTTTACTCCACTACAATATTTGAAAACTTTAGTTACTAGTTACTTTGTAGATTTTGATTATTAGGCTATTACAAAACATGCATTACCCACTTCAGCCCTATACATTTCGGCCATTAGAAAATAGCAGATCTACAAGCTCACGATGCGACACATTGTGAGCGTGTAGATCTGCTATTTTCAAAAGATTTGTATACATTTGAAAACTTGTGAAATGGGACATTCTGCAGAATGAGTACTTTCTAGATTTGGTACTTTAAGTTCATTTTTTTAAAACATTTTTACATGCATGCATACATACATATCTTTGTTTCATCCTTACTGCAGTGCTGCTATGACAACTGAATTAATTAATAAAGGTCTATCTATGGCGAGAGTGTGTGACAAAGTGGACAAATGTAATAAAAAAAAAGGGGGGGGGGGTCATTAGCCTCAGGAATTTATCATATCGTTCAGATTTGATTTAAACGATGTGACAAAGTCCTGACTCCTGAGGGCAGTGGTATAAAGTAACTAAGTACATTTACTCAAGTACTGTAGCCTACTTAAGTACAATTTTGAGGTATTTTTACTTTACTGGTGTATTTCCAATTTTCAGTACTTTTACTTCTACTCCACTACATCTCTGAGGAAAATATTATAATTTTACTCCACTACAATTATTTGAAAACGTTAGTTACTAGTTACTTTGTAGATTTTGATTATTATTACAAAACATAATAGCCAATCTTTTTCTACATTGCAGTATTGATACTTTTTATTATGTAAAGAATGTGAGTACTTTTTCCACCACTGCCTGCTGAGGGTAAACTTGATGAGTTTACGTTCGCTTTAGTAATTTCACCAGTTCAAAAAAAAAAGAAAAAAAAAGAATATCCAAAATAAGAGACCCGGAAGTCCAAAGTGTCCATATCCGCGCTGTGTTCGTTCACCAAAACTAACTTGACTTGACGTGCTAGTAAATGATTTTCAGTCTCGTTACTTAGTCAACAAGATCTCCTTTGATTGTTTGTCTGTCTTTGAACCTCTGTGAGCAACAATGTCGTTGTGGTTACTGGGAGGACGGTTCTGCACGCATAGAAGTGAAATCTGCAGAGCTATGAAAGGAATCCAGCTTTACTGGTAAATGTCAGTAGCATAGGTGCAGTGCAAAGTATCATTTTGTGCATTTCTTCAAGGGAAGTATTAGCTTTTTTAGGTTCAGATGTTTTGTCGACATTTGTTTTGTACATGTGTTTTGTAGTTCCATATATCTGCACTAGAGGGTGCTATGTTTGTTGTGTAGACAATTATATTTAAAGTGACATTTCATGGGTTTGTATAGGAATATAGGAATAAAATCGAATATCAAATGTCTAAAAACTGAATCAACTTAAAAACTGTCTGGGGTGACGTTAAAATGACCCCAAACATGTTTGAAAGTGAAATATCCCTTTTAGCCCAGTATCACAAGAGGGCTTAGCTGTTTTATTCTCTTCTGTTCTGTTCTGTTCTATTCTATTTTCACTGTTAGAATTACCACGACTATTTTGTGTGTTTGCTCGCTCCTTCTAGTTCTTCTGTGACGTCAGGAAGACAGCAGGTAAATGGAGTGGACTTGTATTATGAGCAGACTGGTAAGGGGAGCCATGCTGTCCTCCTGCTGCCTGGAGCACTGGGTAAACAACACAACACATGCTAGAGCAGTTATAGTCCTCAAACTATTTCGTGCTGCGGACCCCCACATTGATATGTTATTTGGCCGCGGACCCCAAGGTTTTGTGCCAGGGACCCCCAGTAGAGAAGATCCATGTTAAAACATTCAACATAACGTGCTGTATTTTCTTTGCTGGGGACCCCCTGGAACCCCCCCAAGGACCTGGGGGTCCCCAGACCCCACTTTGAGAACCAATGTGCTAGAGAAGTACCGGTAGGCTAAAACTAGACTCCCATATCACTCCCTTTCTTCTTCGCTTACATATATTTTATTTTCTAATTATTGCACATAACCCCAGGGGAAGGGGAACGTTTCATTGGCCAAGTTCATTCGCACATTACCATTTTCATCCCAACACATCCTAACTATTACGACAGTGGCCACTGGCCAGCTACTGAACAGTGAGCAATATAGTATGACAGCCACTATTACAGTATATTGTGTGTGTGTGTGTGTGTGTGTGTGTGTGTGTGTGTGTGTGTGTGTGTGTGTGTGTGTGTGTGTGTGTGTGTGTGTGTGTGTGTGTGTGTGTGTGTGTGTGTGTGCGTGTGCGTGTGCGTGCGTCATCATTTTTTATTAATAATATGTGTTTCCGTTTTGGCCTCTCCCACCACAGGAAGTGCTCTGACTGACTTTGGGCCTCAGTTGAAGTCTCTGAATAAGGAAGTGTTCACAGTGGTTGGCTGGGACCCCCGGGGATATGGACGCTCTCGCCCTCCTGAGAGAGACTTCCCCCCAGACTTCTTTGAGAGGGACGCCAAGGATGCAGTGGATTTGATGAAGGTCTAGTCCAGTGGTTCTCAAACTTTTTAATTTCAAGCGGGATCCCCAGTTTTGCTGGGGACCCCCTGGAACCCCCCCCCCCCTCCCCCCCAAGGACCCCTGGGGGAACCCCACTTTGAGAATCATTGGTCAAATCAATCAATAATCAATCGACATGTTATGACTCATTATTCCCCCATCCAAGCTCCCTACAGTATCTGAATGATGAAATGCATACCTGTGCCATACTGTATATCAATGAATGATATATTTGCATTTATCAAAGGGAATGATAGACCGTTGAAATAGAAAGTATGTGGATGAGGAAAAAACAGCTAAGTATCGCATTTCAAACTTCAAAGTCATATACCGAGATTACCGACTTAACATTAAGCTCCTTGATCAATTGCAGGTGTGGGAGCATTTGGTGAATTTGAGGTAAACATTATGCCATACATACATTCTAGACATTGTGCTAAGCTAAAGCATTAGCCTGCCTCATGGTGAACCGCTGTCAGTCTTTAGAACATACATGCCTGATTTACACTTGGTTGTGTGTTGTGTCATACGCCGATAATAGCTCATGTGTGAGCTTGTAGACTGGCTATTTTCAGCGTGTGACACCCGCGTGCAACCAAGTATAACTCAGGCTTTAGGCGATCAAAGAACATTTCCACTAAATGGTTTTCCTTAGCAGGCGTTGGGCTTTCACAAGTTCTCTTTGCTGGGTTGGAGTGATGGAGGAATTACAGCCCTGATCGCAGCGGCCAAAAACCCAGGCCTCATCAACAAGATGGTAGTTTGGGGATCCAATGCCTATGTCTCCCAACAAGACATCAGCATTTACAATGGTACTAGAGCTCCACCTCTGCCGCTACAAGCACTGCTCTTGTGAGCTTGTAGATCTGAACGTTTTTAAATTTCTTTGAAAATGTTCGGATATGCCCAAAATCGGCCCACCTGTGTGTTTGTACTATTATGTGTGTTCATGCGTGTCTGTCTGTGTGCACACCTAGCTATCCGTGATGTGTCCCAGTGGAGTGCGAGGATGAGGCAGCCCATGGAGGAGATGTATGGAGCAGAGCTCTTTGCCAAGACCTGGGAGGGTTGGGTGGATGGGATTTCACAGTTTGCTCACAGACCAGAAGGTATTAGCTTCATATTGCCAACAAAGCCACCTGAGTGTTACTCGATCACCTTTAGACAGGCTGCTGAGGTAACAAGGGCAGTATGTATCACTGATGATGAGGATATGTTTTCATACCAGGTCAGAACATATCAGCACAGAACGTCTTGTGATGTTTATTTAACATAGCAACTGTAATAATGTATGAACATCCCCATGGGTACGTAGGCATAATTGAAAATGGGGAAGCAACATTTAGAAGTGACTGGGGGGGTTCCAGAAAGGGGGCTGGCCCTCCCCACTCTGGAGGGGGACTGCCACTTCCCCCTCCGGAGGGGGACTGGCATATTCACCTCATTGCATGAGCGCCTGTAGCTGCCATTTCTTGCAATCTAGTGTCTTCAATCTTAACAAATAAAGCTACTCTTCTCACTATATTGCTTAGTTCTTTTTATGGTGCATAGCAGAAGAAAGGGCAGAGTAAACATTTAAGAGAAAAGTTACATAGTGGTGCTGTAATGGCACTTTTGGCATTTTTAAATGCTT
This sequence comes from Gymnoscopelus braueri, assembly GCF_963280865.1. Taxonomy (NCBI): domain Eukaryota; kingdom Metazoa; phylum Chordata; class Actinopteri; order Myctophiformes; family Myctophidae; genus Gymnoscopelus; species Gymnoscopelus braueri. The sequence continues at coordinate 29,848,552 of NC_137607.1, forward strand.
TGTTCATTTCTATATTACCTTCCGAACAGATGACTCAAACTTAGCCACTTCACACTTGTTAACTTGTCTTTTATTTAGGGAACATCTGTATGGACCTTCTGCCTTCTATTAGCTGTCCTACCCTCATTATCCACGGAGAGAAAGACCCCATGGTTCCCAGCTTCCACCCGCAGTACCTACTGAAACACATCAGGGGCTCACGGTGAGAACACATGCACACGCACAGATGTCAACTTGTGTAATAAACAAGTATGTTATTTGCTTTACCCTTTTGTTTTTAAAAATCTACTGTACGGTAGGTTACATTTAATGCCAGAAGGGAAACACAATCTTCACCTGAGGTTTGCAGATGAATTCAACAAACTGGTGGAAAACTTTCTGGATGAGTGACTCGTATTCAGAGATAAGGTTAGGTTCTGTTGGCCAAGGAGAACTACAAAGGCTGCTGTCTTAATCTAAACGGATTAAACAATAATTTTTGCACAATATACTTGAATGTTGGGTGGCTCAGTCTTTGCTGTTGTGATAATTTCATTGATTTCTAGCCTATGTAACCTGCCTGTATTATTTGTCACTGAATTTCATTTGATATGATGGAATACTTTTGAATATTACTTCTTCAAGTAAATATTGTTTTTGCTCCAAATAAATGGAAAATAAATAAGTTGCCTGATTTTAAGCATTTTGTCTTTGTCTCGCAGGTTTCTTCATGCATTAGCTTTTACAGGTGTTAGAATTACATGATTTCTATGGTAAAGAATATTCTAAATTCAATTGATTTTAACCTGTCTCAAAATTCTTTCCTCTATTCCCATCCAGTGAAGATAATCCAGCTATATTGTCAATACAACGGAAATAAACCTGACCTTCTAGGGGTTATTTAAATATATCTGCTAATCCAGTTTTAGAATAGGTCAACATCCAATTAAATGTTCTAGGATTTAATGGAAATTAAACCTGCCTGGTTTAGATTTAACCAGGATTAATTTTAAACTAGATGTAAATTCCTGCTGCAACAGGATTAGTACATTAATCCCGTTTAAAGGTTTAAACCATGTTGTTGCAACCCAGCCAGTACAGTCTTTATAATGGTTGTATTCCATCTCCTACACTGGCCTTTTTCCTGGCTGAGGTGTCCCCGTCCCTGTCCACCCAGACTCTGGACTCCCGTCCTCTCCGGCCTGCCCTCGATCCTCTGCGCTACCTTCTCTCTCCTCTCTCCATTACAACGTCCTTTATTTAATACTATAGCCTATACATTGTATTTTGAGGTTTTGTTTTCAAATCACATGACAAACTCACAATACAAACACAGTAAACCCTCCCCACCCAAGACTGACTGCACCTATAACTAAAACACAATACAACACAAACCATAATGGAACGATAAAAATGTATAAAAGAAAAATGACAGAAAAGGCAGGAAGGAAGAGAAAAGAAGTGACACATACGTTTAAAAAAAATGTTTTTAAGCTGTCGAGCCCATTTGGGATGTGATGGAAGGGTCAACATCTATCAGGTATGATATGAATGAGCTATAGTGACATCTGCTGGCTGGTGAATGCAATGCACCCGACGTTCTTAACATGGAACAGTGGCAACCAGGAAGATCAGATGAAAATATGACTGTACATTTATGACCCATATGTACTACTGTACACTGACTTTACAACTGACCCAACGGTTACTACCTGGTGTCAGTGGTGCATGTTACGTCCTGCCCTGCCCGAAGTTAGTCATGTTGTACATGTTTTAAATTGTCAATGGCGCTATTTAGCTAACGTTTAGCTTGATAAACAAAAGTCTCTTATTGCCACTGCACTGTCATAGGAAAGTGGAACCCGGGCAGACGATTATTCGATATTATAACGATCAAAACGCAGGTGTGGAGTTAATTATGCCAAACCCAAAGTTTGTAGTGTTCGACCTCGGTAAGTAAAGCTAAGCTAATAGCTCTTGTCTTGTATTTCTATTTCTATTTCTGTGGAAATAAGTTATCTGTGTGGAGTGCTTATTGCTTTACTTGTTTCAGATTATACGCTCTGGCCCTTCTGGGTAGATACCCACGTGGATCCACCTTTTCACAAAGACAAAGAGTAAGTGAAACGGTTTGGATTGAATGAGACACTAATGCACAGTGGTGTAAAGTAACTAAGTACATTTACTCAAGTACTGTACTTAAGTAAATGTTTTAGGTACTTTTACTTTACTTGAGTATTTCCAATTTCCAATACTTTTACTTTTACTCCACTACATCTCAGAGGCAAATGTTGTACTTTTACCCCACTGAAAAATTGAGTTACTAGTTACTTTGTAGAGTTAGATTATTGGTACAATACATTAGCCACTTCAGCTCACATAATTTCAGCCTTTTGAAAATAGCCGATCCACAAGCTCACAATGCGTCACAGCATTGTGAGCTTGTAGATCTTCTATTTTCAAAAGATTTTTATACATTTGAAAACTTGTGAAATGGGACATTCTGCATAATGAGTACTTTCCACTTTTGGCACTTAAAGTACATGTACTTGATACCAATACTTTTGCACTTTAACTTGTAACAGAGTATTTCTACATTGCCGTATTGATACTTTTACTTAAGTACAACTTTTCCCACCACTTACTATATGATATGACACGCTGAGAATTTCAAATATAACAAATGGCCTATAATTTGACATGTTGACACTACTGGTAGGTAGTACCGTACCTACCAGTGGCTGAAAAGTGAACACCTTATTGAGGTACTGGGGTACCATCCAATGAAGCAGTCCTAAAACCACTGACCCATCACGTCAGCCTCATACATTCTTTGGGGAACTGAGTTAAATAGTTAACCTCAAAATGTTAATTCTGTCAGTATGACCCTCAGATAAAGTTGATAGTACTAATTAGTAACTCAATGCCTCACATAGCATAAGTCAACTACTTGGAGAGGGAATAACACAGCCAGTCTATCATGAACATATACAATAAACAAATGAACCAGGCAGCAATAATTGTGTAAAGAAAATACATGAATAATAATAAAAACATTATGCTTTTGATACTAAACAATTCTTGGGTTTTTATTCATTTTTTTGTTGTCTCTTCACCTCTCTTTTCTCTCTATACGCAGATTCCTTACATTGTGTGTTCAACTCCACCTAATGAAACCTATTGATGAGATGTGTGCTGCAGTATTTCCATCTATTGATAATATTCCATCTGTGTTTCTGTGTAAAGGGGAGTGGTGCTGGATGCAGGCAGCAAGCGAGTCTCTCTTTATAAGGACACAGTAGAGATCCTGAACTCTCTCCACAACCAGGGCATCACGATAGGAATAGCATCACGGTCAGCTATCAAGAAATTATTATTCCTAAATTACCACCAGGGCTGTAACTATCAATTAGGCCAATGGCTTTTTATATTTACACTTTCAATTAATCAAATAATCTAGAAGCGTGTTTTTATGTCAGCGAATTGATCCAAAAAACTTCTAACAGATGTTTTGTAATCGACTGAATCGATAAGTCTGATTAACCCCTTAAACCCTGTTTTATACTTCGTCATACAATGTTGTCTTGCAAAAATAGCTGATCTACAGTATAAAATATCTGCTATTTTCGTTATTTAGATAAAATGTTGAAGAAAGAAATATTACATTTCTTTTTTATATTAAATGGATTAGTTGATCCCCTAATTACTACTGTAGCTAGCTACAAACTCTTTCTGAAGCTTCTGAAAAGTAATGGCTCCTCTCTGTCCATCAGCACCGGGGAAGTAGATGGAGCCAATCAGCTGTTGTCTCTCTACAATCTCAACCAGTACATCTCCTTCAAAGAAATATACCCTGGGTCAAAGGTCACTCACTTTAAAAAGTAAGTGTGAAAAATGAATTCCCACTTGGTGACCTTCCCACTGGTTGCTGGGTGGAGAAGAAAACAGATTTCATTGCATTTGCGATGCTTTGGGTACACATCGAACTCTTGATTGCTTAACATCCCCTGCCTGTCTCATGTGGCATTTTGTCTCTTCCTCCAGGTTGCAAGCAGAGAGTGGTTTCCAGTACAGTGACATGATGTTCTTTGATGACGAGTCCAGGAACATCTTGGATGTCGGTAAATTAGGTACAGTAGCCTACTTTTCAACCTCAAAGCATTGCGGTCTCATGTGTCAGGCTACTCTCTTGCAGTATGGTGCTGTAAGTAAGTAAGTAAGTAAGACACTGTCTCCCCTTGGGTTTTGACACTATTTTGAGAATGATTTTGGCCTATGTTTGTTGGGAATCAAATTCAAGCTGTCTTAAGTGCTAACTTCATTTGGTACCTGTTGCATGTTGCCTCCTCAAAAATCGTGATGCTTTCAGATCGTAGACCAAGTATCTCTCCCTGTCCAGGTGTCCACTGTGTCCTGGTGCGTGATGGCGTCACCATGAAGCAAGTCAGTGAAGAGCTAACGAGCTTCTCCTCCAAAAAAAACACATAAAGGCTTCACATGGATACCACTCTTCTTTCATAGTTCCAGGTTTTTTTGTTCTTTGATAAGATGTCCCCTATATCCTGTTCTCATTCTACCGTGCTGTTGTACCCATAGATATATAAACGTAGATACCTCATTGGCTGTTGCTGTTCATTGGACCACCATATTTTTTAGGAAGAGCCGTGCTTCCTAATGCATGCATGCTCCATGTACAGCAGAAGGTCTCTCCACAATTAAAATCATCATAACTCACTGATTCTCAACCAATTTTCACGCTGTTTGGTTTATGGCAAATGGCAAACGTGTCGTTATGTTATGTTATGGGATACTTGGTTGTGGATTTTCATATCAAAAGACCTTCTCTTACATGTATAGATAATAACAGTAATGGTTATAAAACTTCTCAGTCTCAGATACTTGTTTACAATTCAGGCATATTTCTTGCAGTGAAGTTATGGCAAGCTGCCCTACATAATATGGGGCGGCATGTTAGTGACCAATGAGACATCCACATATTTATGTATATGGTTGTACCATATTGCACACATGCAGTGCTCACGTATTGACATTAGGTGGCAGCGTTGTACTGTTGAATTAAATGACTGGTGCACATCTATGGCTAGTTTGATTGATTGATTGATTGATTGATTGATTGAATACTTTATTAGAAGTTTGCAGAAAAAAGCACATGAAAGTACAGTTCAATACAAGGTCAGCTAATAGGAATTTAACAAGACCAGGAGACCTGGTTCTGCCAGACCCAGAATGAAGCTGATGAGCTGATGAGCTTTACTTAATTACATACTTGTGACATAATAATGATGTCATGAATAGTTCGTGACGAAAGGGGACGAAAGGGGGACTTTTTTTTGGCTGGGGCCGGAGGACAAAGTGACAGACATTTTTTTGTCTGGGGCCGGAGGACAAAGTGACCATGCCCATATATGGACGAAACAGGTACAAAGCCTCATGTAAGCCCGACCCCTTGGGTCTGGCAAAAACCCAAGAAAGCCATTGGTCTTGTTTCCATTGGGGTCCTTTGTACTCATTTTATAGTGACATGAAATAATGACAGACAGATGTACACAACTATTCAGTACATCATATAAGTAGTTTAAAAAATAAAAACAAAGTATGTACAGTAAACAGTGGGGGGGGGGGGGGGGGCTAGTTTTAAGACTTTAACAGGGGCCAGTTTTGAATTGCAGCCACCTGAAGGTACTCTTTTAGGGCAGTTTTGAAGGAGAGTAGGGTTTTACACTCCTTCACAACTTTTGGTAGGGCATTCCACATTTTTGAGACATAGCAGGAGAACGAATTCAACCCCTTGTTTGTGCCAAATCTGGGTTGTACGTGATCAGTGGAGCTACCTCTGGGGTTGTGATTGTGGACTTCATTTACGTTTGTGAAGATTAGTAGTCTAATCTTCACAGAGAGTATATAGTTTGAAACTGTGTAATGTTTTCTAATTAATTTAAATTCAGATTATATAAACTTTGCAGGTGGTATCATATTGTAGTAATATCCAAGCTCAATCATTATACGTGCTCATGTTCTGTAATTAAATTGTTTGAGTATATCCTGTCTTTGCTTATAGTGATTAATTATTCAACAAATTATTATTTTGCGTCCATTTGATTTAATTCCATTCCTGTCATCTATTTGATGTTGCCCAGAGAAAATGTAAAACATTATTTTACAGCTCATTATAAATGTGTGTGTGTGTGTGTGTGTGTGTGAATCTCACTATAATTATGAATGTATTGTTTTAATTACTTATTCCAATAACTTCCATAACTAAATATACATTGAAAACAGTTGTGGAATAATTTTATATTATGATAAGAAATCACATTATTCTGTGAATACTGCACCCATGGCAAAATTATGGCTTTAAAGTAATCCGAGTTCCCAGAAGTTCTCGCATAAAAACGGGAGGGGTGAGAAAGCTTTAAAGTGGTGCGTTATATTGCGTTGCTTGCTTAATGTAATCTCAGGACTTCAAGAGTGACAGCAGTAAGCCTCTGGTGCTCCAAACGGACCCAAACACAACAGTGGCTGATGAAGGAATCAGTATTCAAGAATTTAAGGAAGGGCAGTGTACAAAGGGGTACAAACTACAAAGTATTCATTGCCGACTATTTAATGACTTAAACACTTAATTTCCAGTGATTGAATAGTATACCAGAGGTAACTGAAAGTGTTGTCTCAGAGAAGTCTTGCATCAACCATAGAACAGCAATCATTGAAGCTGAGCTTTAATGTATTCTATGCAATTACAGCTATCCCACTACAGCACAATAGTTTTGCACACAGTGCTTCTGAAAACATATCTATTCACTTGTAGATGTGCATATTTCATAGTGTTGGTGACTTGTTGTGACTTTGATCACCCCTCGCTAGAATTCCATGTGGCACTTAACACTGGGATCTACTTTATCAGGCAGATAAACTATTTGTTTATGTACCTGATTTATAAGCATTCTGAAATGCTCGGAACGTTTGTGGCAATGCCAGGCCTATGCATGTGTGCCCACCCTGGCACAAAATACTTTCAGGTGGGGGGGGGGTTGTGTATAAGAACTGCAATAAGGTTTATAATCAACATTAGGACAAGCCCAAATAAGCAACTACACTTTAGAAACCGGCCCAACGTTGCTTAGAATAAGCAGACATGGCAACACAGCTCCCTGCTGTGGCCCTGGTGTATCCTGTTGCAGTCGCTCCTTCTGGTCTCGCTCTTTCATGACTCCACCAGCTGGAGTCATAAGTTCATCCATCTCTCCCACCGCTCCGCCCTCCTCCCCTTCGCTCTCCAGGGAGCATAGGGACTCGTCCCTCAAATCTGTAAGTCTGCAGCGAGATGCCGACTGGGACAAGTCAAAGGTCACCTGTCTTGAACTTCAGGAAACTCTAAACTCTGAAATTGAGGACATCTTCCATCCTAGGAGGGAGTTAATGGCCGCCAGCCTCTCAACCCCTTGCTGTATCCCTGCATCCCCCCGGGAAGGGCCAGTGGCTATAGGTTTGGGTCCTTCTTCCTTAGTCTGTACATGTAAAGGAGCTGCACTCCCCCTGGGTATCAACAGAATTGTAGAAACGTTATTTCCAAGACTGAGGGAATGGATGAATCGGTATCCATTTCATCCACTTTGGAGCTGATTGCTGTGTCTCAGATTACATTCCCTCCTGCTGGTTTGATGAGGAGCTGGTCTGGCTCTGGAATGAAGACTCAGTCAGGTCACAGTAGTGGCAGCGTTGTTTATAAGCGTTGATGCATTATAAGCGTTGATGCATTCCTCCCCCGGATTCCACTTTGTGTCGGAATTCACTTCCCCGCCTCCGTCCTTTTCCTGGCTTCATCGCTGCAGAGGCTCATGTCAGAGCCTACCCTAGTGGCTCTCAAATTGGGGGTCTGGGGACCCCCAGGGATCCTTGAGGGGGTTCCAGGGGGTCCCCAGCAAAAAATGTGTTCAACCCATTTTTTTAACCAAGGATATTCAAAAATAGCGACACGTAGATCTGCTATTTTGATCTGCGAAAGATCTCTGCAAAGATATTTGCAGAGAGGAACCTTTGAGACAGTGCCTCCCTTTCTCTAATCAGCTGGAGTCTATCCTCCTCCCATTCCTTCCTCTCCTGCTTCCTCTCCTGCTCAATTTCCTTCATTTTCTCTGCTGTTTTCAGGATCTTGAGATCTCTGGTCTTCCTCTCTTCCTCCATGTCTTTAATCTTCTCTTCTCTTCTCTTCAAAATCCGTTTTTCTTTTGACTCTTCCTGTTCATTCTTCATCCTGAAGAAGGTCTTGTTCAATTCCTCAAAGCCCTTCATAGAGGCAAATATAGAGGCAGCGGTGATCATAAAACCAACACTAAACACTTTTTCGAGTAACATTGTTGTAATTATGTTTCAGTTCTTCAGCTTCTCTTCTTATGTAAAAAATATATAGAAATATACCGTATCAGTCTGAGAGGCTGCTGTGCGTGCAGTTGTGCAGTTCCACTGTTCGGCTGCTGTTTGACTCCTCCTTTGTTCCAATATGTGGAATATGGCGTATACTTATACCACATCCTTAAGATGTTGCATCACAGTTATTTTGTTGATGTCGTAGTTGCTATGGTAACACAAAGACACATGTTTTTAGGCCTCCACCGGCAAATGCTGTGGTCGGAGGCAGTTGGGTACGGTCACACATACAGTATGTGTCTGAAGGGGAGTATTATTTTATAAGTTACAGTATATTCGTCAATTTCAAATATTATCAATGTATTCCCAAGGCACCCCAGGACTGGTGTCACAGTGGGCACCCACTTTGAGAATAATTTGTTTTGTTTGGTATAATCGTTTGGTACTGTATATGCATGTTTGATTCCAACTTGTGGCGCGATTGGTGAGACGAGACTACTCAATTCGGCATTCAGGTGGGGGAACAAAAACAAAGCGGCGCCAACCAGAATCCACGTTTACAGTACTAGGCTTGGCCTAGAACGGATCACACCAGTCAGTTCGGAATGAACACCATGGCTTTCTGCCGTGCGGAGTCTGGTTACGCAAGGTTACTCCCCTTCAGACACATACTGTATGTGTGACCGTACCCAACTGCCTCCGGCCACAGCATTTGCCGGTGGAGGCCTAAAAACATGTGTCTTTGTGTTACCATAGCAACTACGACATCAACGAAATAACTGTAACTGTGACGCAACATCTTAAGAATGTTTGGGGTATAAGTATACGCCATATTCCACATATTGGAACAAAGGAGGAGTCAAACAGCAGCCGAACAGTGGAACTGCACAACTACACACACAGCAGCCTCTCAGACTGATACAGTATATGTCTATATATTTTTACATAAGAAGAGAAGCTGAAGAACTGAAACATAATTACAACAATGTTACACGATAAAGTGTTTGGTGTTGGTTTTATGGCCGCCGCTGCCTCTATGTTTGGTTACTCTTACATGCAGAAAGAGAAGGCCTTTGAGGAATTGAACCAGACCTTCTTCAAGATGAAGAATGAATGGGAGGAGTCAAAAGAAAAACTGATTGAAAGTCTCTACTCACAAGAAGAGAAGATTAAAGACATGGAGGAAGAGAGGAAGACCAGAGATCTCAAGATCCTGAAAACAGAAGAGAAGATGAAGAAAATGGAGCAGGAGAGGAAGCAGGAGAGGAAGGAATGGGAGGAGGATAGACTCCTGCTGATTAGAGAAAGGGAGGCACTGTCTCAAAGGTTCCTCTCTGCAGAGAACGATGAGGATGTGAACCAGAACCCCATCCAGAAGAATGAAAGGGAGGAGGATAGACTCCAACTGATAATAGAAAAGGATGCAACGTCTCAAACGTTCCTCTCGGCAGAGAAGGTTGAAGACGTGAACCAGACCCTCATCAAGAAGAATGAAAGAGAGGAGGATAGACTCCAACTGATTAGAGAAAAGGAGGCGCCGTCTCAAACGTTCCTCTCTGCAGAGAAGGATGAAGACGTGAACCAGACTCTTATCAAGAAGAATGAAAGGGAGGAGGATAGACTCCAACTGATTATAGAAAAGGATGCAACGTCTCAAAGGTTCCTCTCTGCAGAGAAGGATGAGGATGTGAACCATCAGACCCTTATCAAGAAGAATGAAAGGGAGGATGATAGATTCCAACTGATTAGAGAAAAGGAGGCGCTGTCTCAAACGTTCCTCTCTGCAGAGAAGGATGAAGATGTGAACCAGACCCTCATCAAGAAGAATGAAAGGGAGGAGGATAGACTCCAACTGATTGGAGAAAAGGAGGCGCTGTCTCAAACGTTCCTATCTGCAGAGAAGGATGAAGACGTGAACCAGACTCTTATCAAGAAGAATGAAAGGGAGGAGGATAGACTCCAACTGATTAGAGAAAAGGAGGCGCTGTCTCAAACGTTCCTCTCTGCAGAGAAGGATGAAGATGTGAACCAGACCCTCATCAAGAAGAATGAAAGGGAGGAGGATAGACTCCAACTGATTGGAGAAAAGGAGGCGCCGTCTCAAACGTTCCTCTCTGCAGAGAAGGATGAAGACGTGATGAACGAGATGAAGACAACAGAGAAGTTGGTCCAAAGAATGGTAGAGATGGAGGACGTTCAAGAGAACAAGACCCCTGTTGCGAAGAATGAATGGGAGGAGGTGGTGAAAGACAAACTGCTTGAAAATGTCCTTTCGCCAGGAGAGAAGAATAAAGACGTAGAGGATGAGACGAAGACCAGAGAGCTCCTGAATACGGAAGAGGAGATTAAATACATGGAGGAAGAATGGACGGAGGAGAAGAAATGGGAGGAGATGCTCCAACTGATTGGAGAAAAAGAGTCATTGTCTCGAAGCTTCCCCTCTGCAGAGCAGGAGAGTGAAGACGTGACGAACAAGATGAAGACAACAGAGAAGGATGTCCAGGAAACGGAAGAGGAGGACGTTCAAAAGTGGACATATCAGTTCTCAGATGTGTGTAAACTCACAATGGACGTAAAAACAGCAAACAGATATCTGTCTCTATCTGAGAACAACAGAAAGGTGACACGAAAGGTGAAACCTGTGCGAGAGATCCAGTCGTATCATTCAGACAGTTTCGACTATTGGCAGCAGGTTATGTGTATAGAGGGTCTGACTGAACGCTGTTACTGCGTGGTAGAATGGAGGGGAAAGGTTTCTATAGCAGTGACATACAAAGGAATCAAGAGGACAGGATGGCATGATGATGGTCTGTTTGGAAACAATGACAAGTCCTGGAGTCTGGAATGTACACTGCAAAGGTACACTGTCTGTCACAATAAGAAGAAAACTGTCCTCGCTGTCCGTCCATCTGGCTCCAATAGAGTAGGAATGTATCTGGACTGTCATGCTGGCATTCTGTCCTTCTACAGAGTCTCTGACACACGGACCCAGCTGCACACCTTTCTGTCCACATTCACTGAGCCTCTCTACCCTGGGTTCTGGCTTGGTAATGACTCCTGTGTGTCTCTGTTAGATAGAGAAAATGACCTTCAGACCTCCTCACAGACGCTGGTGGCCAAGTCAGCTTCACCACTCCCAGCAGCTGAAAGTCTGGACATTGAAGCTGGCCATAACATCCCATAGGCAGAGAGTTCTATACTCTATACAACTTGTTTATACTCTGTGCCTCACTGACCTGGTCACAGCTAGGCCTGTAGACTAGGTAGACTGGTATACTGGCAGAGCTGTAAATGGTAAATGGACTGCATTTCTCTAGCGCCTATCTCCAAAGCCCTTTACGATATATTTCACGTTCACCCATTCAGACGGCCAGAGGAGACCATCAAAGGCACCACCCTTCTCAATCAGCAGCAGTCAGGGGTTCAGTGTCTTGTTCAAGGACACTTCGACATGCAGGTAGGGATTGAACCGACAACCTTCCGATTCCAAGACGGCCACTCAACCCCTTGAGCCACTGCCGCCCACTACCTGGCTGGCTGAACTGGGAGAGAGGCTTCAAGTTCAGCCACCTGTGTGAATGCTTCTCAAAACAGAGCTCCAGAAGTGACCAGGTGGTTGATGGTGATATTGATGACCAGGCCCCTACAGCCATTTACAGGCAGCCCTCCATGGCCAGAGACAGGATAGGTAACCTAGGCGGTTGTCTGTAGCGTCACCTGCAAGCAGGGACAGGCAGGTGACGGCATCTGCCCCCCGCAAATCAATAAAAAAGATTAAACAAGTATGAATTAATTGTCAATCTATTTTAGGGGCAATTCAATCAATATGCAATGTTTATGATTATAAAACAAATAGCACACATTAGGACTTATTTAATTGTTATGAATGAGAACATTATGAGATATTGTATGTGGGGGCGGGACTGTTTAGAAAGAAGAGGAAAGATGAGGAAGAAAGGAGACAAAGTCATAAAGGTGCATCTTTTATATTATTCACATGCCACCCCCACCCCCACACTGTATGACATTGTGCCTATTACCCCACACACCCTCCCATTGGAGATCGCACCTACATTTTCACCTTTTGTACACACTGACAAGGAAGACACTGAATATATTTCCAATCTGTCAATAACATGTGAGTGCATTACCCCCCCCCCCCCCCATACATCCAGATTACTCCTTCATTGGAAGAAGAATTTGGCCGTGAGGTCCGTTGATGGCCAGTGCTTGTATCGGCTACACCATGTATGCGGTTAGTGACGTCATTGACAAAATCTTTAGTTTAGAGCTACAGGCTCTAAACAGCAGTGTAGATACACTCAGACGCACCCAGAATAGCAACCAACATAATGCACATGCACATACAGTAGCAACCACAGTTAACTATGATGGGTGTGCATGCGTGTACACACACCCCCCAGCAAAACGGCTAGCAAGAGATCTGTGCTCTATGGAGTGCCCTTTTCTAGTTTGATTTATTTATTCAATTTTATTTTTTGCCGGTTAAAGTTACAGGAGTGCATGGTGTGTGACATGAAATGTACGCTCGTCACTTACCATAAACACATTTGTTTAGGTATCACTACTAGGAAGGAAAAGCTAAAACGTATGTCACTTCACCTTGTCGACTGATAACACTGTCAACAAATCTTCAGCTTTTTTTTTACGGTTTGACTGTTGATGTTTGTCTACAAGTGGGTCTGTTTGTCGGGGGCTAATCTTGCATCTTTCTTTTTTTTCTCCAAGTGTTTATACATATTTTTTTTATTTAACTTATTTCATAATGGAAGTGGTCAGCCTGAAACCGTGCCCAGATATGGAGTCATGTGTCATAAATGACTGACATCATAGATAGACTGACCACATGAAGTCCACATGCTAGCCAAGCGTTTTTTTGACGCCATCTTGCTTTGCACACACTCAGGATGACAACTGTGTGTAAGCCGTCCTGGTTACAGGTTTAGTGGGACTTGAATTGAAACGCAGTAATGTTATGATTATTATCTTGGTGATACAGTATATCCAGAAGCACTGATTTGAAAAGTTGGGTTACAGCTATTAACGATAATCGCTTCATTTAGAATCCACAGGGAAAGTCCAATAAAACATTTAAAAACATTTTGTCTACATGTGTTTAAATGACGAATCGCTGGGACACATTGCTTTTTTCACTGTTTCGTTGTAAATCTTTTTTTACAAGTGAAAGGTAGTTCCAGCACTCGTACTCTTCCAAAGACAGCATTCTTTGCTAACCAGGAGAAGGACAAGAAAAAGAGGAAATACTTTGTCTTCTGGATAGTCAATTTCCTGTCCAAATCCTAAAGACCACAGGGCGTTAAATTTAAACATGGGCCCACACATGTCGTCCCCATTCCCCTGCTGAAAAAACCTGCAAAAACCAGTTTATGATGCTGGTTTTAGCTGGTCTTTACTGGACTTAAGGCTGGTTTAACTAATTACCAGGCTGGTCTTGCTGGTTTGTCAGTATAGATGGTGAGCAGGGCCCTATTCCACGAAAGCTAAAGCCTGGCTTTAACACCTATCCTGGCTTAATTTAGCCAGGATTAGGGATGAATCGGTTCCATGAAAGCTGAATTATCTTGAAGATTAGTTTAGCCAGTTCACCCTGGCTAAGTTTAGCCATGACTCGATTCCACAAAAGAGAATTGAAGCAAGCCTACCTTAGTTACCATGGCAATTTAGCTGTGAAGTTAGCCTGGTCAGGAGCAGGCTAACAGCCAAGTTTACTTAATCCAGTGCCTTCTTCTTCAAGTTTTTCCACAAGCCTAATCTCTCAAGAACAGATCCATAGCTGAGTGAAAAACAGCAGAGGGCGCTGTTTTTCCTTTTTATTTGACCAGATTGAGTAAAGCCTGATAAAAGTGTCAAACTCCCAAAATCCACCAGAATACTGGAAATTACATCTACTCTGTTAAAAAAATTCCTGACCCCCAGCGTGGTCAAGAGCCCCCCCCCCCCCCCCCTGGGAAAAAAATCTCCTGTTATCGGACGGTCTGAGGTTCAGGTTGGCAGGTGCCTGAGGTCGCTGCTCATTCTGAGAAAGGACGACGAGGAAGACGAAGAAGAGTACGTCATACCATGCGTCATGCGTCATACGTCATACCAGGAAGTAAGTCAGTGTGTTATTTATTTTCATGAGCCACACGCCGGTGTGTTGATGTGTTGTTGTGTACACTGCGTACAGCTTCCTTTGACAGCTTCCAACATGAATGCAACAGAAAACGGAACGGGAGTTGATGCGATTACAGTGCATAATTTCAAAGAGAAGATTATGGAACAAGAAATACACTTCCATGTGATGAAGCTGAGCGGTGGGTTCTTCCTGTGGGTTGGTTCCAGTCCAGTCCTGTCCAACCTGGCGGTTTCAATGAGTTGCAAATACGTAAGTAAAACTCAACAGTGGTGGGAAAAAAAGTACTCGCATGTTTTACTTAAACAGCTAAAAGTATCAATGCTGCAATGTAGAATACTACAAGTACAAGTCCGGAATTCAAAATTTACTTGAGAAGTACAAAAGTATTGGTATCAAAATGTACTTGAAGTACCACAAGTACCACTCATTATGCAAAATGTCCCATTTCACAAGTTTTCAAATGTATACAAATCTTTTGAAAATCGCAGATCTACAAGTTCACAATGCGTTGCATCAGCTTGTAGATCTGCTATTTTCAAATGGCCGAAATGTAAGAGCTGAAGTGGATCATGAATGTTTTGTATTAATAATCAAAATCTATAAAATAAATAAGTAGTAACTAAAGTTTTCAAATAATAGTGGAGTAAAAGTACAATATTTGCCTCTTGAGATGTAGTGGACTAGAAGTAAAAGTTCAATTTTTTTTAAATACTCAAGTAAAGTAAAAGTACCTCAAAATTGTACTTAAGTACAGTACTTGAGTTTCATAGCATAGTTTGGAGATTGCTTGAGACATATTTATATACTGGCAGTGGCCATAGTGGCCAATGTAGATTTAAAAAAGAGCAAGCTTTAAACTAAAGAGTCTTAACGTTGTCTAGCAAATCACATTTTGATAACAAACCTTATGGTCTTCCTGTTTGCAGGACTCGATGCCATTATCCTCGTTACTTCTGGGGGAGCCATCTGACACTTCTCCAAACTCACTGGCACAGAGATTAGGTAACGTGCAAAAGTCTTCATGTTTTGTGTAATGTAGTGAACCTGTGGGTCGGGACCCCCAGAGGACAGTCAAATTGTCAATTAATGTAAGAGAGAGGCAAACATTTTGAAAATAGATCTGCTACTTTCACAATATTTCTGTGGAACAGAGTCAAACTAAATTAAATGCCTCAACTCAAAGTGTTTATCAGGGTGGGGATCCCCAGTTAAAATATGATTATTATGGGGGGGTCGCGGCCTGAAAAGGTTGCCACTGCTAAATTATGCCAACGATGCCGATATCAGACTGTCATATATTATATGACCGATGATGACCGTCTTGATACAAGGCTATGGTGTGTTTAACCCCTTTTGCATATAGGTGCTCCGGCATATACAGTCAACTCAGACGGACCGGCTAAATGTAAGGTGCACTGGTGCGATCAAAAAACATTTTTAGTTGCACTGGACAGATTTCTGGGTGCATGTTTGCCCCAAATTAATCTGGAGCCAGTGTTGCCAGAGAAATAAGCGACCAGGTCTAGGAAAACAAGCCCAAAAGAAGTGACTACACCACATGAGCACTTTAAACTTTAAACCTATATACATCGGCTATTTGAAAAAAGCGACAAGACATCTTCAGGTGTGGGTTAGGGACTAATGCATATTAATTTGGGGGTCCATGACAAATACTACTGGTTTAAATAATTAAATAATTTCTACACAAGCCCAAAAAAACATGGCCTTGGCATACAAACATGTTACCAATATTTAATACCGTCTTTTGTTTGCTTTGCAGCCAAGAAGACCATGAAGCAGGTGTTTGTGAGTTACAGCATTCCAGTGACAAATTCAAACCTTTCACTTCTGGTGGAGGAAAGGATCAAAAAAGAGATGGCGCTTCACCCAGAATTCTTCTAACCCTTAGGTCTTTTAGGAATCTCTCTCCTCATGTTCTTCTTACTTGATTGATATGTTCTACAGTCATACACAAGACACCAAATGATCACATCAAGTGTTCATTTATTGACATAATCAATAAATTAAGTGGTTTATTATCAAAACATGTATGCCTATGGCTTTTTGTACAAATGTGTTGTATTAAAAAATAACACTTAAAAATCAAAATTAGTGGTTCGAGTTACTTTGGGCTTTCACTTTTCTTTTCCACTCTCTCAAGTACTTAATTACTGAAGATATACAAACTAGCAAACTATACATGGTGCTCCAAATATGTACCATGTGTTTCACGTCATGATAACAATGTGGAGGATGCATACTGTGCATTGAGCTTTGGCTCCAGGTTTTACTGGGGGAAAAAATGCAAAACTATCTGCTGTGCTTTGTATGTGTAAAAGAAAGTTGATTAAGTCCATAGATTATCAGTGAATGGCACAAATACGTACTGAAACCTAAACATAGTACATGGTAAAGTGATCTTGTACAAATGTACGCTAGTAACATCTATAGTAGGTCAGTCCTAAAGCTGCTCTATTCTATTCTCCACAAAAAGTTTATTTCAAAACCTCTATAAATATTGTGCTTTCTGGCATGGCCCACCATTATTATGTCAGGCTAGAGTTACACATCCTAAGAACAGGATTACAACCAATAACATTACCACAGAACGGAGAACAAGGAGGAAATATTATCCCGCTAAGTTAAGGAGGTAATTCAAGCAACAGAAATGTCCTGTTAACAGGACAAAATAAATACAGGTTTTCTTAATTTACGCCACATGTTCTTTGTTTTGTAAAAGAACACAACCTTCATGATAAAGCCATTTCAATGCTGAGATGTGTCATAAGACATAGTAAGCTGTTCCGTATAGCGTCCATTCAACTCTCAGAATCATTTAGCATTAACCAGTCTCCCCAGACCGTCCCCACAGTCTGCAAAGGTCTCCGGCTGTAAATCATATCAAACAACCATCATACAACCCACACTGAGCAGAGGTAATGCTTACAATTTAAAGAAGCCTTTACACTGACCTCACCTCTGAGAATAAAGTGCCAAATTGGACTTCTGGTACTGGGACCACAAATCATTAAAGATATACACAACACAAGTATGAATCCATTTTTGCCCTTTCATGCAATTCAGAGTGGTAGTGGTTAAGCCAATCCCTGGATTTCTAACATGTTGGCTGAAAAATCATAAACACTTGATTGTGTCTTTGACATTTAGTGCAAAAGAACCCCTAAATGTATAGAACACTGAAATCCTCACTAAGTCAAACTTCACACTGAAAATTCATAGAGCACATAATTGAAAGCCTGTCTGACTGTTCTTCAGTCTTTGCCTGTTAATTTGTATTCTCTGCTTTTGCTTGCAAATCATAAGTGTACATACAACTAATGCAGTGAAATCAATTCACTTGAGCACCATATGAAAACCTTTTAAGTCTATATCAAGAACACACATTCACTTGAGAGAAACTCAGCATAGTACAAGATTTTTGGGGCAGCTCCTGAATGTACCCTGAATCATAGTCTTAAATATTACCGCCATCACCACCTCATCCTGGCCCTTAACAAGTGTCCATCTGGGTCATTTAAATAATTCATTGGGTTTTGTTTTGGTTCTACCTTGAAAAGACTCCTCTGGTTTTCTTCAGAGGCTTGTTGCCCCCGTACCACCTGACCAGTCTAATATCAGATCCCTTAAACAAAAGACCACTGCTATGACGCTCGCACCCCGTTGGCTACAGCAGCACAGTTGCCAAGCACCTCTCCTCCAGTTGCTAGGGCATACGAGGCCGGCACCGCTGCCAGAGCGGTGGCCACCGCCACCGTGGCGCTGCCGGTAGCAGAGAGGTGTAGTGGCGTGTCGTGGACGCGGGAGTAGTCCCGGTCAGTCTTTGTAAGGAGGAGATGCTGCTCTCCGGGCCGGAGCAGGGTCTGGCGGGTGAAGATTTCTCCGTCTGCCAGGCTCTCCGGCAAAGGTTGACCCCTCATCTCAGGTAGCAACAGCAGACAGATGATGCACAGCAGAGTGCAGCAGGCGAAGATCACATGATGCAGGAAGTAGCCCTTCTGGTTGTGGAGGTCCATGATGGGGGCCGTTAGCATGCCAAAGCCAGCACTGGCCAGCACCAGGCCCAGCCCCCCACCCCTGCACACACATTAAGAGGCAACGTCACTCACAGCAAGATGATAACCATAGTTCTAAATGCTGGTGCAAATATTGTGAAAAGCACATGTTATAATTTTGCATTTTCACAAACACCACAGCATACATATCGCTGGCACAGCTAAATCCACCCTGCTCCCACATTTCCCATAGTCAAGGCTGTAATGTCAGGAGTGAAAGAAGTCCAGGTTAGCTGGTACACTCACCCAAGCAAATACAAGGATACGATAGATCATCAATATACATTTAATTTCATATTGATTAGTTTTCCAGAGCATTGCAAATAATTTTGAATGCTAGACATTTACAATGTACATGCTGATATTACACAGAAGTACCAGAAGAACTGTCAATACAGTATATATACACAAGTCATTTCCATATCATTAGATTAGATGAGAAAAGCAATTGATACCGTTGTTTAGATATGGACTAGTAAAATCAAAAGTTGTCCCTTATTTGTTGCCCTGCCTTTAATGGATGATCTGATAGAATTAGCAAACAACAGAAGTTTCTGGCTGCAAAAGTCAGCTGCACTTACCAATTCCACAAGTGTGCTTGCTTTTCGACATTGCCCCACAAGATGGAGCCAATTAGCAACTTTAAAACAAGAGCTGAGCTAGTACCATACCATCATACCCCCATATGAACTCTCAAATGAACATCTTTGCAATGCTTCCATATTGTTATAAAGTACCACGTATAGACCCCTGGGGAACACTGGTCAACAAATATAGCTTGTAAGCGTACCTGATGACAGTAGGGGTGATCTCTGCACAGAAGAAAATGCTGAGGGTGCTGACAGCAGAAGAGGAGAACATTCCGATAATGGAGAATGCCACAGAGAATTTCCTGTTCAGAGTATCTCTCAATACTACACAGACAAGGAAAACCAAACGTCAGTGCATCACTATTAAATGGGATATGACACAATAGCATTTAATCATGGTACCTTGGGAACCATTTAAAAAGTGGTTATTATACAATTACCTGCATATATCAACTTCTCTGAATCTTTTACTTTTTACTCAGTTACTTTTTAACCACTTAAGCCCTATACATTGTGTGATTAATAGCGAAAATAGCTGATCTAAAAGCTCTGTGAGCTTGTGGATCTGCAATTTTCGCTCTTTAAAAACAAGTGTGCCTATAATGACATGCCTAAAATAAGGACGCCAAATTGAAAGTTGTTAAATATCTAACCCAGTCATTCAGTTAGATATAACATCAGGCAAACTTTTACAATCATCAAAGATAGGTAACAAGCTCCCATACTCCCAACTGTACCTATGTCGTGGTGGAGGCTGTACTTCCCAATCACTGGATTCCATTAGCGAGCATTGAATGAGAGAAGATAAAGGAGGATGACATTAGAGAGCACAAATAAGGGGTTTTGAAGTAGAAGCAAAAGGAAAATGAGAACAGCCATTAGGATAAACCTGAACTGTTCACAATGAAAGCCTGGAATAATGACCACATACAGCAGAGGTAGGTCAAGACAAGGGATGCTCCAGTTAAACGAAACTAAGTTTATAGGCAATCCTTAACCACTTAAACCCTATATACTATATAGTTGACAGGAGTCCCCCAGTGCTCTTTTCAAGGCCCCCTCCTGTCAAATGTTCATTCCAGGATATAGGGATGCCAGGGTTCATGTGGTTAGATATGTGTCTATGTGTATGTGTATGTACTATTTTAAAAAACATTTTAAAATAGTGGCAATCAGCCTCGAATCGGGAACACCCCTGCGATTGTATGGAGGGGCGATTCAGTCCCCAAATCTGGCCAATTAGCCTCTAGTGAGGGGACAGCTTTAATTAACCATTTACCCTGTCATTTGTTGACTTGGGTTCATGCCATTCACTCTGAGTTTGCACTTTGTAAGTAACTCTGGATAAGATTGTCTTCTAAATGCCGAAATGGTAAATTATAAAAATAAATAAAAACTCTCTTGGTTTAGCTGCCCTGTCATCCAAGAAGATTTTCCTTAGCATGCTGAACATCCACCTATCATCTTTTTCTTTAAGTGGTCACTCACAGTTGAGCAAGCCCAGCTGAAGTAAGGACGCCAGGGCAGTGATGATCATGAAGGTGAGTAGGCCTCCGCGACGGCCCATCAACCCCACCGCTGGGCACAGTGCCAGGCAGGTGGCCACAGCGATACCGGCCATGGTGAAATAGTCGGTGTGGCACATGGCGGTGGGCTGGGAAACAGGGTCCATCATACTGCGGGCAAAGCAGTGGTGAATCCCGTACCCTGTCAGACTACACACACACACCACACACACACAAAACTGTCAGCTCAGGCAAGTGTCATCAGTGGAATGCATACTAGAGATAAACCTACCTTTATTTTTCTCTAGGGGAGGCCAGCTCATGTGTAATTCATTCATAGCCACTTAACGTAACGGATGTTCATTAGCAAAGTCACAAACATACTGTATTATTATTATACAAACACACTTATATACACACACTTACGAGTTGACACAGAGCACCACAATGTTCTTCCATAGGTTCCTGGTGCTCATCATCTTCACAATGCAGGTCCTCTTGGGTTTCTTATGCAGTTCCTGCTCCAATTCTGATGATGAAACGCAGACACACACACACTGAGACCTTTTTCCTTGGATGAATTCTCACACCTTCAGCACACAGTAAGGAAAGCATTACAGGAATTTGGGAGGGTAGCTAGAGCCCCACTGACTGTGCAACATCAGTGATTTCCAAATCGCTAATATCGGTTACAGTGTTGACATCCTAGACATCCTAGCAGGAGAAAACAATACCTCACACAATCACAGTGTGGGCTGAGGCTGGCGGCAGAGAGACTACATACAATGAGGGGGGAAACATACGCACATAAATAAATAAGCAGCGCAAATAAATATCAGCTAGCGGCTTTTGTGATGACAGGCTTTTTACGAGTCGACTTTTGACATGAGCCTTGGCTCATTGACCACTGGGGATAAAATCGCTTGTGATGCTTGTGACAAATGTCATTTGTGTCTTATGCTTGGTTGGGGATGAAAGAGGGGGAAATGATGATAAAGCAGACATCAATTTGATCCACAACCTGTAAGTATTTATTACGCAATCATCTGTTCTGGCGACTGTGTTAGTACTGCTTCCTATTGCAAACAATTTCACTGTATGAACCTCAACAAATTAGTGTAACAACTGAACTTTTGGATGTGTAGACGAACACGGAACATTCATTAACATTAGATTATGACTGATTCTGTCAGCAGGGTGCAAGAGGGAGATTGAAAGAATCAATTAAGTTGCGCTGTTGTGCCTGTCTTGGGCTTTACGCACTGTGGGCTCTCCTGTTGGACAAGGATATGACATCTGTGGGATGTTATGGTGCTGTGCCTCGCACGCATTATGCACTGTAATGAGTCTTCCCTGTTGTTGACATGATGACAGCGGACGAGCATAAATAAGCTGGTGGATTTGGAATTCACAGAATGGGAAGAAGAGACTCAAATTAAAATATTTCACCCGGCCAATACCGAGCCGCTAATTAATGATATAAATTTCTATGACCCATATCTGCCTGCCCCATCCCTGGATACAACCGCATTCCGTGCATCTCTATTCTTAACACATCGACCGCCAGAGGTTAATCTCATAATGTACTCACCAGTGCCAAGGTGTTTTTGTTGTTTTTTTGTTTTTTTCATGTCGCCATAGATCTTGTTAAAATCCTTAAGATTGAGCTCTACACGGTCTGTTTACATCCGCGAGATCTCCCTGTATCTCCCAGTGAAGATCGCGTGTCAAACGGGGCATCCATGTTTGAGTTAGAGCGGATTACGTTAAACAGTGAAATGCGAGGAGAAAAAACTACAGGAAGAGAATTGAGTTTCAGTTTCGTCTGTAGAATGGGAGCGGGCGTGATCTTCAAAACCGGATCCCAAATAATTCTATTTCCTGTCATCAAACCGGAAACGGAAGTGGATCAAAAAAAATCCGAAAGTGCACCCGGACCGCGCATGCGCGAAAAGACCGCAGCCCGTAGGACTACGGGCTCGGCGCTTAACCGTTGGATTTAACGGCCCGTAGAACTACGGGCCCGGCGGTAAATGTGTTAATGGTGAGGATGTCTGATCCAGAATCCTTCCTCACCTGTCATAACTCCACTGGGCTCGGTTGTCATGTCGACCCGGTTCTTCCGGGCGATGCACAGCATCATGGCCTTTGACCTTCTGTAGTGCTGGGTGGCCAGCAGCCAGCGTAGGGACTCTGGAAAAATCCTGAAGAGAGACAGAGGTCGAGAGAGCAAAGAAAGACACCAGAAGGAAGATGAGAACAGAATATGTTAAGTGCGAGAAGGGGAAACAGACAGAAAGGGAAAAGACATGAAGACAATGGAAGAAAGAGAGTATTGTGCGTTGGTCTAAACACAGCGTGCTGTGTACTGCGTGCCACTGCGTAGTACAAATGTGTACTGTACAAGCCGTGGCCTGGTCCTGACAGCAACGACTACTAAACTGGCTTAGTAGAGTCCCTCAGGAGGCGGCACTCACCAGACATAAGGCAGCATCAGAACGAAGGGGCTGATTATGACGATCTGGAGGACCTGCCAATCGTCCCGGTCCGGCCAATGGCGACACAGAGACGCCACACCTGGCATCAAGAGCTGCCCGCCCACCATCACAAAACTGGACACCATGGTCATGGAGAAGCGCCAGCCTGGCAAACACAGCTCGATCCCTACAGCGACACAGGGAGAAAGAGGGAGAGAGTGAAAACCATGAGGTTTGAACAAGAGAGAGAAAGAGAAAGACAAATAGACAAGAGTTAAACCTTGGGGTTGGTTCAAATTCACAAGCTTAGCCTAAATTGGACATGGGGCAAAAACAAGTACACTGTGCGGTTGTGTGTGTGTGTGTGTGTGTGTGTGTGTGTGTGTGTGTGTGTGTGTGTGTGTGTGTGTTTACGTTGTTGAACTAAACAACAACCTCAGTGGTCTGGAGGAATGTGATGAGATGTGTCTTTTTAATGGTGAGGCCAACATCTAATTTCCTCCATAAATAATTAAGCACCTCTCCGTTGCTGAACATTCCCCTGAAAAGACCGGGCCACATGGACTTTGCACAAACTATTTGTCACAAGGTTCACAGGGTTCGGACAGTCTGTGAAAGTTTCACAGCGTGCCCTGGCTTAATTTCTCCGCCTGGCCTCCTGTCTCCTCCTCTCCCTGCTGCCAGCAAGTTGGTACAGTCCAGATGGCCCGGTGCAGATGGCAAGGTCTTTAGAAGGTGACCAATGGAGAAGGTAGGTGGGGGGTTGGCGGTTCACTCGCTAAACGGGGCTTGTACTGTCACTTCGTGTTGTGGAGACTAGAGAAACGAGAGAGCTAGCGCCAGGATTGGGTTGGGAGGGGCTGGGGAATATCCTACAGGAAAGTAAGGAGAGGAGCAGAATACAAATGAGAGAAAGCCGAGAACTCCCTCCATTCATCAGTTTGTGGAATGACGGTGGAATGATAATGAAGCCAACGAGGAGAGAGAGAGAAAGAGAGAGAGAGAAAGAAAGATGCATGCAGAGACGAGGATAGAAAGAGAGAGGCTACGCTACGGCTGTGGTATCAAAGTAAATGCCATCTGGGACTGTCACTGCTACAGTACCTAAAAGAGGGAGACGGATAGAAATTGCTTTGGCGCAGCAGAGGGTAAGAGGTCCACTGAAGCAGTGGCAGAGAACAGGAGGATGAGAAGGTAAAATGAATAAAAAAAAACCTGAAGGCATGAGTGTGATTCCCTCCCCCCCTCATCCCTGGTGTAATGTACAGTAGAGCGTTGTACAGCTCCCTGCAAATCCTCCCCCCAGGATCCCAAACAGAAGGAAATTAAACTGACCCCCCAGTTTGACTCATCCTTAAGTCTCTTCTGTCTCTGTCTCCAGTGTGTGTGTGTGAGAGAGTGAGAGTGAGAGTGAGAGTGTGTGTGTGTGTGTGTGTGTGCGTGCGTGCGCGCGCGCGCGCGTGCGTGCGTGCGTGTGTGTGTGTGTGTGTGAGAGAGTGAGAGTGTGTGTTACATGTGTCTGTTTTGCCAGCCAGCACTGTGTGTACATCTGTTCCCAAGCCTCCAGTCGACAGACATGACATGACGGTTCAAGACAGATCCCAGTGGAAGACCCTAGCAGAATAGAAATCAGCCTCTGCTGGTTTCTTAACACAATATAAACATATCAAAAGAAGGAATTAAAGAAATCCCCAAAAGGTAGCACATCAAAAATTTCAAATAAATGCAGGTCAAAGTACTCACATTTCCACTTTTTTATTGGCACACACCAATAAATGAACGCTGCGTTCAGCGTTTCATTTTCATTTCATTTTCATTCAGCTGCTGAATAAAAATGAAATGTGAATTCGGGAATTCGACGGGATGGTTTACCAGGCTACATGAACCCCAGCATCCCTATTCTGAAGTGAACATTTGGCAAAACAACGCAGATCTACAGATTTCAGATCAACAGAGCGAACATTCAGCGAAAATAGCAGTTCTGTCTATCTTGTAGATTGGCTTTTTCGGCAAAGAGATTTTGTGTAGAGGGAAAAGAGGAAGAGACCAAGTACCCCGATCAACAAAGTACATAGGGTTTAAGTGGTTAAACTAACGCTAAAGATCTTACTGTATTCCCCGGACCTTTTTGTATCTTGTACTTTTAGATGTTCTGGATAAGAAGTTAGAACATCAGCTAAATGCCAAAATGTTCAATTGTTTTATGTGCAGTACTTTATGTATGAGACAGCATCAACCAGCTTGTTATGAAAACCACCCACCCTCCTTGACAAAGAAAGATAATAATTGCCAAACCTTGGCAATGGCAAGCAATCCCAAACCAAACCCCCTGGAAAAAACAAAAACAAAGCCCCACGCCAAGCCCTCTAGGGAGGTGTCTACTGGGACAGCCACATCCTCTCCTAGAGTACACACACACACACAGATACAGACACGGACAAGCATACTCAGAGGACAGGACACACACACTGTATCCTATCCACACGTGCACGCGCACGCACACACACACACACACACACACACACACACACACACACACACACACACACACACACACACACACAAGGGCAAGGGGGCCTTTTGTTGCAGCTGAGTGGGAGAGAATGGCTCCTCTCTTGTGTTGATTATCTCACTGCCCCCCTTCACCTCCACCAACTCCTCTGCCCTCCCTGTGGGCTGACCCCCCCTCCTCCCACCCCGTCTCCTGCCTGCACTCCCCCGCTGAAGTGGCTCTCAGTACCCTCCCTCTCTCTCCCGCTCTCTTTCTCTCCCATAAGCCTCCATCCCCATCCCCCCAAAGCCAACGTGCCCACGACACATCTCTCCCCTCCTACTCCTCCCTTCTCTCTATCCCTCTTGTTCTTTTCTGTCAAGAAGCACCTTCTCTGCCGTCATGTTAGAGCTGCAAGTGAACAGTAGCGGGTGACGGGAAAGATGGGGGGGGGACCACCGAGAAGAAAACAGAAAAAACAAAAACAATGGGCTGAGAAAGAGTGACACTGAGAGGAATGTATCCATTTGGCCAAATCAATCTGTTATAACAAAGGGCTGACACACACACACCCCCACACACACAGTAAAATGCCTGTATTCAAACATTTCCTTGAGCAAAAGTACAATTGTGAGCTATTTCCGAATAGCCGAAGTACAAAATAGTGCTTGAGTGCTTAATATATATATCGCCAAAGTAACTAGTAACTGAAGCTGTCAAATAATTGTAGTGGAGTTAAAAGTACAATATTTGCCTCTGCAGATGTAGCGGAGTAGAAGTATAAAGTATAGAAAAATGGACACACTCAAGTAAAGTAAAAGTACCTCAAAATTGTACTTAAGTACAGTACTTGAGTAAATGTAGTTAGTTACTTTCCACGACTGCCACCATCTCAGCGTGTGTGCCAAATGCTCTCTGGGTAACCTTGCCTAGGGATTAGAGTGGGAGCGCGTGCACGTTGCATACAGTGTGTGTGTGTGTGTGTGTGTGTGTGTGTGTGTGTGTGTGTGTGTGTGTGTGTGTGTGTGTGTGTGTGTGTGTGTGTGTGTGTGTTCCGAGGCGACAGGAGGAGCTGGCGTGATAACAGCTGCCGTCGGGGATGATATACACTGTACCCCTCCTCTGGGTTTGAAGATAGAGCAGCAGGGGGGGGGGGCAGATGGAGGGGAGGACAGGACGTGGGATGATAGTTATGTTTCCCAGCTGAGTCAGCATGAGCCATCCCCAACCACACACACACACACACGTTTGTAATACTTACTATACTTGTGAGGACATCAACATATAAACACGATTTATTAATGGCGTTTTTACCAAATGTTTTCACCATTGTTAACCCTAAAGCCCAAAATTGCCGATCTACAAGCTCACATCATACTAACCATGATACTGATATGATACGACCATGATACAGACATGATACTGACCATGATACTGACCATGCTACTGACCATGATACTAACATGATACTGACCATGATACTAACATGATACAGACCATGATACTGACCATGATACTGACCATGATACTAACATGATACTGACCATGATACTAACATGATACAGACCATGATACTGACCATGATACTAACATGATACAGACCATGATACTGACCATGATACTGACCATGATACTAACCATGATACTGACCATGATACTAACATGATACTGACCATGATACTAACATGATACTAACCATGATACTAACCATGATACTGACCATGATACTAACATGATACTGACCATGATACTAACCATGATACTGATATGATACGACCATGATAAAAACATGATACTAACATGATACTGACCATGATACTGACCATGCTACTGACCATGATACTAACATGATACTGACCATGATACTAACATGATACTGACCATGATACTAACATGATACTGACCATGATACGAACATGATACTGACCATGATACTAACATGATACTGACCATGATACTAACCATGATACTGATATGATACGACCATGATACAAACATGATACTAACATGATACTGACCATGCTACTGACCATGATACTGACATGATACTGACCATGATACTGACATGATACTGACCATGATACTAACATGATACTGACCATGATACTGACATGATACTGACCATGATACTAACATGATACTGACCATGATACTAACCATGATACTGATATGATACGACCATGATACAAACATGATACAAACATGATACTAACATGATACTGACCATGCTACTGACATGATACTGACCATGATACTAACATGATACTAACATGATACTGACCATGATACTAACAGGATACTGACCATGATACTGACTATGATACTGACATGATTCTAACATGATACTGACATGATAATGACCAAATACTAACATGATACTGACCATGATACTAACATGTCAGTACCATGCACGGTATCATGCACGACACCGGCACGCAACTATGAATATATCAGGCATAACTATAAACTTAACCCCTAAATGTAAAAGTATAATCCGAATCTTAAACCTAATCTGTTCCTAATTATAGTCCCAACTCTAAAAATCTTTTATAACCAGAAAACAATCACTTCTCCAGTGAGGACCAGGAAGATTGTCCTCACAATGTCCGTTTCTCACATTATTGTACTAGTGGGGACATTTGGACCTCACAAGTATAGTAATACAAGCACGCACACACACACACACACCCTGCATGTTTGTGCGATTACCTAATAATCTCTGAGGAGAATAGGAAACAGGAGACATGACCCCTGCACCGCAGAGAGAAGAGACCAATTCCCATTGGGGCCTCGCCACTAAACCCTGTGACCCGCAGAGAGTCAGGTTTTACCTCCATCACGCACCGTTCTCCACCCAAACTAAAATAACACAAAAATCAGTTCAGATGATGGTTTTCTGCATGGATAGTGTTCTGATCCCATCCGGGGACCCCCGGGGGTAAAACATTTGAAAATGTTTTTTAACAATACAAATCTTGTATGGGGGATTCCTGACACAAAATATTTTATGGTCCGCGGCCAAATATATATTAATTTGGGGGTCCTTGGCATGAAATCGTTGGGAACCACTGCTATACACTATCCCAGTGGTTCTCAACCTTTTCAGGCCACGACCCTCCAAATTAATCATATTTGAACTGGGGACCCCCTAGCCTGGTTCCAGACGAATCTGCCATTGCAAAAAAACAAAAGTGTCTGGCTACGCAAGGCTAGGGACCCCCCACCCAGACAAGCACTTGAAATTGTAGGAGCTAAGGCATTACATTTAGTTTGACTCGGTTCCACAGATAACTATTGTGAAAATAGATGATCTACAAGCTTGTAAAGCTTGTGAGCAACTAGCAACTAGCGACCGCGGCAGCGGAAGCTAATGGGGTACGAATAAAGAATAAAGCTATTTTCAAAATCTTTGCCTCCGTCCTATATTTTTTAACAATTTGGCCAATGTTTGACCAGTTTTTATAGTATAGTTGTTGATTCGTTTTTATGCAGTAATGGTCTTTTTTCCATTTAATTTCTTTTTTCTCTTTCTTTCTTTCTTTCTTTAGGTATTAAAAGCCCTTAAATTGTCACTTTACTGTCATCTGGGGACCCCCCCAAAATCATGTGGGGACCCCCCTGGGGGTCCCGGCCTACAGGTTGAGATCCACTGCTCTACACTATCCAAGCTGAAACGTATGAGCACAGTGCACGGACGGAATGGCAATAGGCTTACATTACATGCTGGATCAATGTATTGGATTCTCTCTAATGAGAAAAGTAAAACAGAAATATCTTATCGCTTGTTATTTTCTCCATTCTTCCCTAACCAACCAACTGCATGCTTCCAATGTACACCGGCACATGCATACCCAGTGTACATGAATGATCATGTGATATGCACAGCACGTGCGTGCCCTTTGTATGTGAAATTGAATGTTTATACGATATGCCAAGAATGTGCATGCCCAGTGTACATGAATGATCATGTCATATGCGCGTTCTGCCTTGCCGTAGCATGGACAGATATTATTCCAGAAAAGGTACTAAAACACTTGTGTACAGTAGACAGATATGATGGTTTTCAATTTTAAATGGATGTAGTCGAAGCAGGAAATCATAAAGTGGCTTCTGAATTAAGTAAGTAAGCTCGCACAACAGCGAAATACACACAAACATCCACACATAAATAAACAGCATCTCATTTAGAATAGTAAACAAGCGCTGGTCATCTCCAGTGGAGTTAATTTGTCGCACAGTGTGCAGCAGTGAGATAACAGAACGACGAGAGAGATTTTATATAAGTCTCGAAAGAATGAGCGAGAGAAGAAATGAGTGCATTTGGAAATACAAGCAGAAAGGGAGAGAGAGGGAGATGGGAGAGAAGACGGGAAGGGGGTAAGAGTAGGGGAAAAGAAGACCTGAGAGAAGGACAAGTGAATAGCGAAAGTGGGCGCGCGCGCACACGCACACACTTTTATAGACAACTGGCCTCCTGCAGAGCCATGCTGTAAGAAACATTTAGTGGCAGTGCCATGTGTAAAAGTGTGCTAGGAATATTACAAGGCCAACGTGCACACACTCGTGATACATTGGCGGCATACACACACATTGACACAGCCTTTGCTATAAAAAGAAAGGCATTCACGGTGAAAGCTAGTAACAGCTTTTAGCTTTCTAAAACCAACAGGTAGGCTACAACATCTGCAGCAGTACAGAACACGCCGTTTTACCAAGGCAAAATCACCCTTATAGAGACATAAAACCAACTGCTGTGCAATTCTCCAATAAGACAACCCCACAGAAATACAATAAACACAGCAGCAGCGCATAACAGCAATAATTCAACAGAAGACCAATTATACACAGGCCTATTATTCCTACCTTCAGAGGCTTTTCTTCCTTGTTTTTCTGACAGAGATGTCCTTAATGAGGCTGGAAAATCCAATTTGCGCGGAAAATTACTTTCAATGGACATCAGAGACAGGTGATTCAGTCTGTTTTGCTCCATTGTGAATCTCAGTCTATTTTTAACTAGTCCAATTTTTTCTCTGTTTTTTTCAGCCATTGTGCTTTTTTCATATTATTTTCCTGGCTTTTTGAAGCTATGCTGTCCAGTAACAGGTGAGATAACATTGCTGTCCACCAGATATTGACCGCCGGTGGCCACATGATCATCCATCTACCCAATCAGCAGCTTAATTTTTGTTTGTTATGGGCCAATAGGGGTCACGATTTTGTTTTTTCTCTGAAGTAAACTTAGATTATTGAAAATATTCTGGCCAATCCGGGGGCTAAACTGCAGCCTAGGGCAGCCCGAGCATTAATCCGCACCTGCACACACACACACACACACACACACACACACACACACACACACATCGAGGTGGGGAACTACTGGTTTGTGGTTCCCAGTACAGATCTTATTATCATACAGCAGGCTGACCACACAAGGCAATCAATATGCTTCTTAATGAACACACACAACTCCTTTGGAGTCTATTCAACAGGGCCATGCTGGTTCATATGGTCATGACCCCTAACCTGATGAGGAGATCAACAGGACTGAACAGCAAGGTCTACAGGATTCTGAACATTATGGCCACTTTGACCAGAACAAATGGCTCTAGGGTTGTGGTTGTGATATTTCCACTACAGACAGACCCACTGTCCCTCCCACTGTCCACTTGTATTAACCTGCAGATTTTCATGAAGCTTGGCTGGAATGATCAGTAAGCTGTCTGGAAGAAACAGAAACCACTAAGTATTAGGTCGAAAGGTTCAGAGGTAAAGGGCACAACCAAGAGACGTAAAACAAGAGATGTTGGTGTGGGTAGGATTGCAGCCAATTTGTTTAATTGTCTCCGGCACTCTACGCCAGGCCGAAGATGTGGCCAAGACTATGTTTTGGCTCCTGTCCGTCCATCCGTGTACAGCTAATCTCCGGCACCGTTGGACCAATCGGCGTGAAACTGTGCACACACACTCCCTACAGGCCAGAGCAGAACCTCTGCCCCACATTTTCACATTGGCCAGTTATAGCGCCACCAGCTGGCCGATCTTTGCAAAACATTTTTTTTATATTAATCCTACAGATTTTGTCCAAACATCACACAAATCAGCACACATTATTTCTATAGTCATGTCATCAAGACGGACAGGTCAGAATTTTTCATATTTCATCATGATTGGCTAAGATTGACTTGTACTATCTGGCCTGGTGGAGACTCGTGCTCCGAGGAGCACATTTTTCTAGTTCCATATGTTTTTATTCGCCATCAGCTGTGTGACAAACACTTATATTTCCCTGCCGATTTACAGTGTACTGTAACTGTATCATGTCTTTCATCTGTGGACTGGAAGCTTTGAGCATGTTCCCATTATAGGGTGTATGGCTCAATATGTCCCATACTGTAAATAGGACAGCATGGCTTTACTGTCTGTTGTTGCCTGTCACAGTATGAGCTTCAAAGTGAGTTGACCCAGTCATTCTACTGCACACTCCCTCCGCTCAGAGGAAAACCATATGATGGACACATCAAAGGAACAAGCATATAGCATGGTCTCTAACATGCATGCACAGATGACACTATACACATGCAAATATGTTTCTCTATGTCTGACAAAGAGTACACATTTTTCAAAACAGGATTTGTTTTTGCGTTTATATCTGTGTGTATGAATGTGTACATTTTCAAATCTTTGTGTGAGCCATCAAGAGAAAAGAATAGATGAAAAGAAAGAAATGAGAGCAAGAAAGCTAGAAAGATAGAATGAGCAGGTGAGGGAGAGAAAGATAGAGAAGACGAGAGAGAGAGAGCTTGTGTTAAAGCCGAGTGAAGCCTGTAAAATGCTGATGCAGTCTGAACGCAATCGAGCGAAAAAACGGCTAGCAAAACTATTTCCCCCCTCAAGTACCAGTGGAAATGAAATGGAACGGCTTTGTCAGCTTCCCCTCGGAGGAAGGGAAGCAATGACCACACATGCACACACACAAACACGCATACATTACAGACAGACAGACAGACAAGGACTTTTACGCACATAAACATGTGCAAAATACGACTGGCTCCAGACATGCCTGTGTTATGAAACAAATGTTTTCTGAACACATGATTGCTTCATGGCTACCACCAGTCACGCAGTCTCAGAGCATCAACTTCAACATACACACACATTACATACAGAGACATGATCCTGAACATTCCTAACATCTGACTGTCTTGCCATGAGTATTGTCTGCTTCCTAATAACAGTGCCAAAGAAATACATTCCCATGTTTGAAGCTCATACTTGGCAATGAAATGAAATATTTGGATTTCATGGCAGACATCACACTTACACATTTACACTAACATTTGTACTTTCTCTGCCGCTGCCTGGGGATAACTTCAACTCTCTCATCTCTCGCCAGATAAGAGGCATTCATTTGGTTTGGTTTTGGTTTTTCTCTTCCCAGCAGAGATTTACTGTATCAGGAGACCCCCTGCTGGGATGAACAAAAGAGCCCCCCTCCACCCAACCACAAATTCTGCCCCTGGCCTGCACATATTGTATGACTAATCTCTAGGCATGGTGAAAGCGAGGGTTCCTAAAGATGAGGCCAGCGGAGGAGGAGGGAACAGAGAGAGATGGGGACCTTCCAGGCAGAACATGGGGGATGAAAAATAAAGGGAAGAACTTTTGAGACGGAAATGTGCACACCAACAGCTTGTTGGAGTGTCACTATATGAACCCCAATCGCCTGGCCAAACCTAACTTTGCCCTGTCTCTTCCGGTCCTCACTGATTAGATCGGTGACAACACAATGCTAGTGGAGGCATGGGGGTGGGAGTGGGGTTTCAGGGGTGGCTGCCTGACGCTGTGACAACAAAAGGACAGGGCAGCGGGGACAATACTGTCACCACAGCACTAACAACACTGACACAGAGAGAGCAAGAGTGGGCTGCCTGGGGACAACCCCACAGGGCAAAGAGATGCAGGAGAGGGAGAGACAAAGCAGAGAGATTTACAGAGGAGAAAATGGACAAATAAAGGGATAACATTTGGGAGCGTCGGAAAGAACAGGCTGTAGGGAGAGCATGTGTGACAGCCAAACAGGGATTTCAGCTGCGAGGAGAACAGCCGTGTATACAAGGACATGTCTACTTACTGAGCACGTAGAGGGAGAGGGTGAGACCTGCGAGGCAGAAGCCCTCGAAGAAACGCAAGGTGCTGAACGTGGTGATGTTGTCGGAGAAGGCCACACTCAGACCGAACACCAGCACAAACAGCGCCGACAGCATCATGACCGGGTGCCGGCCAAACCTGAGCAGGGACAGAGAAAGAGGTTGTGTGGGGTTGGTGAGGGGTTATACAATGGAAGATATCTTGTCAAACAAAAGGAGATGACGCTTTTGCTGAAGTGGAAAAGACCACTGGTCATTTGTTATCGTTTCCCTCACATTCTTTGCACTTCCTGGTTTCGGGGGCAGTAGGTCACTAGGTCACGTCACAGCTGTCGCCTCACTAGCTTGCACTTTTCTTTACATCGTTTCCATAGCTACTGATCCCACCACATCAACATATAATGGCTCTTTCTCACAAATCAGCAGCTCAATTATAAAAAGCAACTTAGGCCCAGGAATGTATTCTACTTAAATGTGTCTACATATACACATTATAATAACAATTATTATTTAATCCCTACTCCTTTGGGGTATTTTTGTCACTGTACATTTGCACATAAGTGAAATTTGTCCTCTGCATTTGACCCATCTTAACTATTAGGAGCAGTGAGCGCTATTAGTATATTTGTCTATATACACATTTCCCTGGCCACATTAGCCAGCTGGGGGAACAGTACAGCATAGGAAACGCAATACCACTCATGCTGTTCCGATTCTCCAGCTGATCTCCTGCTCCGTCCTCTTGTCACTCGTGAACAAGACCCCCAGATACTCCAACTACTTGGGTTAAGGACTAATTTCCCTACCTGGAGTGGATAATCCACCGGTTTCCTGCTGAGAACCATGGCCTCAGATTTAGAGATGCCAATCATCATCATAGCTGCTTCACACCAGTGGCGACCAGGGGACCTTTGGTCCCCCCATTGTTTCAATGATTAAAGTAATTAGTGTGGTTGCCCTAACAGGGCAACCAGACTATAGTAATCCTCCGGCTTTATTATTTTCCTAGATAAACAATACTTTGAACCGCATCTCCTCCCACAGTTTTTATCCCCCAATGTCGTGCCATATGTCAAAATGACCGTCTTGAGCGGGAATCGTGTGCTTGTATTTTGCTAAGAGATTGGTTAAATAGTTTAATTGATATTGATTTATAAGTGCATTAAATTTCCCCATCCGCTTTAATGGAAAAGTGAAAAAACTCAAATTTAAGTATTTTTTTCTCAGAAACCGTAAGAGCTAGAGTTACCATATTTGTAGGGGAGGTTCATAATTTAGTCCGAAATTATTACAAAAAGTATCACACCATTCGGCCACATGGTGGCGCTATAACAGCCCCCTTTACGTTTTGGCCTATAACTCTTGAACCGTAGGTCGTAAAATCAAAATTTCTTTTCACCTGGATTCCTTGGGTCACGACGCATCTCCCCATATAGGCCACGCCCATTTGCGTCAGGATAGATTTTCCGCCATTTTGAATTTTCTTCAAAACACACTTTTAGCTCCTCCTCCCACATATTTTGTCCAAATTTCACGAAAATCGGTACACATGATCTCTGGACCCATGCAATAATCTGGACCGAAACAGATTTTGATAGTCCATACCGTTCGTCCGTAAATGGCTTCCAAAGTTAGCGGAAGGGGCCCGTTTTACAAAAAAGGCCACAAATCACGAACGAAACGTCCAGTCAATCCCAAATTTAAATCACATGTCAAGGGTGGTTTACTCAACGGATCCCCAAAAGCATTTCCACTTTGATCCATAGGGGGGCGCCACAAATGCGCAAAATGTAACCGTTTAATGCAAAAACATTATTTCGGGGTGGATCGATCCTCTCAAAATGAAACGCAAGTGATCTCATGAGAGACGTGACAATGTAATTGGCGCAGCCTCCGACAGTATTCCTCCCAGCGTATTCCTCGAGTCCCGGCGGCCGCAGCCCACGACCGGCGTCGGCGCAACCACACTTTGCAATTGCCCTGAATTGCGACGCGTCTAGTTTGAATTGTTATTACACCCATGGCTGACTGCCCACATCTATTAGATTCATTATGGCAACGGGCCTGGATGGCTGGATCCAATCAATAACAACTAACATGTTTATCAAATAGGCTGCACTCAACCATGTCTGGGTGAATTTACGTATGCGAGTTGTTTTTGTTCTATCCTGTAGTTGTAACTATGCTTTGATATCATGTGGGCTACTAAAGTAGCCCACATGATGTCAAAGCATTGATCTTTCTGACACAAGTTTTGAGTAGCCATGATAATATAGGCTACAAGTCATAGAAGTACAGAGAGAGAGCTAGAGATACGGTAAGAGGGAGAGATATAGAGAAAGAAACAGTATAAATAGTTGTGAGTCTTCTAAACTCAGCCAGGTGACTTAATTTACAATTTAATTGTTCAAAAATAATTATAAAACGAAATGTTGCTTACGACTCAGCTTCATGGTTCATTCTGCACAGAAACGTCTAATTTTCCCCCTCTCTACTACACCACCCCACCCCCCACACACACACACACACACACACACACACACATTTGTTCTGGCACCCCTGCTTCACACTCAACTGCGAAGTGCGAACTGATCCAGTGAGAGCTGGAGGTCACAGAGACTGATGATGCCATCAGGACCACATAATCTGGGAAAAGCGGTGATGCAATCCTCAGCTCACTGAACTGTAAACTCTCTCCTCCACAACTGTGCCTCGAGATCCTGCCCATGAATATCCCACACAGGATAGGTGACAAAGCACAGCACTGGTGGAGGCGAACCCCCACCGAGAACGAGTCCGACTTTACACAGCTCTTTGGCCGTACAGAGGTTGGATGGCCCTTAGTAGGGCCCCCTCATCCCATACTCCCGCAGCACCTCCCACAGGGGCAGTACATTCGAAGTAATGTTAATCTATGTATTCCATTAAAAGTATCAAATGTTATTTTCTCATTGACTTTGTTAATAAATAAGGCTATGGGTATGTGATAAATCCAACCAAGGACCGACTGGTGCAGCTGTGTCCTAGGTTGTGACAAAGCTTGTGGGAAAGATTGGGAATATACCGGTACAATTATGTATTATAAATACATATACACTGTATCAGGGAACTGAATTTGACGGAGACTTGAGTGTCTGAAATTTGCAGAGGGCACTACTCACTTACAGACATACACACACAAAATTAAAAGGGGGGACGTAGCATACCAGTCAGCCATGACACCCATCACTAGGTAGCCAAAAATGGAGCCCACCAACAATGAGAACTTGGCGATGTGCACCTTCCAGGCAGAGTCACACACCAGATTCCACTGTAAGAGAGACAAAGACAGAGCAACAGACACACAGAGGAAGGAAAGATCAAAATTCACCAACATTAAGTAAGAGTTTCTTTTGTAGAAAGTAAACCGGGCACAGACCTGCTTAAATTACAGGTCAATATTAAAGTATACACACACGGAGAAGACTACAAGAGAAAACAACTCCTGAAAGAAATCTCGGACGTTCTTGCTACTTTGATAATTCATGAAGGCAGAGTGTGCGAACATGCTCGACTCACTTGTGAAATATTCACAATGTACATGATGAGGGAAAGGAGGAGAGAATGAGAGCAAGCAGAATGTGTATGCGTGTTGTTATGTGTGATCATGGCCGAGTATGTCTGTCATGAAATCAATAGTTTGTCGCTCTTTCCTCACAGCCCATGGGTCAGTGCACAGAGTACCGCAGCGCTCCATCAAGGACATGCGTGTGTGTGTGTGTGTGTACTTGTGAGGGCCAAATGTCCCTGTGTGTGCACTTGTATTACTACACTTGTGTGCGCACAGAAAAGGATTCCAGATCCCTGATGCAGCTGTTGTGCGTGTGTGTGTGAAATAGTATCATTGTTCAACCATGACTTACAGTACACCCCACTGTGCATCCAACTGTGTACTAGAACATAGAGAGTGTGAGGGGAGAGAGAAGAGAGAGAGAGTGACAGAGAAAGGGGGAGCATGCTTATTGGTTATGATCGATCTGTTTTAGTGGTGGAAATGCCTCTGGTAAAAAGTGATGGATTTATCCATGGGCTGTGTAGACCAGCATTATCCTTTCTGAGAAAAACAGATACCTGGCGCAGTACAGACGTCACTCTACTTGTGCACTGCCACTGACTGAGCGCACACACACACACACACACACACACACACACACACACACACACAGTACATTGATGCATGCCAGGGGGGAGATCTACAGCTCTCAAAGTTCTAGTTAGCTAAGCACTGCACACATGCCTGCACTGTCAGCAACCACGGACAAATACACACAGTCTAGTACTTCTTATAATGAGGTCAGTGCTTAACTGCCAGTGTGTTTCTGTTTGGGTCCAACTGTCCGACACAGCAGAGAGCAGACTTAGACAAATGCACACACACACACACACACACACACAAAAGTGGGGAGATGATGAAGGTGATGATGATGATGATAATGAGTTAGATCACTGGTTCTCAAAGTGGGGTCCAGGTACCCCCATGGGGTCCTTGAGGGGGTTCCAGGGGGTCCCCAGCTAAATGACTGATAGTTAAGAACCAAATGTACCCTTACAGGTTTGTAACTCTAGGAGTGTACAAATGGAACCAAGTGGACATGGCTCCATTTGTACACTCTGAGAGTTAAATTAACACTGAGGAATTTGGTCCCAGAGATAAAAATCGAATCAAATGGAGGTCCATGCGTGGCCTAATGCAGTGGTTCTCAAAGTGGGGTTCCAAATGGACCCATACAGGTCTGTAACTCTGTAACTGTACAAATGGAACCAAATGGATCCATAATTTCTACACTCTCAGAGTTATGGGGGTCCTTGAAATGAAAAGGTTTGAGAACCACTGGCCTAATAATGCATACGCTCCTTGAAATGAAAAGGGTTGAGAATCACTGAGTTAGATGAAACACTCTGGGAGATGTAGGCCTATTTGGTGCACACTCGTTACCTTGGTAACCACGTTCTGACTAAGTCCCATCTGCGACAAGGCCACATGAGCCCTTTAAACCTGTATACATCGGCTATTTGAAAATAGACGACCTACAAGCTCACAACGTTTTAATACTAGCTCAAAACGTGAGCTTGTAGATCTGCTATTTTCAAAAATAAATCTTGAAGAAAATGCGAAAATGTGGAATATTTTTTAAAACATTTTAACAACACAAATCTTGTACGGGGGGGTCCACTCTCTGGCATAACATATTTTCAGATGGGGGTCCGGCTTGACATCGTTACCTTGGTAACCACATTCTGACTGAGTCCGGTCTGCAGCTCCAGCTTCCACTCCTTGCAGGCGCACAGCAGCAGACCGCCGGCGTCTCCCCCGTGGTAGCTGCTGTCATTGTCGGCCTGGAGGAGGTGGAAGGCGGCCGTGGTGCCGGGGCTCACCGGCGGCAGGGTCAGGGACGCCGCCGCGGTCCAGTTGCTCTGGTTCCCGGCGGGCTGCACGCACGTGCCTCGGGGCTGCGCCAGGAGAAAATAATCCGAGAACTGGCTGAATCCGATGAACAGCGCCGGGATCCACGTCAGCAGAACCAGCTGCTTCTGGTGCCTCCCGAAGCCGCCGAGAGACGGCAGGACCGAGCAGTCGACGTGCGGCAGCAGCTTGGGCGCCGCTGCCGCCGCCGTCGGGTGCTGCTCCAGCGGCGTGAAGCCGCCGTTCTCGGGCGGGTGGTCCTGCGCCTCCGGATCCGGACGGCCACCGGCTGCCATCTCGACCCCGTCCCCGGCCTCAAAGAAGAAAGCGTCTCTGGGCGCAATCACTGTGAGCTAAGCCAAGCCCCAGTCCTCCTGCTGCTGCCGTCCACTCAGAGTAAAACCCGTTGACACAAAGGAACCCCAGAGCCGCCCGTAGCCAACAAAGCAGAACAGAGGGGGTCCTAGAGACTGAGAACTCGTGCAGACGCGCCGGATCACCGCGTAGTAGTGGTCGCCCTCATGACGAGCTGGATGTGACCGACTGAGTGATGTCCCGGGTCGGGTTCTGTCAGGAGGAAAGTGATGTCCAGGTGGGGTTCGGTCAGGAGGAGGAGGAGAGGGTGGCTCGTCACCGTGCAACGCTCCCAGAGAGATGTGGGCTCAGATAGACGGGCACGATCACCAGCGTGGGCTTTGTGTTCCATGGGTAAAAAAAAGTCCTATTGCGGAATCCATTCACCTGTGATTGAATTAAGCTATAGGGACTTGGCAATAAAACATGCCTAAATAAATCCATAATACCCGAGAGGCCACTTAAACATCAATTATCCCTCCATTCGTGCGCGCCACAGGTATTATACCTGTCCAAATTGTGACCTGTCGAAGGCGAGGTGCTCCTCATCGTACACAATAAGCCATGCAGTGTTATAAATCCATGGTCATAGCCCGCCGATCCATTTAGAAGAGTCCTCCTCCGTGTAGCTCGGTTGAAATCATGTTGTTTTTTTCCGCCGGCTGGGTAATCAATGGAACGCCGTTCCTTCCAAAGATGCGCTTCTAACACAGAGGCTGAGGGAGAGCAGACCCCGCCCTCCGTCGGTCGTGCTATGCGCTGTGATTGGAGAGCGTTCAGAGGGCAACTGCACCACTGATGGGCATCTGTAGCCAGGGTTGCCATGTCCACTTATTATAAGCTTATTATTATTATTATATATATATATTTTTTGGCTTGTAAATATTGGTGGTTGCCCCAGGCCTCCCAGGCCCTGGGGCCCAGGGAATAACCTGGGAACTTAGAGTTATTCTCTATCAGGGGCGAAATACCCGAAAATTACCACAGCCTTTTTTTAAATGACCATAACCGGTCATTACTACTTAAAACATGGCTCTAACTGCTAAACCGGAGCTACAGATTTTCTGAGGTGCTCAAATTGTTCAGAATACATATGTTTAGGGAAACATAGAAAAGTGTAAAATTTCAAATTTGATATTTTATGACAGAACAGCTAAAAAACGCAAAAAAACTGCCAACGTATTTCAGTCCAGGGCCATAGGGATATTTTTGTGTGAATCAGTCTAAAAGTACCTAAATTGATGTAACCCAGGGCATGCTCTAATGATTTAGCAAGGGTAGGCCTACCTGAGCCAGCAACGCTCTGGGTCATTATAGTGGCCAATTCCAATATGGCTGCCATCTGAAAAAAGGGTTTGGCTATAACTTTTGAACCAGCTATAAATGCATGTTTTTTCACAGTTAGAAACATGTTGGAATCCTTATCGCCGGTGTAGCAGGACCTCTATTTTGCATATTTCAAAGATGGCGACTATCTCAAAATTAGTTTTACTTAACTTAATCTTTGTCATTTTTCTCTATTTTATGCTTTTTGAGCATTAGAAACACATTGGAATGCTCATATTTATGATTGAATCCATCTAGAGCACTCAGACTTGCTTATTACAAATATGGCCACTATACCAAACATGTTGTGTAACATAAAGTTTCATCCAGATTGAGTGTAGAGATCAAACTGGAGAAACAAACAACCTGTGTACAGATGTCATTTTCGTAAATTCTATAAAAATATAATAATATGACTATAGAACTGAAATTATAAAGCAACAGCCAGTATGCACAGCAATGCTCAGCATAAATTAAACACTATCAAACCACAAATGGTTGCTAGGAATTTGTCTTGGTGTTACTACAACAACAGAACAGCTTTGCAATAACTGATACATACAGTACTGCACAACACACAAACACGCACGCACGCGCACACACGCACACGCACGCACACGCACACGCACACGCACACGCACACACACACACACACACACACACACACACACACACACACACACACACACACACACACACACAGAATCTTAAGTTGCATATGCTCAGTCCTTTTGATTCCTCAGATGGATGATTGTTTTTTATGTTCTAATCATACAACATCTATATATCGAGATGCAACAGACTCCAGCTTTGCAGCATTTGCTGTGTCCACTACATGACTTTTGCAGCCACAGTGGAGGAGGATGGCGCAAGGTTTACTGGCATCTCCAAGATGGGTCCAGTAAGGTTCCTAGGTTCTGACATACTGAATCAGTGCAGTTTGGGTGGGAGGAAGGTTCTCAAGGGACTTACCATTTGACCAACATCAGCCTTCCCTGACTGTGGAAAAGGAGTGCAGGAATCACACAGAAACCCTGGTCACCCTCACCTTGGAGCCTGAAAAGATCAACTTCGATTTCCATGTCCAAAGATTGCAGTGTAAAGATTGGCTTTTCTCAAATAGTACCAACAGTGGTGGACAGTAACGGAGTAAATGTACTTGAGTACTGTACTTGAGTACAGATTCTGAGGATCTGGACTTTACTTGAGCATTAGATTTGTGTGACACTTATTACTCTTTGTTTAGTACATTTCCAAGACAAATATTTAACTTTTACTCAAGTACATTTCTAGGCTGTAAAGTACTGAGTACTTTTAAGCCCACTCCACATCCACACCAATGATTCGCCATGCAACTCCTTGCAACATGCAACTACTTGCAACTACTTGCAACCATTACCCCCAATGGCAGTTGCAAGACGTTGCATTGGTGCGGTTGACCTTAAAAAGGAGTTTGTTGTTGCTGTTTTTTTTTCTTCCCTAAAATGCAATTGGCCTAACTTCTGCTCTCACATAGCCGTGTTTCTGGCTTCCCCCTCCGCTTGCCTCTTTGTTACATCTTGTAAGGGTGTATAGGAGTAAAAGCATTTAGTTCTGGTTCCTCAGTCATTTCTATGTTTTTATGGTGTTTCTGCAGGCTTTGTATAATGTGTTGGTTCTACAAGCAAGCACATCAGTGCATGCAGTGCAGGTGGTTTCAGAGAGTTACAGTACTTCTCTGAAACAAGAGTTACAAGGTCCTATAAATTCATTGTGAAAACATTACAGCAATTCATTGATATAAAAATTGAGAAATGTACTTCTACTTTTACTTTTTCCTGTACTTGAAATATTTTTCAAAGCATGTACTTTTGAATACTTAAGTATATTTAAAAGCAATTACTTTTTTACTCTTACTTGAGTAACATTTTGACTGAGCTACCTTTACTCCTACCTTTACTCTTTAGTGGAGTAAATTTGACCAGGAGTATCTGTACTCTTACTCAAGTACTGGGGTCGAGTACTTCGTACCACCTCTGAGTACCAAGTCCCCCAAGAACATTCCTCCAACCCAAGCTACATTGATTCAGCATGTAAAAAGGGCGCTGCTGCAGACCAGCTTCTATTGGAATCA
Source organism: Gymnoscopelus braueri (assembly GCF_963280865.1). Classification (NCBI taxonomy): domain Eukaryota; kingdom Metazoa; phylum Chordata; class Actinopteri; order Myctophiformes; family Myctophidae; genus Gymnoscopelus; species Gymnoscopelus braueri. The sequence continues at coordinate 29,891,595 of NC_137607.1, forward strand.
AACGACCCCCGTCCAACAAAATATCCCAGATTTCAAGGTTGGGCTGGTACTGGGACTCCATGACTAAGACTTGTGAATGGACCTATCTTGCAGATGCCAGTAAAGCTGTTGCTGTTGTAACACCAAGACCACAATGTGATATAAACCTATTGTAAACAATTCTATACACCTTTGACTAGTATTTTATCATACTAGTCAAAGGTGTATAGAATAGTAATACTATATAGCATTACATGTTATGCTGAGCATTGTTGCACATACTGTACTAGCTGTAGCTGTATCATTAGGAATAAGTTCTACACTTAAATCATTCTATTGTTGCAATAAAATTACATCAGTAAGATACATCGGCTGTTTCATGATGACATAGTGGCCATATTTGTGATAAGCAAATTAGAGTCCTCTAGATAGATTAAATCATAAAGATAAGCATTTGAACAATAGTCAAAAAACATGATTTAGACACCAAATTTGCATTCGCAGCTCATGTGGCAATTGCCAAAAACTTTGTCAGGTGGTGGCCATATTGGATTTGGCCACTATGATGACCCCGAAGGTCGCTGGCTCGGGCACCCTTGTTAAATCATTAGAGCATGCCCTGGGTTACATCTGGAACAGATTTGGTGCTTTTAGATTGATTCGCACAAAAATTTCCCCATGGCCCTTGACTGTAATACGTTTTAGGGGTTTCTTTTAGCTGTTGACTGTTCTATATGATAAAATAACAAATTAGAAATTTTACACTTTTCTATGTTTCCCTAAACATAAGAACTCTGAACAGTTTGAGCACCTCATAAAATCTGTAGCTCCAACAATTTAGCAGATTAGTAGTGCACCGGTTATGGTCATTTTATAAAAAGCTGTGGTATTTTTTTCGGGTATTTCGCCCCAGATAGAGAATACAAGTTATTAAGTTGTTCCCTGGGTCATATTAGCCAAGAAAAGTAAGAGATATTCTGTCCTAAATTAAGTGCATGGCCTACATATTTTAGCCAGGTCCTAGACTATATTTGGGCATGTTTCCTATTGTTGTTTAAACCAGTGGTTCTTAAACATTTTCATGTCAATGACTAGGTTTAGAACCAGGCTAGTCAAGGACCTCAGGCCTGATGAATGTCTGAGCGACCGAAACGTTAATCTTAAATAAATATTTGTATAAGTGAAGATAGTGTGCGGGACTCCCTCTCCATCTTCCCTATTTCTTCTATGTCAAGGACCCCCAAATTAATATGTATTTGTCCACAGATCCCCCCATCTGAAAATATTTTGTGGATTTGTGCTGTTAAAATGTTTTTAAAATGTTCCAAAATTACCTCTTTTTTTTTCAAGATTATTTTTTCTTTTAAAAATAAATAAATAGCAGATTTTCAAATAACCGTAGACTGGTCACTTTTTTAGACCTGGTTGCTTATTTCTCTCGCAGAATCTGGCAACACTGTAGGCCTATGTTGACAACAAAGATCTCCTTTGTGCACCCTCTGCCCTCTCGACTCCAAATAATAGTAGGGTCGACCACAAATACTATGCGTTTCCTCTCGATTAAAGGAGATTTAGAGATTAACTGGAAGTGTTATGTTCTTTCCAAGCTTTCGGAGGGATTTGTGTCAATGCCTTTTACCGGAGGTCCCGCAATGCAATGCATTCCTAATCTATTTAATTTCAACCCACAACATCAGATTTTCATGACCACATAAATAGGCCGGGGAGGATTAGTTTTTCCTTTTGCTTGGAGACAATGGGTGAGAGGCGAGCACCAATAACGTGAAGCAGTGTTGCCATGTCCGCTTATTATAAGCCACTGTGGCCTTGTTTCTAATGCGTAGTTGCTTATTTGGACTTGTTTCCTAATGTTGTGAAAACCAGTGGTTCTCAAACATTTTCATGGCAAGGACCCCCCATATTAATATGTATTGGTTACAGTCACAGACCCCCCCATCTGAAAATATTAAGTGCCAGGGTCACCGCCCCCTCCCCATACAAGATTTGTGTTGTTAAAATGTTTCAAAAACGTTCCAAAATTACCTCTCTTTTCTTTTCAAGAAGATTTTTTAAATCTTTTTTTTTTTTTTTAATAGCAGATCTACAAGCTCACAACGCGTCGACGTGTTGTGAGCTTTTAGATCGGTTAGCCGTAGCCTAGTCGCTTCTTTTGGGCTTGTTTTCATAGACCTGGTTGCTTATTTCTCTCGCAGAATCTGGCAACGCTAACGTGAAGCCCTCCTTGCAACCTCCAGGGGGCGCAAAGTGATCACACTTTAGGCTTTCTCAGCAGTTTGTCTCATTTTACACATTCTCCTAACAACATATTTAATAAACGTATGCATTAGCCTAATAGTCGCGTGGAATTCATAGATTAGCATGGCTGAACGTGAGATCTGACAGGCTGCTATAATGTAGGCTGATATAACATGTTTCTGTACGTTAGGTTATATATGACTCATGAGTCCATGACCTTGAAACACAATGTACATTACAGGCTCAAGTGAATGACAAGTCTCTTCTCTCTGCATCTGAAAAAAAAGTCCGCAGCATTGGAGGGTGGAGCACTGTCTTTCTGTTTGCATGTGCGTGTGTTTGCGCGCGTCCCTGTGACCATGTGTGATGAGAGTCAGTCAAGTGATACAGATTGTGCATGCATGCGTGCGTGCGTGCGTGTGTGTGTATGTGTGTGTGTGTGTGTGTGTGTGTGTGTGTGTGTGTGAGAGAGAGAGAGAGAGAGAGAGAGAGAGAGAGAGAGAGAGAGAGAGAGAGAGAGAGAGAGAGAGAGAGAGAGAGAGAGAGAGAGAGAGAGAGAGAGAGAGAGAGAGAGATCAAAAGAAACAATCTAGACATCCCAATTAAAACCAAAGAATATTGGACTCTGATAGAACCAATTTCCCTCTGTTGGAGATCTGGGGACCACTTGCCAACAAAGATCTTGAAAAATGGAAGAAACACTGAGACCCCGCACACGGAATTATTGAAATGTATTGAAATTTATTGAAAATGTTCTGGCACAGGATGCAATCCTCTACGCCAGACTCAACACAATATAAATATTTCTTTTAAAATTGCGACATTCACAATTCACAATGTACTACCCTTCAACCCACCCCACCCCACATACAGTTATTATGCAACGCAAAACACCAAATAATGCATGCAGAGCAGAATTAGGACAATACCCACTCATTATCCAAATTAAAAAGAGAGCATTTAAATGTTATAACACCCAAAAGAAAGTGACTCAGACATAACAAAGCCCTCACAGAGAATCCCTAGAGAGAGATTCCCCCTCAGCCAGCTGGTCATGGGACTCACAAACACAGAGCCACCAGACAGAAAACCCACTGGACTAAACCAAATTATAAGACAGAAAAAAGAAAGCTATCTGACTGACACATTGGAAAGAAGCAACCCTAAAGCAGAGCCAACTAGAATGCTATTTGGCCCTAAACAGAGCATAGCCTACAGTCCTAAACAATGGCCGTCAGAATACCTGAGCATTGTGGGGCTCCCGCTGGCCTAGCGGTCCAGGCGCATACCACATATGCTGATAATCCAGTTCGACAGCGTGTCGGGAGTTCGGCTCCCGATCCCGACAATCTTTGCTGTGTCTCCCCCCCCATCTCTCTCCCCATTTCCTGTCAGCCTACTATCATATCAATAAAGGCAGAAACCGCCATATATATATATATCTATGGAAACAGCCCCCAAAAATATAAAAAGAATACCTGAGCATTGTGACTGTTCAAAACAAAGAAAAGCCTGACTACAGACTCAGTGAGCACAGTATTGCAATCGAGAAAGGCCTCCACAGGCAGACTTAGTGTAGCATGGCACTTTCTTCATAGGTTTTACATTGGACGACAAAGTGTAGCATGGCATTTTTCTTTATGTCTTTTTTTTTTTCATTGGACGACATAGTGTAGCATGGCATTTTCTGTTGTTGGGGTTTTTACATTGGACGACATTGTGTAGCATGGCATTTTTTATGTTTTTTTTACATTGGACGACATAGTGTAGCATGGCCTTTTTAAAATGTTTTTTACATTGGTCAAGCTAATCATATGTGCACTGTCTGCACCGAGTGATCTCGGTACATAGAACTACTGTACAGACAGACTACCTTTAAACACATTTGAAAAACTGCTGCTACTTTTGCACAATTCTAAATACATTTGAAAATGTTGCTGCTATTTGTCCCTCGGGTTTTATACTGTGCAAAACATTGAAATATTGCTGTCATTTGTTTCAAAAGTTCCTCCCAAGCTAACCTTACCTATACGTGTATATAACTATTTCTGACAGAAAACACAATTCTTATGGTTGTGTAAGCTAGTTTTCCCAAGTTGCAATGTAACACCTCTGTTTACACTTTTCTTTATTCCCTTTAGTTTTGACCGTTTTTTCCCCCACTTTTGCTTTGGCAATGAAAACGTATGTTTTGTCATGCCAATTAAATCCCATTGAATGTAATTGAATTTAGAGAGTAACAGACAGAGAGATACAGAGACAGGGACAGAGAGATGCAGAGACAGAGAGATACAGAGACAGGGAGAGAGAGTTTGCACGTGTGAGTCTGACGACATTTACGACAATGTATTACTGATATTATTGGGTAGCACAGCCCTTGCTCCTAGAATAACACTGTCGGGGTGCAGTTGACGACTCTGTATAGAGGCGAGAACATGTGCTCAGCTCTCGCCCATCTCTCACGTACACGACACCTTCTGCCTCTGCCCTGTCACTGCCACTGTCTGCCAGACATTCCAATTAAAGATAGAGGAGAAAGAGGGAGGAGGGGGGGGGGGGGTGGAGAAAGTGGATTGGTGTGTTGTTGTAGCAGTGATTCTCAACGTTTTTCCTTTCATTGGCCCCCAGTTTGATATGCATGAGGGTCAATGGGGTCAGTGTTTATTTACAAAGAGTGTACAAATGGAACCATTTGTACACTCTCAGAGTTACAGACCCGCAAAGGTCCGTTTGGACCCCTGGTGCTCCCCGGACCCGACGTTGAGAAACAGTAGTGTGTTATATCAACGTCTACCGACCGACCACACCCCTGTCATCTGTTATCACACCCAAAAGACACACACGTGCGCACGCACGTAAGCGCAGGTACAGTATAGGTTAGAGTACACATACCACCTCACAAACCTCCCCAGGGTTGTCTTATGTTAGTTGGAGCCGGATGAAATGTGCGTCTACACCGTCTTCCTGCTCATGCACCTCAGGGTTGTCTTATGAAACACACTATCATAGGCCTATATCTCAAAATGTTTTCCAGAAACGTTGCATAATATTAATAGTAATGAGAATTGCCACCATGGGTTGTTTCCTGTAGTAGCTATATCTGAACAAACATGGCGAGCAAAATCTATCTATTGATTTTCTTCCTACATTAAAGCTTTACATTTCACCAGTTTCCTTTAACCTAGCCAATCCATTGGCAGAGGTCATCTGCAAAGACACAGCCCCTTATATTGTCAACAAATTCATCAGGTGTATTTGACTGCATGGTAAGACAATGTCATTTATCACAATGAACAATGACCCAGATCTGTTCAAGGTTTCAAGTGACAGCTAACCCCTCCCTCCTCCTCCTCCCCCCCCCTCTCTCTCTCTCTCTCTCTCTCTCTCTCTCTCTCTCTCTCTCTCTCTCTCTCTTGTGTCTCTACCCCCAGGGGACGTATCCATGTCACTCTGCTGCTCTCACACAGGTAGGCTACTGTCACAGGATCATTGAGGCACAAACTGCAGCCTTCTACCTCCACCTCCGTGCACCTGTATACATTTGACAGCATGTATACAATATAACCGCTATAGATCTCTTCAAATACAACAAGACCTTGTCAACTCAGCACCTGTATTGAGGAGGAGTGACGTGTGAAGAGGACTTGAAGAGATACAGCTATTGTGGTGTTGATTGTGCATGGTGATAGTCACACAGAGCTCATAGATTCCCATCACAGACGCTCAAAGCAAATGACCTGTGACAAATGAATGAGTCTGTTTTATTTCTCACACCCATTAATAGGTTCCCACAAAAAATAATGTCTCTGTTACATGTCTGTCACTCTACTGTCTGTATCTCTCACTCTGCTTCTCTCATGCACACACACACACACACACGCACGCACGCACGCACGCACGCACGCACGCACGCACGCACGCACGCACGCACGCACGCACGCACGCACGCACGCACGCACGCACGCACGCACGCACGCACGCACGCACGCACGCACGCACGCACACACACACACACACACACACACACACACACACACACACACACACACACACACACACACACTGACTCATTCACGCAGGTGCAGGCATGGATGTTCAATAAACGTGCCAATAGCCTTAGGGTGTCTTCTTCTTCTTCTTCTTCTTCTTCTCTTTTCTTTGCACAGGCACTACAGCACCACACCTACGAGAGTATACAGTATTAGAGTAAATAAAAACTATTCAAAAATAATCATATTTTAGGTTTACATGGGTGCTTCCAATGTGACTCAAAGGCCTCCTCACTACAATAGTATTACCTCAGTTGTAACTTGACACATGCACAGCAGAACAGTCAGTCTGCATGTTCCTGATTTCCTGTGATGGCTTCAGACCATGAGAACCACCATGGTTAGACTAACTGACAGACACACCCTGAAAGACAGTCGTTAACTGCATACCTAATCCTCACTTATAATCCACACGCAACTTTCCCTTTCGTCACGTACAAAAAAAAATACATAAAATGTGTACAAGACGTGCAAGTGTATTGCAACAATGCCTGTGCATGCCTGCAAAGTACACAAAACCACAGACACTCACTCTTACAAAGATAACATGTAAGGTAAAGAAGCCCATCTCAATTGACAGGATGATGACAGGCCAAGAGCATTCAAAAGACAGGCAGAAAAAACAGTTCCACTGCCTGAAAATAATTATGCTATTTTCTAAACTCCCGCAATTCTTTGAGTCAGCACAGCAAAGTGGTGAAAAAAATATGCAGTTCTCTGTGTGTGTGTGTGTGTGTGTGTGTGTGTGTGTGTGTGTGTGTGTGTGTGTGTGTGTGTGTGTGTGTGTGTGTGTGTGTGTGTGTGTGCACGTGCACGTGCGCGTGTGCGTGTGCGTGTGCGTGTGTGTGTGTACACAGTGGGATTAATAACTTTCGCTTCAAACCCTTGAGGATGTTTCCGGGGACTTTTGATGTTTATGGTGTGACAAGCACAGGCCTATTCTTCCACGGCCTCACCTCAGCTCACTTGTGGTTGTGGGACAGTCAGGCTTGAGGTGGTCTAGCAGGGTGGAGCCTGTTGGCGCAGTGACTGGGGGACCGGTCCTGTCAAACACCATGAGAAACTGCAGGAAGATTAGTGTATCGGGTTAGAAAGGTGTCATGACACGGCCATGGTTGGCGAACACTGTATACACTGTATTCATTCATGCATGCACACACACATGCAGACGCATGCACGCATGCATACACGCATATACATATGCATGTAGACATTGCATGCACGCATACAATGTCTACAAGGTTATTATTCAAAATTTGAATTATTTGTTATAAGCCTGGTGTTAGCCGTAGAATAGCTCCCAATTTGAAAGTAAAATCTGGCCATGATGTGCTTTATAAGAACATTGTCCTTACGTCAAGTCAAGTAAATTTTATTTATACAGCACATTTTAAAACAACCAAAGTTGACCAAAGTACTGTAGTGTACAACATATGTCTGGGCTTTACAAGTACAGTAGATACGTACAGTCACAAATACACATGATTTGTGAGACTCCACAGTTTCTCATTAAAGTCTGCATGCCTCATCGTGTCTCTTTGACAGAGAGAGAGACAGACAGAGAGGAGAGAGAGAGAGAGAGAGAGAGAGAGAGAGAGAGAGAGAGAGAGAGGGTGGGTCACTCCACCCTCATGTATGAAACACCCACACCTCAAGGCATACTCAGTCAGCACACACCTGGTTCAGCCAAGGTACATACATAACAAACTCTCACACCTACAGCACCTACAGACACACACACACACACACACACACACACACACACACACACACACACACACACACACACACACACACACACACACACACACACACACACACACACACACACACACACACACACACACACACACACACACACACACACACACCCCTGGAGTATATACAAAATGATGTTGCATGCTGTTATTGGCGGGCAGGGGCGGATTAACCCTTCGTGGTGCCCCGGGGGGGGGTGCTGCGCTCTAAGTTTCGCAGTTTTTTTTTTCTTCACGCCATTTGGTGCCCCCCCAAGGGTTGGTGCCCTGTGCTTCAGCACCTCAAGCTCGTTGGATAAGCCACCACTGTTGGCGGGTACAGTTCTGACAGATACCGATTATTCAATACATATTGTAAGCACAACAGTTGTGTCAGTCTGCCTGATAGCATGATAATCTGTTGCACCTGAAGAATACACGGTGTCTGCTTTCAGGCGTATGAAGTTCAAGTTCTGCAGCGCATCCTCATAAAAGTGTCACTGGTCAGAGAGGAGTCACATGACACAGCTCTCTGGATGGCATAATGCATTGCACTCATCACACATAGAGCATGCCAACAGATCACAAAGTGGAGAGCAGCATTGGAATGCTGGTTTGGCAAAAGGTGGGTATCGGTGTGCTATTCATGAATTCTCACAAGTACAGGCGTGTATCTAAAATGACGAGTACGTTTTATGCTACGGGGCATATCGCTGAAGTGAGGGTGGGGCCAACGCTTTTTTTGGTGAGAAAAACTGTTTGGGAAAGAATAAGATGCGTTGCTGCCTTCACCATTCATAAATCATTGTTATCTCACATTTATTCCCAAGGCTAAAATTGTACAGCCTGTACTGTTCATTTTACTCTGAGAGTAAAATAGAAACAAAAAAAGGAAGACTCTTTTCACTCTCATGAGTTAGCACACAGTGCATGGAGTATATAAACTGGAATCATCATCATCATCATCATCATCATCATAACCTCCACACATGGGCCACTGTTATTGACAGTGGAGAGCAAGCCTGCAATTACAGTTTGAGCTAATGGATAACAGCTGCACAGAAATGATAAATTACAAAGACACAAACAAACCTCTTCTAACCTCTTTCCAGCCCCCCACCACACACACACTTATTTCTTTACTTTCTGTTCCCTTGTCTCTCACAACAAATGATGGCAGACACAGACAGACTCTCTCTCTCTCTCTCTCTCTCTCTCTCTCTCTCTCTCTCTCTCTCTCTCTCTCTCTCTCTCTCTCTCTCTCTCTCTTTCTCTCTCTCACACACACACACACACACACACACACACACACACACACACACACACACACACACACACACACACACACACACACACACACACACACGCACACACACGCACACACACGCACACACATGCACACACACACACACACACACACACACACACACACACGCACGCGCACGCACGCATGCACACACTCATGCACGCATGTACACATGCACATACACACATGAACGCAAGCATGCACAGATTACATTCCACAGCGGCTGCTGGAGTTTTTGCACACATACATTCCATCGTGTCAGTGTCAACGGAAAGCATTACCCAGGGATGTGCAGTTCTTACATTGTGGTATGCTTGTAAAGACACAACTTGTTTTGACCCCAGAAAATGATACCAGAGGATTAATGACTGCTTCTTTTGGTGCATATACTGTAAATGACCATCACTGTTTAGCATGTGTGTATGTGTGTGTGTGTGTGTGTGTGTGTGTGTGTGTGTGTGTGTGTGTGTGTGTGTGTGTGTGTGTGTGTGTGTGTGTGTGTGTGTGTGTGTGTGTGTGTGTGTGTGTGTGTGTGTGTGTGTGTGTGTGTGTGTGTGTGTTTACTTGATATTGTTGACATTTCATCAAAGACTGAACTCTTAAGTCATTTTCAATGTAAATTGGTCACATTTTCTTTTATTTTTATTGCAGAGCCAAAGAACATACTTATATATATATCTTGTATAAGAGAGTGATAGTGAGTTCAACCAAGTTTTGCAACAGGTAAAGGTGTGCTGTCAAACGTGTTTGTCCTGTGAACACCTCCCACAAGTTTGGCTCTATACTGTATGTGTACTCTATATGTTTACTATATCTGTGTGTGTGTGTGTGTGTGTGTGTGTGTGCGTGCGTGCGTGCGTGCGTGCGTGCGTGCGTGCGTGCGTGCGTGCGTGCGTGCGTGCGTGCGTGCGTGCGTGCGTGCGTGCGTGCGTGCGTGCGTGCGTGCGTGCGTGCGTATGTGTGTCACTTTGCATTTTCAAATACAGTCCAGACTGTGAGGGGAGCTCAAGCTTTGATAAGAGCTGCATGAGGAAAACTGTGTCTTATATAATTATGACACATCAAAGTGACTGCAACAGTAATACAAAACACATGGCCTTAGAGCCCCATGTCTTACCACCAGTCAACTAGCAACTGTAGCCATCACCAGTACCATAAAGTAAAGACCACTTAATGCTATTGTAATGACTGGTGGGTTTAAGATATCAGGGAGAGACATGTTTTGATATGAGGAAAAGATCTTAGACATTAGATGCTTTATTGTCTCCAACAAAGCTCAGCCCAGCAGCAACAGAAAGGGGCGCCCACTGCAGCCACCCGCATCGCCCATTGTTTCAAAACCAAACCAAATGACCAAATGGAACAACAAATATCAAATAACAACATAAATCACAGTAAACATGCGAAACCACTCTCTAGTCTTTAACTCAAATAACAAGCACAATTAGTGTAATGCAACAATAAAACATAAGTGTGGGCATGGGAAATCCTTCAAAGCTGAGTTGACACACCCTGCAGGACGCTACACAGCTCCTGAGGGGTTTAACGGTTCCCAGTAACCCACACACCCACAACACAAAGAATCGGAATCAACGTTATTCACACGATTACAGGTGTATTTGTAGTTTATTAACTATGTATTCATGTTTTTCTGTACAAGGTTTCTGCATTGCAGTTACAGGAGGAGTTAGGAAAGGGGAGACCTGGATAGTCCCACTGGGAAAATTCAGTTTTAAGCTTCACCCTGCTCATGGCTGCTCAGATGGTTCTGGTGAGTGCTCAGGGTGGAGCAGGTAGTGTCTTTCTTATGGACACCTCAACACATAGCCAGGACTCTAACCTGGGACCTTCTGTTTTCCAGGTGGCCTCCCTCTATCCATTCAGCTATGGCCACCAGTTAGAATTGGGAAAGAAAGAGTAGAGAAGAAAGGAACACAGAACAGAAAAAACAAATCTAATATACGGTGCATGATTAAAAAACATGGCACTACAAAAGGCCAGAAATGCTTCTTGTGCAAATGGAAAACATATGCAGCATAAAGCAGCAGGTATAAAATGACAGTATCATACATGGTTAAAGTGACATTGGTTAAAGAAATGAAAATGTGAAAAAATTAAAATAAAAATAAAGCATCAGATATAAAAACACATCAAATACCAGTAAAATCAAGGATTCATCTGCATGTTAGAGTGGCATGGTAGTGTATAGGGTAAACTGTTGCACCCTTCTTTGTCCTTTGTTCAGGGTTGACGTTTTGGTGGTCTCAAAAACATAAAGGAAAACTGGCAGAAAAAGAGTGGCATGGTTAAAGAAAATGTAATGGGTGTTGGGGCAGATGCCTCCTTCACTTCCCAGGCCGCGGTGGCTCTGGTCTGGTGTTGCAGTGTGGGGGGTCTCTGCATGTTGATCCACCTCGGCCCGATAAGGTCCATGCACTCAGTCCTGATGGAGGACTACCATATACAGCCCCCCACCAGCTGCACTCTATAATTCAGTCGTTCTCAAACCTTTTCATGTCAAGGATCCCCAAATGTATACATTCTGTAGCCCATTTGGCCACAGACACCCATCTGAAAATATGTTGTGCCAGGCACACCAGGAGAGAAGATAGTGAAAAGATTTCAAAATTTCTGCAAGCTCCCATCGGGACACGTTGTGAGCTTGTAGATCGGCTATTCTTTAATAGCGAAAGCAAAATAGGGTTAAAGTGGTTTTGATGCTATATTAACTATTTTTGCTGAGGACCCCCTGAAACCCCCCCCCCCAAGGACCCCTGCATAACTTAATAGACCACATCAGAGAATTTGGCCAGCAGCACGGTGCATGGCCCAGTCCATTTTCTATGGAGCTTTGGAGAGACCGCTTTCTTCTGTGATGGGTTGAACACCCTCCAAGTCGTCTCCTATACGCATCAGCAATCATCTGCACACTTCTGGTGAACCCCAGCCTCAGCAAGAGCTGACTCTCCGGGTCAGCTCCAGAGTCTCTTGTAGCTGAAGTAGTCCAATTAACCCAGCCTCCTGCTTTAGTTCTGGCTCTGGCAGTGGCTCAAACTGTTCTGAACAGAACATCAGGGCAGCCGTGGTGCAGCATGTTGATTTCTGGACTGCAGTCCGATATGCCCACAGGACTATTATAGTCTGGAGTGTTCCAAAAGTAGAACTAACTGAAATCACAGGAAAAAATGGCCTTCATAGTTTTTGCCTTCATCGTTTTATTTAATAGGATAGGAAGCCTAGTATTTTGGGTGAATCTATTTTCCATTTGCTGTGCCAGTAACTGTGGATAAAGATGTTTTGTTGGTTGAGTTTTTAATTGCACAATGCTTTTTCTGACCTTTTTGAATGACACCTAGTGACAAATGACAATAAACAAATGAATGAATAAATAAAAGTAATTACATAAGGAATCAAAATGTATCTAAAACTAAGCCTTTTCAAAAAATGAAAATGAAACTAAACTAGCAAACCTGCTATAATTTATTTTTAGAATTACACTGAAATAAAATAATAATACAAAACTATAAGTCCTTCACAACTGAAACAAGTAGCCTACACTGACAACACACAAACGCACACGCGCGCGCGCTCGCACGCACACACACACACACACACACACACACACACACACACACACACACACACACACACAAAGATGAGTTGGAAGGAAGGGGAGGGCTAGGAAAGTCCCATTTCGAGACAGAGAGGTGTGGTTTTGTATTCCCTAAAGTGCCATTCTCCTCTGTGTGAGTACCAGTCTGCACCGGGACGCTCTGGGCAGACAGGTGGGGAGAAGAGAGAGAGTCGAGCGTCAAACACCGAGCTGCTTGGCTTTGCTGCATCGATCGCTTTGCCTAAATGTAGTTGACTTTAGTTTCTGAACAGTCAGCTGCCATCACCGTTTTTTAAGGGACTTTTCTGCCTTTATTTTGAACCCAAAATGAGTTCCCACTCCTTGGGTAGACCGATGAACACCGGTCGCAGGTCCGGATCCAGGCCAGACCTGACCGCGGGAGGGGGAGGTTACTATGCCCGCAGTGAAGTGGTCCAGGGCGGCGGTAATGGATACGGACCACCGGACCCCTACGCCTCGGAAGGATACACCTATTCCTTTTCAAAGACCTCTGGGGGAGGCGGATTCGCAGGACCGGGAGGAGGGTAGGATTACTTCTTTAATTTGGATCGAGAATAACTTTAACTGTCTCCCACTTTGTTCATTGTCATCTGTTTTTTGTTTTTATTTTAGTGCCACCTGTTGTTGCTCATAGGGCTACCCTACCTGCAGTGGTGTAAAGTAACTAAGTACGTTTACTCAAGTAGGCTACTGTAGCCTACTTAAGTAATTTTTACTTTACTATTTTCAGTACTTTTACTTCTACTCCACTAGGCCTACATCTCAAAGGAAAATATTGTACTTTACTCCACTACAATTATTTGAAAACTTTAGTTACTAGTTACTTTGTTGATTTTGATTATTATTACAAAACATACATTAACCACTTCAGCCCTATATTTCGGCCATTTGAAAATAGCCAATCTACAAGCTCACTGCTATTTTCAAAAGATGTGTAATCATTTGAAAACCTGTGAAATGGGACATTCTGCAGAATGAGTACTTTCTACTTTTGGTATTTTTAGCACATTTTGATAAGTATACTTTTGTACTTTTACTCAAGTAAATTTTGAATTCCGGACTTTTACTAATAACAGAGTATTTCTACATTGCAGTATTGATACTTTTACTCCACCACTGCCTACCTGTTTACATAAGATAGGAAACACCCACATTCGCTCTCATGAAATATTAACCAGACTTTCAGTCTGTTGCCTGTTATAACCGGTGGTGGAAAAATAACTCACATTTAAGTAAAAGTATCAATACTGCAATATAGAAATACTCTGTTACAAGTAAAAGTCCGGAATTCAAAATGTACTTGTGTAGAAGTACAAAAGTATAGGCATCAAAATATACTTAAAGTACCAAAAGTAAAATGAATGTCCAATTTCAAGTTTTCAAATGTATTAATATCTTTTGAAAATAGCAGATCTACAAGCTCACAATGCATCACAACGCAATGCATTGTGAGCTTGTAGATTGGCTATTTTCAAAAGGCCGAAATTTATATAGGGCTGAAGTGGTTAATGTATGTCAATGATAATCAAAATCTTCAAAATAACTAATAACTAAAGTTTTCAAATCATTGTAGTGGAATAAAAGTACAATATAAGTAAATGTACTTAGTTACATTCCACCACTGGTGACAACCTGCTTATTACAGCTGCACACAAACTATCATGATGAGTCATAGGCGTAATTAGCAGGTCATATTAATATGACTTTTAGTCTGTTATTTTCACAGGCTTGTGTTTCAGATGCTATTTCAAAAGTTATTTCAAAAGCTCACTCTTAAACTAAAAAGTGATTGACACCTGTCGAGCAAATACCCAATTTGCACTAGGCAATAATGCAATAAGACATTTCAGTTGCAAATTGGGTCCAATGACGCATCAGACGCATTTCACTGCAGAGCTCTGGCCCAACAAAGGCCTGATGCCAATTGTCACAGGCAGAAAAAGGCCAGCAGGTTTGCAATTAGACTATATGTCATGTGTGGTGACAGAAAGTGCGACATTAAAAAACAGTTGCAGGTAATGTTTAATGACAACCTATAATGCATTTTCAAGCAATTAGGCTACAGTATATTGCATCACCCATTTTGTACATTCCTGTCTCTACACTGATAACACAGCATTATGAGCTACATTCCAACTTTGCAGTATTTTTTCATCAATGTATGTGTTATACTTTACATAAAACAAGACGAAAAACAACAACAATTCAACATGTACATATAAATGCACACACATTGTCTTATGTAATACATACAGTAAAGGCACTTCTATGTTCAGAATATTTGATGACCACACTTCTGCAGAGGATGCATTTATCCCACACCAGGCTCAGTTTGTTAAGTGAGAGAAATCATTATTCTTGACATTTTTGTATAAACCATCCCCACACTTTTCAAGAATCAAGAGGGGTGTATTTGTCACTCACTCATACAGGTACAAGCAGCAAGATGTTGGTGGTACATGTTCCGCAAAGACTGTGCTAACAGCAATACAATAACAAGATAATAATGATAATAATAATAATAAATTATTAATAATACTGCATGTACTGAAAAAAGAAGAATAAGAAAATATAGATAAGATAAAAAGTGAAATTAAAAGTACAGGTAAGAACAGGTATAATAAAACCTTTAAAATCTAGCAATGGGGAATGTGCAGAATAAGGGAGAGTATCATTTAGAATCACAATTTATCCTATTTGTAAAAGGCATACATATATTCTTCAATTACACTTATCCTATATTACGGCAAGTAACATTGAAACTAACGTTTTACAGACTGAATGCAGTTTTGTTGTTGTTATTGTTGGTGGTGTTCTTTTGTTTTTTGTTCTTGTCCTCATTCAGGGCTCTGACAACCACAGGCAAAAAAAACCTCTCTGAGCCTTGAGCCCAGGATTTTCAGACAAACGCTTGCCAGTCCACATAGTCACAAACAGTCTGTTACTGGGGTGATGTTTGTCCTTTGCAACCCTTTTTGCCATAATGAAGCACCTGCTGGGACTCCTGCTCGGAGGTCATGGTGAAATAGGATTTTTTAAAGAACATCTCTTGTTTATCTTTAAGAATGTATGCATTTTTTCTAAAGGTAAACATACAGATAATTCCTTAAACCATGCGATACCATACAAAAACTCTATGCAATACTTGGTTTACCCAAGTGCGAGGAAGGTGCACTTGAGCAGGTAGTGGTTAAGTGTTGTGTTTTCGCCCCTGTCTGACCTTGTGTCTTTATGATCAGCTAAACTCCGGGACCACTGGATCGATCGGCGTGGAACTTTGCATGCACACTAGAAGGCCAAGGAAGAGTGTGTCAATTTCTTTGGCCTCATGTTTTGGCCCAAACTTGAACCGTAGTTCATTCAAAAAACAAATAACAAACAAACAAATCCTCTGGATTCCTCACAGATTCCTTGGATGATTTATTGGTCACAACCCAGCAGTCAGGCAGAAATAGTTGAGGCCAATATGGGGAGTTTTGTCATGAGCCAAGGAATCCAAGGGATAGTTCTTTTGACTCAGAATCAGGTTTATTGTCACATCACAGGTTTACAAGGTAAAAAAGTGGGTGAAATTCGTTTTCGCACATCGTTCCCATCGCAACGTTATTTCCATAGAAAGAAGAGGGGGAGGAAGATCTACGGTTCAAAAGTTATAGTCCAAAATGTGAAGTGGCCTGTCATAGCGATTTGAAAATTTGGGGTAGAGGATCTTCCTTGGCCTACTGGGAGTGCGCGTGTGCAAAGTGGCACAAAGTGTCCAGCGGTGCCAGAGAGCAATAATCTCCCGCCTTTGGCCGTCTGGCCCGGCGGTGATAATAGGAACCCTTTGCGCATAATATTGAGCATAACTTGCTGGAGGATCTGATGGCACTTGTTGCCACGTGGATACCAACACATCAGTGGGTTGAGCGGACATGCTGTGCGGTGGATGGGTGGTGGTGGCGGTGGTAGACTGGCAGTTGAATATAATCATGTGACTAATTAATTAATCATTGCTTTCATAGTTGGAAGACGTCATCTCAAGATAAAGTTCTTTGATGCTGTGCACAGCAATAAATCACCCCAGTACAGCATCTCTGTATCAGTTTAATAGGTATTTTTTGCCGGTTTTGAAAACCTGAAGACCTTCAGGATTTTGAAACATCCGGGTAAACTGTAATACCTAGATACCGCCCAAGCCTAATGCATAGGAACTATTGTCAACTTAATAATCTATAATAAACATCTGCAGTATATTTTGATTATGAAACAGCATGTTTTCTGCATCAGATTTTTGTCCCTTGGGAATAATACTCAGCTTGATTTATTGCTCACATTGAACCGTTAAGTTCCATGTGCCACAGCACATTCTCCATTCCAGCTTGTCAGTTTCAAACTGACTGTCCATACCGTGTATAGTAAAATATTGATGAAGTGGGTTGGATTCCTTTAGGCTGAATCTCCTCCCCTGGATGAATGGTGTTCATGTTCATGGTGGAAAGAAAGTGAAGAACTGGATGCACTTCTGAATTGTGTCCGCCTGATAATAATGATGATGATGATGATGATGATGATGATGATGATGATGATGATGATGATGATGATGATGATGATGATGATGATGATAATGATGATGATGATGATAGTAAAGAGGACGATAATCATAAGGATTATCAAAGTGATAATGAAGATGATGGTGGCAGTAAAGAGCTTGCGTGTTTGGTGGTCTCTTGCAGTGACTCGGTCCTCAGTGCCATTCATCAGAAGGCCTTCATGCTCCAGGGCCAATGCCAGGAGTACCTGAGGAAGGCTGAACACGCCCTGCAGTCTGTAAGTCATGTTTTATCTTGTCATCTACTGCACGTTGGCTTCGTTTTATTCAGCTTATCAGCTTTCCTCAGCTCCAAGTCAGGCTTGTAGGGGCCAGAGCTGTATGCTACACAACAAAGCCAAAGAACAGCGAACCCATTTAGACCTGAGGCCGATTCTAAAAACGCCTTCTAAAAGTTTTCTGAAAAACTTCAAATATTTATTCAAAACAAAACAATGATGTTGCTATATACTGTACATAGCAACAACAACCCCAAAAGGGGTTCCTGGTCTAAATGGGTGAAACTGAGAAACTGAGAAAATATGTTATTCAGGTTTATTGTCTGTCTTTGCCAAAAGTGTCAGACAGAAGTAGAGGGAAAGTACTGTAAATGGTTGAGTAACATTTTGTTGTTGTTGTTGTTGACATATGAAACACACTACACACTACAAGTAGCTATTGTTATTACCGTTTTCCATTTGTAGGGCAGAATATATTAATAACACGAAAGCAAAAACTCAAAAGCTTAAACTGCAGATATGAAGGGAATCTTCTTCACTGTTCGCAGCAGCAAGCACAACCTGTGTCTGTTCCATCCATATTATGGAAACCAAGCTTTAATGAAAATGATGTCCTGGACCTACTTCTGGCACAAAACCATTCGAGCCTTTCATTTACTAATAGTGTTCTATTGTTTGTTACACTCTTCCTCTATCGTTTCCATTCTTAGTGTTCAATACATCACTTCATTCTTGAATGTCATGAGTGTGTGACGACTCTGCAAAACTGCTGACTATTATTGGCTTTGTGCACTCCTCACACCTGAATGACTGTCGTTAAATGAAGCCTGTGTGAAATCACTTTCAGGCCATCCTTTCCATAGTATCATGTTCTTGCACAGTGTGGGAGAGAAAGATTATCTTTCAAATGGTGTAGCCTATACATTTTTGCTATGTTTGGCGTGTCCATACGTGTCTGACAGAATATGGTATACGATTATGCTTATGTGAAAGTTTAATGATAAACGATCACACGTGGAATGAACGCTGAGTGAAATCTCGGCACGCACGCTGTCAATAAAAAGAAAAAGAGTAACCTCACCTAGGCAAACTAGAACTACTGGAATAAAAAAGCCCTGGAGTGCGCTACTGTACTTGACTGCTGACGATTAATGACACGTGAAGACATTTTCTGGTCCAAAACAAGGTTCGGTAACACTTGTGTTATAAGCAGATACATAATGCATAGCAAGTGTTACCCAAGGTTCAAGGTTTCTTTATTGTTTTAACTTGTGCACGGGTACATAAGAGTACAATTAAAAACGCTGTTTTTGTTTATTTTGAAAACATCAAGCTTATGTCATTATTCAATATGATTCACTATACGTACTGTACACGATGACACAACAGAGGCAAGGAAAAGAAAGACTCACACAGCACCACATAACATGTAAGGTTTTATATATTATGTATCCCATACACATTTACTCTATCATGCTCAGGGTGTCACCTGCCATAAAGAACAGATCTACAAGGTTGTTAGCTGGTGTGCTAGATGTGTCCCTTTTGGCAGGCAACACTGTCGTACTATGAATTAGAGTGTCTGTGTGATGTCTTCACTTGCACTGTAAAATCCTGAGTAGGGTGCGTTCTTATACTCTCAGAGTTAAGACTGGGAACGCATCTGTGTGACCACTCAAACCATTATTTTATACTTTGGCTATTCAAAAATAGCAGAAATACAAGCGCACTGAGTGCCGCCCTATGAGCTTGTAGATCTGCTATTTTTTTTAAATCATGAAAATGTGTGCAAATCTTTGAATACATATTTTTTAAAGCGAACATTTTTAACTCCAATCTTTGCTTCTGGGGCGTCCCTGGAACAACATATTTTCAGATGGGGGTTTGTGGCCAAATACATTTAATTTTATGAAAAAAACATTTGTAGAATCCCCAGAAGCAAAGATTTGAGTATTGAGTATTTTTGAATAGCCAAAGTAGGTAATGGTTAAAGTGGTTAAAATCTAAAATGACAGATTTTAGATACAAAATGTAGTGCTTTTGCTGAAGTGACAGTCTTCCCTCACCAAATTTAACTCACAGAATTGACGTTGAGTCAACAAATCTCATCATGTCCATATACACTTTCGATGTGACAATTGTGAGTCACAAAGAACTGTACCCGTTCCCGGTCTTAATGGATTAAAGGAACACTGAGGGTTTTTACTGTGTGTGCCTCGCAGGGCGCTGCAGGGGATACAGAGCGCTACATGTCCATGGCCAGAGAGACCATAGACGAGCTGAAGGGCTGTGCCATGGACCTCAGAACACTGGGTCAGCCCAATGACAACGTGGTCAGAAGGTAAGAGAGAAAGAGAGAGAGGGATAACTACAATGTAAAAATCCTGGTTGTTCGTTTAACTCAGAGAGTATAAAAATGGACCCGTAGTTAAATTAACACCCTGGATTTTGCAGGGCACTCTTGTCTTGCTCTAACCTGTCTTTTATTCCTGCTTGCTCTTCTTCCCTCTATTTCTCTTTCTCTGTCTTAACTCCGAGTGGTGGAAAGTAACTAGTGCATTTACTCAAGTACTGTACTTATAAGTAAAACCTTGAGGTACTTTTACTTTACCCGAGTACGTCCATTTTTCGATACTTTATACTTATCCAATATATCTGAGGCAAATATTGTACTTGGTCCTCCATTTCCCGTACATTTTTTACTTTCATAAAAGTAAAAACATAAAAATATATTTATATTTTAATACTTTTACTTTGGTACAGTAAGTATATTTTGATGCCAATACTGTAGTACTTTCAAGTACATTTTTTAATACAGGCCTTTTACTTTACTAACATTGTATTTCTACATTGTGGTACTGCTACTTGTCTTTTACTTATCGCAAAAATATCGCAGTACTTCTTCCACCACTGTTAACCCTCACCCCTCAATTTCCTTTGCACGCTTGGCTGCCACCCAGTGTCGATATCTCTCACTGCCCTTTCGCCCTCCTGTGTTGAAACTTCAATAATGTGAATCAAAATGAAGCGTTAACTTGTGATCCGTTCACGGCACAGCGTGGAGATGTGCAAGGACCAGCTGAAGGCGGTGCACATGACCCTCAGCGGCTCCCTGAGGAGGGGGAGGGGCAGCCGAGGGAGCGCTGGAGGCTGGGAAGACGCGGGGCGGAGTTTCAACGAGGCCGTCGCCTGGATCGGACAGCAGAAGGTACAGTGCACGACACGTACATGCACGGACACACACACACACACACACACACACACACACACACATGTCATGCATATATATACTGATACTGTACATGTGTGCAGCTGTGCATGCACACCATCTTATGTTCAAATGCATGAACGCAATCATGCATGCAAACGCACTCACGCATGCACACACGCATGCACACACGCACGTGCGCGCACACACACACACACACACACACACACACACACACACACACACACACACACACACACACACACACACACACACACACACACACACACACACACACACACACACACACACACACACACACACACACACACACACTCTCTCTCTCTCTCTCTCTCTCTCCAACGCTCACAGGAAGGCGGTCTGTGGTTGGCACACGTACACGTCACGAACATGCACCATAATGGCCATTCCAGAAACAGTTCACTAGGTCAAAAATTGATCTATTGAAGAATTGATTGGCAGCTCAAATGTGGTGAATTGAGCTAATCAGTGGTTGTTAGCTCACCGAGGTCAACAAGAGAAGCATAAACGCGCGCACGCACGCACGCACGCACGCACGCACGCACGCACGCACGCACGCACGCACGCAGGCACGCAGGCACGCAGGCACGCAGGCACGCACGCACGCACGCACGCACGCACGCACGCACGCACAGTGAAACAGAAAATAATTGGATCTGGTGCCTGGTTTGTCAGCTACTGTTAAATGAGCACAGTAAGGCAGTGCTGAACCATGCTGTGCCATTGCATTCATGCACTGAAAGCAGGTCAATTATGGGGTAGAGATTAAAGCATGTTCTATGCGTGGTCAAAGGTTTGGGGTCGCAATGAAGACTTTTACACCATCTGATACTGATGGTCATATATTATAGGAGTGCACGTTCACATGCACACATACACCTACAGTGCTACTTGTCTGTTATTAGATTCCTGCCATGTTTGGCCTTGAGTGTCTCCTGGTTTCATGCTGGGGATACATGAAACATTCATGACAGAGCTTGTTTCTCTGCCACCACCTGCTGGTGGCAATGAGTCCAAATCAGGCGTACATTTGAAAAGGCATGTACAGTATTGTGTGTGTGTGTGTGTGTGTGTGTGTGTGTGTGTGTGTGTGTGTGTGTGTGTGTGTGCGCGCGCGTGTGTGCGCGTGTGTGCGCGCGCGCGTGTGTGTGTGTTGCTTGGTGGTATTGTCATTGGTTAGTGTTTTTCTTTTTTTGCAGTGTACCTCAAGTACGAAATGTGCAAATGCATCATGTGTGGGTGTTGCACATTGTATAGTGTTGTGTGTGCTGACTGGATGTGCTTTGGTTTGTGCTTCAGCGTTTGATTGAGACCTCGTCCTGGGGAGACGACCCCACAGCCATCGGGCAGCAGCTCGTCAGCCACCAGAAGTTCCACGGCACCATCCAGAAGAGCGATGAGGTGGACCGCGCCAGGGACGAACTGGTGGGTTTTGTGTGTACACGACACAAAGTGTCACATTTTCTGTTTGACATGAAATGATCATCATATGTGAAATTAATTGTGATTAAACATTGCAATCATGGGAAAAAAAAGAAAAAAAGGCCATATTTTGTCACATTTCAGTGCACATGATGAACACAGTTTTTTCATAGAAAATCTCTTTAGATTCCGACTTCACAGCTCAAGTTGACCTCTGTGGTTCATCTTTTTATAGACAAAGAAAGGAGACAAAGGTAACCTTCATGCTCTGGAGCAGGAATGGGACAGCCTACAGGTGAGGGCTATTAAGTTATTTCTCCATTACTTGGGTTTATAATTGACTTGGTTTCAGCTAAACCTTTGGCCATGCGACTGAGCATCTATTTCTTTCACCCCGTCCCTCGTCCCCCCCTCTCCTCCCCGTGTTAGAAAATGTCATTTGGCCGGACCCAGCAGCTGCGGGAGCTGCAGCAGATCATTGAGGACATTTCCAAAGAAATCATGTGGGTGAACGACAGGGAGGAGGAGGAGCTGATGTTCGACTGGGGAGACAAGAATATCGATCAGTACGTCCCCAAGAAGGAGGAGAGCTACTCTGTAAGACAGTGATTCCTAAACTTTTTAGCTCAAGACCCAAAAGAGAAATTAGATGTTTGCCCGGGACCCAAACTAGAGAAAATAGCAGATCTACAAGCTCACAACGCCTCGCTTCGCGCCGCATCGCGAGCTTGCTTATTTTCACTATTTCTTAAACATTTGTTTTCTAATTTAAGGAATTTCTTTGATTGTTTTTATTTTATTCATGGATTCCATTTGAAAAATGTAAATTAAATTACAATTTTGAAATAATAATTAATGAAAAAATGTAGGAAACAAGAAAATAAAGGGAAATTCACTCGGAAATGGATCCGGGTCCCGACCCACTGTTTTGGAAACAGTGCTGTAAGAAACAAATCTCAAGGGGTCAAAGGGTCACATGGAAGTGGGGACGGAGAGATTACGGGTCCCACTGAATGTCTCGACGCCACCTAAATGCTTCCTCTGTTACGAAAGCTTCATTTTAGTCAGTAGACTCTCATCTCAGTAATCTCACAACAGTAATTTGCTCTTACATTCTTTGCATTTCACGAGGGATGCGTTTCATCTGCTATAAATTTGGTTTGGGTTGTGGTAGAAGCCAAAACCACTTAGCACAAACTGTAATCACTGTTGTATTTATAGACTCTCTGTGTCCTTGTGTCCTCTCTAAACGTCTTCTTTTGTGGCAGAAACTGATGAGTGCCTTGGAGGTCAAGGAGAGGGACCTGAATAAACTCAAAATGAAAGTGGACGGGCTCCTGAAGAACAACCACCCAGCTGCAGACAAGATCGATGTATGAGCAGATTGTCATTTTGAATTATTTATTTGTGGCTGCTGTAACATCCCAGTTTCCCTACTGGGGCTCCATCGTATAGTATCGAACCGTATCTTATCTTATCTGATCTTATCTTATCTACAGGCCTATATGGATACTCTGCAGACTCAGTGGAGCTGGCTCCTTCAGATCACCAAGTGCCTCCATGTCCATCTGAAGGAGAATGCAGCGTACAGCCAGGTAACAGGAAAATGCCACATAAGTACATTTCCTACATTCAGTATGTTGTGGCAGAGTGTATCATTGGGTTGCCTGATTCATTTGATTATACACAAATTACACACAAATGTAACATTGATTTTTTTGCCTCAGTTCTTCAAGGAGGCCAATGAGACGTACCGCGTGCTGCAGAAGCAGCATGAGACGATCCGTAAGAAGTTTGGCTGTGACAAGAAGACTCCCCTGGACAATCTGCAGGGGCTTCTGAGAGCCCTGGAGGTGAGACAGTCGTGAGACAGAGGTTAGATCAGTGGTTCTCAACCTGTGGGTCCGGTCACTGCATGATTTTGGTTTTAAGGACTTTTAAGACCCTTTTAATACCTAAAAACGAAAGAAAGGAAAAAGACCATTACTGCATCAAAAGTAATCAACAAACTATACAATAAAAACTGGTCAAACATTCGCCAAATTGTCAATTAATATAAGAAAGAGGCAAACATTGTGAAAATAGCCGATCTACAAGTACACAACGGCTTTGAGAGCTTGTAGATCTGCTCTTTACACAATATTTATCTTTTAGTTTAAAATGTTTTTGTTAAAAATAAAATAAAATAAAATAAAATAAAAGCAAATAAAAGCATCCCTCCGTACAGTACATGCCAATGATTGAATATTTATTGTTCAAAAAAGGTTATAGGCCTACAGTATATACACACGTCCACGTAGTCCGATGCAGTAATACTCGAAAAGTTTACCCGTCTGCCACCAACCCAGAGCTTTCTTACAACCTGTATAACATTTTATATTCATCTTTATATACTTGTATAATATTTTGTACTATACATTTTGCCGCACCAAAATCTCACTGCTCATATGTTATGTGTATGTGACAAAAAGTCTTAACATTTTACAATAGTACACAAAAATACCAAAAGTGTGGTGTCACAGCCCATGCACTGTTCAGTGTGCTGGCACCTTTATGTTAAAATGTGGCCCAAAGTCACAATAATTCTAAATCTCTGACTGTTTCTTTCCCAGAAAGAGAAAGAGAAGATTTTGGAGAGCAAGAGGCAGGTACATCACCTGGTCAGCAATGCCAAGAGCATAGTCAGACTGAAACCCAGGAACCCTGAGGAGAGGAGCAGCGGTGCCGTCATAGTCAAGGCCCTGTGCGACTTCAAACAAGACCAAGTCAGTCTCTCTCTCTCACATTCTCAACATTCCCATGCACACGGTTTAGTATGAAAGCTGTAACTCGCAGTTGCACACAGTTCAGATGTAACTGGGAGGTATAGCTGGAAGGGAGCTTGTTGTTTTCCGTTTTCCTTTTTCATTTAATGCTATCCCTGAAGAAAGTGTTGTCAAGGATATGAGTCAGGAGAAGGTAGGACCCAATTGCAGGACAAAGAGACAAAGGCAGCACAGTCAACCTTACAGAGCTTTTAATGACCAAGAATCATGGAACACATGGACACAAACAAACAAATCCAGAAAAACCGACTCACTCTGTCTGACAGATGATCAATGGCAAACACAGGGAGGTAAATAGAAACAGGGACTAACAGTACATAGGTGAACTCGAAGGACAATTAACACACTATTGGCTAAGGGACTAACAGGACAGAGGTGGAGAACTTGAGTAATGAAAGAGTAGCGAGACAAGACAGGTAACAGGAACCAGAGCCATATAAGGAGAGTTGCATCACCTCCGTTCACTTCACCGGGCCAGGCCTTCTATTGGCGAATAGTCCATATTCACACGGCGGCCATTTTGGAATTTAACATTGCGTTGCTGTGGCAACTGGGGTGGCAACTGGGGTGGCAACTGGGGTGGCATTTCATTGACTTAATGGCAATATGGCCGCCGTGTGAATATGGTCTATTGTGACAAAGTCCTGAACCGGAAGTTTACGGAATGCACTGGAGTCTGTGAGCGTTTGTCACTATTTCAAGTTTACACGAACCACGTGACCGGCGCTGTTTCTGCCCCCTCATTGACGTAACTCTCCAATAGAAGGCTCTGACAGGAACAAAAGAAAACAGGAAGCACTAGAAAACATTACTACAAAATAAAATATAAAACACCTGGGGAATTACAGACTAACACAGAACTGCAAGACCAAAACACTAAATACTGAACATAGCTCTACAGATATAATGAGTCTGCTTTTGATATCCCCCTCTGGTCATTATCATCATTATCGCCAGTGGGGATATGTTTTATCCCTGCTTCCAGTCAGACTAATGCATGTATTTCCTTTTTGGAAATGTAGACAGTCTGATATGTTTGATATTTAGAGTATGTTTGCACTCTATAGCAATGATTACTATCATAATATATAGCATTAACTTTTCTTTTACCAAAACATATCACATACAGCACTTGTTTAAGAATTAACTTTTTTTAATAAAACCCTGTACATTCATAACTAATGATGTAATTTCAAGTAATAAAAAGATAAACCTTTTTAATAATGTGGATCGAGACATTTTATTTGAAGGCTCCTTATAGAAAGCGATAGTTTCTATAATTTAGTGTACCGCTTCACACATGCACACACACATG